>NW_022280054.1:1629607-1631717 GCF_004355925.1 Anarrhichthys ocellatus | reverse complement strand
CCCCCCCCCCCCCCCCCCCCCCTGTGTTCTGTGTTCCTATTGCTTTTTGCCAGTTCCAATAATACAGACCCTGAAGGAGAGGAGACAGCACAGAAGACTCAGACAGAAATCAATAAGCTATCACAGCTACCATTAGCGCTGGCACTTTTACCTAAATACTGCCCACCGGGATACAGTTTCATACAAGGAATGTAGGAGACAGGGTACAAGCAGAAACACATGTAGAGAGAGGGAGAGGGAGTGTGTGTGTGTGTGTGTGTGTGTGTGAGAAAGTGCAACATTAGAGGATGATAGTGTGCCATTTCAAAATCACTGGGTCAGTGTCAGGTCTGCTGTGCTACTGACACTATCAGGCAGTCAGGTTGAATGAATTCATGCAGAATAGTAACTATTATATAAATAACTTTGTGTCTGTCGTTTCTCGCATTAGCTTGTAATGGAGATTGTCTGGAGTGCAGCTGCCTGGTTTCAGGATGTGGTGGAGAACAATGACACAGAGCAGCTGCTGCTCTACAGGTAACCGGATGACTGCCACAGCTACCTAACTTCCTTATAGGCCTTGTAGCTAACGGCTACATCTCAAATACAAATACACAGACCGAATGCAACATGCTTGCAGCTTGCGAGGTTTAACCAATCAGATTTAATTTAAATAAACTCCGGTTCCCCCAACACGTCCTTCATGTATCGACATGCTACTGAAGCGTCGTGTCTGGAGTTTGTCCCAACTTTTACCTGTGAAATGTGTCACAATCTGTTTGCTCGTGTCGTTTAAGGAAGCAAGTGCACTCCGCCATCGAAGGACAGATGTGTCACACACGTAACCCCTAACTACAGTACAATAGTTTCTTTGAATAAAATACAAGCAGCACACGTTAACCATCACTATCAACGTATAGTGAGGTGGCAGCCTGCAGCTAACACTAGCTAACCATGTAGCTAGCTAACTAGCAAACACTGCTAAGAAGCAGTCCGTCTCATCACACCACAGTGTGTACATAACGTTAAAGACAAACGTACCGTATGTCTCAGACATGTTGACCCTCGCTGTACGAAGGCTTCCCTCGGGTCTTGTGACAGCTGTACCCGCTGGCTCCACACCTGTTCGCGGGTGTTTATCTACGATGCTTAGAGGTTTCCTTGATCCTTTCCGAGCGTCTTCGCTTCGACCGCAACCAAACACGGCAAGCAGCGTGCTACGTCATTCGTCGTCGTCACAGCTTGTGTTGCCTTCACGTGTTGTTGGTCCGTGTAGGAATCTTGAAGACAACTAACATGACAAGACGCAAAAAAAAAAAGTGTTGGAAAATAAGTTTTGTTTGCTTTTGAATAACAATAATTGTGGTTCGCACATGTCTCTCGTTTTGACTGTGTGTCGGAAATCCCGGTAATGCCCCAGTAGATCAGATAGAATAGAAAATCTGATCAAATTGGCTAATTATGTATCATTAAATTCGCAATTGAGTCCTTGAGTGTGTGAAAAGTGTGATCACGTTCATTTCAAATTAAATTATTAAATAATTTTTATTTTTCAGTGCTGATAAGAAAATACTTACTTAGAGAACTGGAAGGCAGCATTATATTGTAATGCAAGTTTCCCTACCTTTACCAAATTACCATCATTTCTCAATGTCAATCCAAGCAGTCGGTATTCAGAATTATTTAATTCGTGTATTTCTGTTATAGTCTAAATATAAGCGTGATTGATTTTGTATTTAGTTATATGTCTGTAGATGCAACATCAAGCCACAAGGTGGCAGGCAAAGATAAAGGGACTAGTTGGTCAAATACTGAAGCCTCAAAATGACATGACACAACATGATTTTAAAACAAAAAACAAACTAATTCCACCCAAAAAGCAATCCTTACACAAACATGTAGTTTCAAAATCGGTGGTAATAGGAGCTATGCATACATGTGGTGTCTTTGGCAAGCACATGACTACTTTTCCAAAGTAATAATTGCTCAAAGTAATGTCTCTTGAGGTTTGAGAGAAATGAGGAATGTCTGTTTCCCTGTTCTTTACTTATTTATTCATCACCTCTCCATACCTGCATACATATACACACACACACACACACACACACACACACACACACACACACACACA
>NW_022280054.1:1605294-1629597 GCF_004355925.1 Anarrhichthys ocellatus | reverse complement strand
CACACACACACACACACACACACACACACACACACACACACACACACGCACACACACACACACACACACTCACACAGAGCCCAGGGCATGGAGTACAGGGCCGTCCAAGGGCAACAGGTGATAAATTACAGAGCCTTCCACTCTGCTACTATTTCTCCCAGTTCCTCCCTGCCTTTGTTCTGCTTTGGCAGTTCCCCTCATCCTCCCCAGCCTTGTTAAAAGCTCTTTTCACCAAGATTAAAGACAGAAGGAAACACCAGGCTCAGCGTCGTGTGGGGGCACGGATGTTTTCCTAAGGTGGGCTACAAGAAAGGCTCGTCTCAAAGGTGTGCAGCAGGCAGGAAGAAAAGAGGGAGGCTTTTGCTTCCATTAGGTGCTCTACTTACCTTCGTGGGTGTCTCAGTGTCCATTGTGTCTCTCTTGTCATCTTTCTTCCTTGTCTATTGAAAGTGACATCATCAGATATTTGATTGGACTGCAGGGCAAACAAAGTGCTTGTGAGTGTGTCTGTGTGTGGGTTGTTTGGGGATTTTGGACTATTCTGTTCTGTCACTAACAGTTCAGACTAACAGCAGAAAGGCCTGCTGGATGCAAGTGCTTTCAGAAAAAAACATGTAAAGCACAAAATGGCTTTGAAGGGAGGGGGGATCTTTCATGGAGCCTGCAGACAGTTTCAATCCAAGATCAAAACAAATGTGTTTATGATGAGCACATTGGGGAAGCCCCACATTAACCCTACAACGTTCACAATGTTTACAACCAACAATGAGTCATTTTCCAGAGGATCATTTGAGTGAGACAGGTGGGCTCTGCGGTTGACTGGCATCGCTGTAAATATAAAGGTGTTTGTCACATCATGAGTCATAGGCCATACAGTAAAAGGGATTCCTGACGACACGCTGTTTTATATACAGACACAAAGGCAAACTATGAAGTAAGGGCTATTAAGACACACTGTGGTGTAAACATAGCCAAAAGGCACGGATGCATTAATTAGTTGAAACAAGTACGAGAATTTTGCATCAGCTCGAGCCGACAGATTTCACCTATAGAGGCGCTGTGACTGCAGCAACTGAGGTTTGAAAAGTCTCAGATTTAAAACCCAACGGACAAAAACTGAATGAGCCTCTCAGACAGACGGTTATGTGTTGGAGTGGACAACGAACAGTTCAGCTCTGATTCAAACTGAGGGGGTGTATTTATGTGCATACCTGCAGTGCACAGTAGTGCTTGTGCAACTGTTTGTTTGCTTCGATTTCTATCCCACCTCACTATAGTCCACTCTATACTGCCTCAGTGAGTAAATACCCTTGTAGGTCGCCACACACTAGAGCACATTTGAATTAAAGGGAATGGGAGCCTCATGATAACACAAGAGGGACTGCAGTCTTTGAAATGAGTAGGAGGAATAAGAGAGCATCTCTTAAAGTCATACTGAGGGTTACACATAGAGAAAGGTCTGGCATATCAAGTTCCTTTTAGCTATTCATAGTTCACGTCTCTTTCATCTTTCCATTATCAAGACAGTTGTAAAGCTGGCAGCTGTAAATAGATTACGGCCATTTTATCTATGAAAATAATGGCATGGTTGTCTTATCAGTCCCACATCATACTGACAGCATGGTTTCCATCCATTCATCAGCCATTTTTGCATATTTGTGAGGGTCATGGGAGAGTTGGAGCCAACCCCAATTGACGTTTTTATTATTTCTTTTATACATTTTCTTCTCCAAACTTTTTCTATACAGAAAACATCTCTGAGACGTGTTCACAAAAGTTAAATCTTGGTTTAGTGTGGAAGCCTAGTTCACAGAAGTCAACCATTTCCCCCATAATAAGTCATTCTGACGTGAAGGCTACATGCTAGAAGGGGACTTTCTTTAAGGCCGCAGCAGACAGGGTGCTCTAACGAGATGATCTGAAATAGAACGAAGGCATCACAAGCTACCCAGAGGCCCACAGACTGATTGGTTTTCACTTGGCAGACAACGACATTCACCAACAAGTGTTGCTATTTTTGCTGTGTGATTAATGTAACTTATACTATTAGTCAGTTGCACACAAGAAAACATCAATTCATATCTTTCAGATTTAATACTGAACACCACTACACACTCACTCCGTAGGTGGCCATGAGGTACTGAAGAGAGACCAAGTTCCAACGGAGCAGAAGAAAGTCGACGAGTTCAAGGGTCCAAGCAAACCCAAAACAGCAACAACCCAGGCATCCCATCTCAACCGCACCTCTAGGAGCCAAGGTGATGCTAAAGGGTTCAAACTTAATGGAGCAAAGGCTGCAAGCTAGATCAGGCAGGCCAGTTGTACTGCTACATTCACACATGGCACACTGTGACATATATTCAACACAGCTGTTGCAATGAAGCAAACTTTTTAAGTTGTCAAAGCTCGGCCCACTCTTCGGTATCGCCAATGAACTGCAGCTGAAAGCAGTTTTTCTGTCTGTGTTTTTGGAAGCTTGTTTCTGGGGTGACTGCTCACTTGCAGAAATGTTAAGGATCACTGATTCATTTCAACAAGCTCTTGTCACGCGGGCTAACAGCGGTATCATGAGGAGATCTCTTGGCTCTGTTCAGTTGGTGTTTCTGTGCCTACGGCAATATCACAATTTATTATCACTCCAAATGTCCTCTGAGCTTCTTGTACATTCTTCACGGAAGTGACGAGGTCGGAGCCCAGACGCCAAATATCAACTCTGTGCATATTTGATATTCACATAGTAAATCCGTTCCGTATGAGTTGGCTGCCTGAACTAAGGATTTACGACCCCTTTTAGTCAGTCACATACAGTTCATCCAAATGTGAGCATAATTACATTTCTGAAATACACACAACACGCTGCCAGTTTATTAGGTTCACCGAACTAAAACTAATGCAGTCCAATACATCCGCCCTGCAATAAATCCTACACTCATGAAGGTTATATGTTTGGTTATTGTTGAAACAGCTTTAAAGAGGTGCTAATTTAACTGTATGGTCATTTTGAGACTATATGAAAACAAAATGTATGCTTAACAGGTTCCTCAACAAATATAGTTTTCATTGAGAAAGGGCTTATTTAAGTTAGAGTTACTGGTCAGGGGAGATAAGAGGACCGGCTGTGTTAGCGGAAAGAATCCTGCTGACCTCCCCAGTGGCAGATTGCTATCTAAAGCCCAGCAGCCTCCTCCATACATCTTCTACTGCCGGTGTTCAAACTCACCTCTCTTCAACTCTTGCCACCAATTTAGTTATTCGTCCGCTTTCCACACACCACAGCCTGAAGGAGAAAAGGAGGGCAGCCAAATGTTATTTGTGGTCAGCTGTCTGGAGCCGGAAAGAAGGTTTCACGTTGTTTGTTTATGCACTGCAACAATTGTTTTTTGTCCCTTGAAGTAGTTTTTTTGGGGTAAACTAGCCTGGACTAAAACAATAGGCCTTTTTCACAAATTACATTTTCACAAGTCCGTGTAGGTGTAAATATAAAAAAAATGATAGCTACATTCCCTTAAGCTTCTGTAGTAATATATTTGTTATTTTCATTCTATATCTGGAGAAAGCTATTGTTTTCACATCACAATAAGACATGAAAGTTCAAAAGAGCAATGTAGAAGACTCTAGTTGGGGTGAGAGAATTATTTGCTGGGGGAGGGAAAGGGAACAATGAAGTAATTGCAACCACAAAGAAGACAATGCAACAATGTCTTACTCAGTTACTGCTATGGTTCCTGTTGTTCAAAACATGCATTCTCCTTAGAAGTTCACATGTTGACAGTTAGTTGTGTAAAAGCTTGAACTCTCTTCAGCAAAAGGTTATTACTGAAATCATAACGGGGGGGAAAAAACGTGCCCTGATGCGTTTCTTTCAAATTCTTGGCCCCATTCCAATAATCAATCGTTTCCCTCATGCTATGACACACATTGACATATGGAAGGTCTTATCTGCTCTCACTTGACGTAACTTGTTAAGGAATCTTTGCATGATGTCATTCAAAATGTGTGGAATTCATACAGATCTGCTGTGAAGATCATCTTGCAGGTAAAAAGGGAACGAGTAGCCAGAGGCGCCTCATCTCCGCTTCTCTGGAGCTGACTGTACGTGCCTGTTCTCTTTTCAACTCCAGCACTGCAAATAAGAAGAAACTCATATTTCTTAATTTAGGGGTATTTTGCAAAAGTGATTGTCAGTTCATCTTTCAACACACGCTTAAGTGAAAAAAGACCCCTCCAGAAAACATCAAGAGACAAGCCAGACTGCACCTACACAAAGGCTGATGCTTGCTGGGAAGAAAAGGCTCTTTTCTTGACATTGTATCTGTGTGTGTGTGTGTGTGTGCCAGGCGGCAACCTCCGGTTCTGCCGAGTGTAGTGAAACTCGCATTCTCTCTACTGACCAGCAGGGGGCGAGTCCTCTGGTTGCAAAAAGAAGTGCGATTGTATTGAAGTCTATGAGAAAAACTTCTCTCTTGATTTATTACCTCAGTAAACATTGTTAACATGAGTTTATGATCTCAATCGCTAGTTTTAAATCTTCTTCAATACAACATCATGTTTTTTTTAGTAAATTATGGTGCCTTTTTAAGTAAAATAGACCATAAAGCAGAGTATGCTTTCGGGCGGGATACATTACTGTGATTGGTTGCTGCCGCTACCAGAGCGGTATACGGTGTCTCTACGTCACTCATTCAAAATATGGTAACTTCCGTTCACCGGTTGCAAAAAAAACAACATGGCGACGGCTGTAACCTCGAAGCTTCTAAACGGCAGTCCGCAAAGCAATGGGACACGTCACGATGGCTACGCCCACTTCTTATAAGTCTATGGTGTGTGCAGAGGGAGGAGGAAATCCCTGCTGCCAACAAAGCCTCATTAACCATCTCTCATAGAATATATAGTATCTTACATACAAAAATAAACAGCTTAATTATTATTTATTCAATCTGTGTCTCTGATGTTGTCTTTTCCTTCCCTGAATTGTTTTCTTTACTAACTCTCCTATCTCAGAGGTTATCTCCCACCTTCCCTCAGGCACAAACATATGCCAAACTCTTCCCTATTACCCCCTTCCTCTCTCCTCTCACACCTGTCAGAAAGCCTGAGAATGTTTCCTCTCCATACAGATATAATCCCATAATTATTATTTTATTCTCTCACTTTCTTTACAAGGGACAACTTGCCTTGCCCATTTTAGTGTATGGCTAGCTGGCTGTTTTTACTAAAGGTTAGAAAATGTATTAAAAGTGTGTACCAGGTGTGATATCATCAGAATGGTCTACACTATAATTTGTATGAGATACAAATGAAACACAAATCCCTGCAAATGTGAGTGAACGCATGTTGCTCAAACAGATCCCAAACTGAAGTTGGCATACAAGAGCCCTTCACCAAGTTGTGGCGATCAATAGTGTGCTGCTGCAAGTTCATGCACGCCCTCGGGTGGCCCTGCAGCAGAGTGTCAGGGAGAGAAAACAGTCGCTCCCTAAGGATGACGTCAGAGGCCATGATGGATGACTCACTGACCAAACTCCCTTATATCTACAAATCAAAGAGATGTCTGTGCACATCCTCTCTGTGTCTCATAAAGTTTGAAAAAGTTTACTGCCATTACTCTCTTTACACTGGGCCATTTTGATGGGCATTTTTCACATTTTTATTTTACAGATTTCATGATAAACGGATAAAAACAAAAAATGAACCGGGATGATTGACATTATTTTGTGCTACGTGTATTATATGCATCTGTAAACTTAAAAGAGGTGCTGTCAACAGCCTGAACTTGCTAATGTGTCCTAATTCCACCTCTCAAAATCCCCTCTCTAGTTGTAACAGGAGAGAGGGTCATTGACCTCAGTTGGGCGGGTTAATCTTTATGGCTAATGGGGACATCCAAAGGCCCAGGTGTGCAACACCTGCGCTTTGGTCCGACCGCTCGTGCAGGTGAGTGTGGCTCACCCTCATCCCCTCCCCGCAGCTCTGCTTCCCCCGCTGCCCTCCCTTAAGCTCCTCTAATTGTGTTCTCATCCCACATCCCCTCAAACAGCTCCAAACACAAACTCAGCCCCACCTCATGCTGCCGGTCTCTTTATGTTACCCTTATTCTGTCTTCTCACGCAGAAGAATGTGCACTGTGGAGCTGGTATATGACAACAGTATGATATTCTTCCCAGCAGACATATCAGATGAATAGATGTCAAAGTGCAAAAAAGTATGAGTCTATATACTGTAAAAAATAAATAGCAGATACTCAGCCACAATCATTGTTATTGGCCACCTGATGGATGTAAGCCCAATATTCACTCTCCTTTTGTGCCAACTCCTGAGGGAAGTATCTGGCTCTTTAGCCACTAAATACTCCACTATGTTCACCATCTAGTTGCTAACTGCGTCTGACTGCCGAAAAGAAGAGAAGTGAACCAACACAGCAAAGTTGTGGCCTGGAAAACCAAAACAATGAGCAGAAAGTCATAATACAGCTTGAAAAGCTTGGACTTGAAAATTATTATTTATGTAAATCAACTCAAATATGCATTTAGGCAAAGGTTTTTGTTTAGTATTTTTTTTAACAGGGAATGAGACTTCAGACTAGGACAGAAATGCGTATATGGATTTAAAACCGTCTAAACTAAATGATATAATAGCATTGATCACTTCTCCAAGGTCAGCTAAGGATAAAAACACCTTATCGTTGTGAGGAGTCCAGCTGCTTTATGTCCTCTTTATGTCCTCTCAGACTGTGCCTGTGTGTTTGCTGAACCTCCTCTCTTTACCACCTTTTAATTGTATCTCTCTCTGCCTTATGTCCCCACTGCAAACATTAGCCACACACTTGTCATTTGGGCTTAATTAAAAGGCCAAACTTTTCCACCCCCCCTGCTGTCCCCCCTCTCTGTATTTAGCCTCTCGGTCACTTCTTTCCTGAATAATTTCGTAAAGACTCGTTTCCCCGAAGGGTCAGGCCTGACTTGACTGTCTTAGGTCTCTCAGTTAATGGAGTTAAACCCTGGTAGGCCTTTAGAGGCCTGGAGTTAAATTAGCTGGCTACGCTGCTCTGAGTGGCTCGCCTCCAGGGCCCTGAATGGTGGCTGAACCATTCAAAGAGCACAGATTTGATCTTTTGTAGAAGTGGCAAAGTTTTGTAGATGAGTAAGGGGGTCAGGAGTCCTGGTGATCTCACTTGGGATAAGTGGCAATTTAGCCGATCCCTTCTTTAGTTGCAATGGCAACAATGCTTCTGTGTCTCTCGCTCTCTCACACACATGCACACATGTAAATATGCATCTTGTTATAATCCACTTAATCCCACTATGGGAAAAAAGTGGATGAAAGTTGAGCAGAGTTGTTTAATCAGAGTTTCACACACCTCATTTCTGATTAACCTGCTCATTACTTGAGACAAAAGCAGACCTTTAGGCAAAGGTCACCCACCCACTCACCCACTCCCTGTCCCCCACTCCCTGTTCCCCACTCCCTGTTCCCCACTCCTCCCCCCCTCACGGCAGAAACAAATAGCCTCCACTGGGGTCTCTCAGCAGGAGGCTTCAGCGGTGCAGAGCTGCTGCTTACGTTCCCGCCTCCAGCAGCTGCATGAAAACCTTTTGGTGTTTCTCTGCTTAAAAGTGTGACTTTAGGTTATGTTACACGATATGAGAACATATGGACAACATGTGGAGCGTGCCTCACAGGATGCTTGCTTCTCCGCCTGTAAAAGTTTTCAAAGAAAGCACAATTACCTTCTCAAATATCGCTCTGATGTTGTGATTGCAGTGGAAACTGTGTAAGCTCTTCTCTTTGATCACCACACGTGTAACTAATAGCAACTGAGCACATGAAGCTAATTCATCTTCATACGACGGAACAAAGTCGCTCAAGTGGAAAACGTCAGATCTGGGTGGAGCTCTCAGGTGAAATTTAGCTGTCAAGGATGAAAAATGAAATCAAAGTATTGAGAAAGTGCGGTGGAGACGGTGTCTCTGTTGATTTGTGGATGAATGGAGGTGGGAGGAGGCTTATTTGGGGTTTGTTTGCCTGTAACCATGCTGAATCAGCTCCCTGCAATCTTGACTCAGAGCTGCGAGTGGCTGCTGGCCAGGACAGCCAACCCCTGTGACCTAACTTCCTCTACCTTCTAGACACACACTGATCCATACAAACTAAAGGCTAGGGCTAGTTATTGAATGTGCACATGGGTATGCGTGTGTGTGTGTGTGTGTGTGTGTGTGTGTGTGTGTGTGTGCGTGGAGCTCTTTCATTTCCTGTATAATCTCTTAATCATAGAGCCCACCTGGGGGCTGCAGCCTCTATTTGCACAGCGTTCACTTTCCATGATGTCACTTCCTCTCTCTCATTCTCACGCACACACGCACACACACATCTCATACTTCCCACATAAACAGCTAAAACTACAAATCTGTCTGTCTGTATTGTGTGCTGTAAAGATTTAATTCACTTAATTTATAACATTTACTATATTTTATAGTGAGTAATGATGTTATAAGACGCAGCGAGAAAGAGTAAAGGAGAGAGCTGCGATTTGAAATATACATTTTCCGGCGGTTATTATAGTTCAAGCTCACAAAAACAACACTGCACACGAGACTGAGGAGAGCTGCCAAGAGTCACAAATAACATTGTGCTATTTTTAAGTGTTTGTTGTTGTGGGTCTCAACAAAGAAGAGAAACTCAGGAAGTTTATACTGGACTTCCACATATTGTGTTTGTCTGTGTGGTTTTATCTTGACTCATCTCCACTGGACAATTGGTCCTACGAAATAAAGAAATATCGAAGGCCTTAAGAGCCTTACAAGGTTACAAACCTTAAGAGCCTTACAAGGTTACAAACCGGCTTATCAACTCCTTTTTTTTACTTGTCGAGCTTCACTGCCATAAATGCTCCTTTTGTTTGTGTGTGTGTGAAACAAAACACAAATCTATCAGCACATGTGGATTTTCAATGATGGCATGTGTTGTGCAATATGTTTATAGGTATACTTATATGCGTGTGTTGTTGAGGGAGTGTGTGCACACACACCTACATAGACAGACAGTATTCTGAAGTGTCATTACCTGCTGGAGGGTGGAAAGTAGACTCCCATACTAACACAATAATGTTATTATGTTATCTGTTGGCAAAAACTCGCCCAATGTTGCTTGTTCGTTAGCGTAACATCAGTATGCTGTTAGCTTTCCAATTCTTACTATATGTCAAAAAACAAGCCTGATTTTCACACTGGTTGTGGCTGCATTTGGTCCACTAAATGTTTTACCGTGCCTGTGCTGAAGTGAGTCAACCGTATGGACCAGAAAACCAGAGCAATGATCTAAAAGTGGCTGAAAGCAACACAGAGCTGCACTGGGATCTGTCCAACAATAAACTCTTCAACATTACAGGTATGTAAATCATATATTTAAATGATATGTTTAATTTAACTTCATCAAAATCATGGTCAATACTATCTATAATAATAATAATATCTATTTGAGTGTTGGTACATGTGTGATAGAGTTTAGGTCGGATATTTAAACCTTACACGGGTGCCTCCAGCTGGAGTCCGTCTATTTGTGTTTTTTAGAAATATTTGAAAGGTGGGATCATATCATCTTCATTAGCTGTCCGGAGCTGTTATTATCACAGATTTTCCAGTGCAACCAAGGTATTGCCTGCCAGGCTTGTTATCCTCCACTGAACAAAATCAAGGCCACCATTTCTAAAATACACAGCAATTTGCCAGTAAAATAACCGGCTCCTTCTAGCCATTCAAATAAATCACTTTAAGCTCCTTTGACTCCTCTGACTAGCACTGGCTAGACAGTCACTAATAAATGCTTCAAGCTAACGCACACTCAGCAAGGGATCTCGGTTGCCACACACATATACAGACAGCAGACACATTTATACACATGAGCGCATGAACAGAGACAAGTACACACACAATCTCGCCACATCATCCTGTACGGCGTCTCTCTTGATCCCCTCTGCCTAAGCCAGTCTGCTCTGCCTCCCTCTCAACCCAAACAAGCTCACGTTTGGAGAAGAAATTGGTTCAATAAATCAAAACTGTAACCAACACCAGCACCACGCCTGAGTTTCTCTGTCCTGCTGACCCCAGGAGCCCCATTAAGGGGCTATAGTAGGGTCCAGGGAGGAAACGGGGCGGCCTGAACTCCTTCCTCTCTTCCCTGCCTGGCCCAGCACAGCACACGGCACAGCACGTTTCCCACACACTGTTGGGGTTCACCTCTGACTTCTGACCCTCCAGAGTGGGGGTTGGATTGGGGGTGGTAGGGGGGGACCACCCAGTCAGGCTCTAAGGGGGCCCCCTGGGGATGGGACGGCTGAGGGGGGTGGGGCTTAGACTTCAGGGGACAGCGTTATAGTGGGTTAGGAAAGGGGAAGAAGATCAGAGACATGTATTTGGTGGTGTTGGATGGGTTGAGCTGAGGATGGGGGAAAAAAACTGTGAAGGAGGGGTTAAAGGGGCTTTAAACTTTGTGAATGGGTGTCGGGGGTCACTAAATGCTTCACTAAATGACCAGAGAACAGACAGAGAAAACAGCAAACACTCATATTTGGGAAAAAAAAATGCTTGTCCTGACGTTTGTATCTCTTTTACCACACCTGAGGGTGGGGTCATACATGCTTTGTGTGGTTTTGCCACTCTGTATAATCTGAGCGCTGAAGAACCTTAATGATTGAAGTCAATTAAGGTTGGTGCTAGAAGGTGAAGTGATAACATTAGTGCAGGAGTGAGTAGGACTGATGGAATGAAGATAGACTGATTCTGTCCCTGGGTTGTAAATCTCTCCTTTATCACCAACCAAATAATAGTTCCAGGGCATTCACTCAGGCAGGAAGGCGCCCCAATAAAGCTGCCAGATTGTGCCGACACATCATTACTGTAGCAATAGTAATTCACATTTAACCGATATTAATGTTGTGAGCGTGTTATGGGGCATCTGAGATTTGAGAGACAATAACTACCATATCTTTTTCTCGACATCTGTGTTTTCTGACTTTATCATCTGGAAAAAGTTGTTTACCATTTGTTTTCAGGCATGTTTACTTTGGAAATGTAGTGACATGAATGTAAAGTAACAACATTTATAGTCAATGGCCTAAAGCATTCAAACACATCCACCAACAGATTTTGGCATTTAAAGCATAAGGCTTGTTGTATTATACATTTTATTGTCAACATATCTCATGAAACGACCAAAATCAGGAATGTGTTAATCTGTCGCTCAATACTTTCTGACTTCCTTACCCTGTCAGTTGCCTATTATTTACTACAGACATAAATCAGTAGTTTCCCAAAACCCTTTCTTCCTCAAACAGATGTAAAAAGTGCATTAGCTTCGGACTATTTTTTAGCTGCAGATTAGTGCTTAGTGAGTACGTTGAGCGGCAGGATGATTGGATTGATTCACAATCAATTTAAATGGCTATATATGTATAATATGGCACACAGTGAAATGGTGTTAAATTTATATTACAGGGTTTTACTAATATTTAAAGTTGAGCATTTATCGAAGCTACACATGGAAAATGCA
Organism: Anarrhichthys ocellatus; assembly: GCF_004355925.1. NCBI lineage: Eukaryota > Metazoa > Chordata > Actinopteri > Perciformes > Anarhichadidae > Anarrhichthys > Anarrhichthys ocellatus. The sequence continues at coordinate 1,618,053 of NW_022280054.1, read as the reverse complement.
GACGAGATGAATAAGATTTAAGCTTTAGAAGCCCTCTCCAGCCCTAAAATGTAGGTGTTATGAACCACAATGACCTTATTTGATCAGAGCCCGCATACAGCTACCGTCCCATTGTCCCGACCGTGTGCCGTGTTTTTGTTTGGTCTGAGTGTGGCAGGTCAGCGGTGGACGGCGAAAAACAGAGATAACACTTGCAAAAGGGGAAGAGAGGAACAGGAAAAGAGGGCCATAAAGAAAGAGTGACAGTTTAAACAGAGCAACAAAGAGTACGAACACAAAGAGATTTGACAGGGCAGGAATGTGCCGGCAGGTAGTGCAGGGGCCCAGGAAGAAGGGAGACATGGGAAAACATGGAGGGGGGAACAATAGCAGCGTGGGTGTGTGTTTGTCTGTGTGTGTGTGTGTGTGTGTGCGTGTGTGTGTGTGTGTGGTTGGGTTAGGAGGTGGGGTGTAGCAGAGCCCAGGGGTAGATCGGTTTACCCACCACTTACCTGCTCAGCACAGCACTCACGCTGGGAGCAGGCCTCAAAGGGAAACGCATCAATGGCTGCTATTCATATGACCACATGACTGTGTATGTGCGTGTTTGTGTGTGTGTGCGTGTGTGTGCGTGTGTGCAAGCATGAGCCGTTGATTAATTGATGCAGAGATAGGGTGGGGAGGAAATCTTTCAGACTGTTGTCAGTTGCATTCTGAAATAAGCACAGATGTTTGAACTGTGTTTTCTATGAACTCTAAAAAAAAGTCACAAAAAAAAAAAAGATTTCCGCTGTGCAATAACTCCTTTAACTGAGCTGCTCTCGCTGCTCTTTAATTACACTAAATAACAGAATGGATTAACACTCCATTTTTTGGTACTGATACAGGGAGAAGATCATGTAAGGATGTGTGGCGGAGCTCTTCATTACGCACAAACATCTCATTTAGACACGCAGGTAATGATGATCGTGTACAAGGTTTAATAGCTCACATCACATGAGTCCCAGAGAGCGAAACATTTGGTTTCAGCAAATTAAGGGGGGGAAGTGGGGGTTGTTTTAGGGAATCAACACAATGGGGGGTTTTCGCAGAAAAACAAGGGGGATTTTGGTGAACCGTCTGACAGCAGATAAGAGAGATATTGTATTTCTAATATCTTTCCCTCTCATATTTATGGCACAGTTGATTCAGATTTTTTCATATGAGGACGCCTTGTATATACGCAGCCTCAAAATCCCCCTAAACAAATGTGTTGGCCCTTTGCTCTAGTAAACTCTCCAACTCACAAAAAAAGGCTTACAGAGAGCTAAGATTTCATCCTCACAACCACACGGGGAAAGTAATTACTGTACTAAAGGAAAGTTTTGAGGCTCTTGTCGAGAGTATGTTCATGTTATGCTACTTTTTACTTCTATTCTACTACATTTCAAATAGTGCTGTTTGCTCAGGCTGTTTCTTATACACCATTCAGAGCTATGCCTACGAAAAGCATTGCACTGTTATTTGTATATATCCCACAAAATAGGTCTGCATGGGCAATATATCAATATATTGATTTTGTGATATGAGACTCGATATAGTCTTAGATTTTCGACATTGTAATATAGCATAAGTGTGGTCTTTTCTAGGTTTCAAAGACTGCATTACTGTATAGTAAAGTCATTTTTTTAACATACCAGTCTATTATTTACCTTTACGCACTCATTATATCCACGTTACTGATGATTATCAAAAAATCTTGTGGTCCATGGTCAACCCTATAATATCGTTTTAGATATTAGGTAAAAAATATCACGATTGATTTGTCACCAAAATCAATTTCTTTCAAAATAAGTCCTTATTCATAGTGCATCTAGAAGCAAGGTAAACTACCCAAACTGTCATGTTGTGCTATGTTACGCTAATTAGCACAAAATAAGACTTAAAATAAGTTTTTTTTTCTAAGATTCTGATTAATTTTGCAGCCCTAAACTCATTGACAGCCAATACCTTTGGGATGAATTTTGAGCCACCTCACTAATGCTTTGTGGCTGAATGGGAGCCAATCACTGCGGCCAGGCTCCATGATCTTGTGGAAAGCCTTCTCAGAAAAGTAGAAAACCAGCATATTAATGACCAGGATTTTCTAATGAAAGGTTCAATTATCATATGAGCGTGTTTTTCATACATGTTTTCCTGGGCACTTCTTTGGTACTTTAACTTGTAACGCAACTTTTTGCCTTGTTTACTTGACCGAACCATCTGAGGGATAGAGTGTGTTGATGGTGGCAGATGTTGGAGTGCAACCTGAGACAAGCTCTGGTCTTCTCCCAAGCAACAGAAGACATGGGTCGCAGTGACAAAAACAAGTGACCCACAGCAGCTGGGGGAACATGGTATGTGTGTGTTGTTTCATATATGTGCATATGTTATGTGTGTTGCATACATGTGTGATATATGATAGTGCACGGGGCAGATGCCTGGAGCAGAGACAGCCAGTTGTCAGTGGATTCCCACGCTAAATCTGTGAAGATGATGGACATGAGTTTAAGAATAAAAACTAAAAAAACATACACAGTGCAAAACATTTTTCCTTTTGGTACACTCATTTGCGAGGCTCTACACATGTACAATTACACACACACACACAACCACGTACACACCTGCTGGTGTGGTATTTTTCCAGAGATAGGGTAAACTCAGGGGATTCCCACGCTAAATCTGTGAAGATGATGGACACGAGTTTCAGAATCAGGTGCAAGTAGGTCGACAAATGTCAGGAAACTAAATGACTGAGTGAAAAACATCTTGCATAAATGATAGTACTGTAGGTGGTCTCCCAGCACAACCACTACAATGCTGATTCATGCTGCCCCAAAAACACTGCTTGACTACAAACATGACATTACACTACTACATCTGTCTCTCCCTGTTTGCGTGGACGCCCGTCAACACGTGCCTGTGTTTGTGTGTTTCCACGAATGCAAAGTCTGTGTGTCCTTTAAGAGGAGGTCACTTTGCAAACAGGAAGGTGCTGACAAAGTCTTTATTTTCTAAACAGTGCACGGACAGAGCAAATAAGTAGCCTGTTGAGTTTATTTGTTTTGAGGGGCTAATGAATACAGTGGGATGGAGGAATATGAGACTTCCATCTATTGATATTCAGAGAACTAAACCCATATTTGAACAGAGACACTGTTTTGCCTCCATTCAGGCACATGCCAGCGTTTATGCCAAACGTCAGACTGAAGGCTATGTGGAGCAAAGGGGATATTGTAGGGCTATTATTTAGTAAACGTCAAAAAACACATTTCCCACTATGGAAGTTTTCATGTTGCGTGATAAGAGCTTATGGAACAAACCAGAAAGTGTTTTCACTCAGTTTCCACCGTGACATTTAGAGAGATAAGAGCACAGAGACAAAAACATAAAACATGTGTTGAGTAATATGTATGCCCTATATAGCCTTAAATCTGATATTTGGCATGAAGACTGATATGTGGTTTTTAAAGCTCTGAGCTGTGGGATAAACCCTTGAGATTGGGCTTAAAGGGGCTCTGCTCTCAGCAGTGTGACATGCCGCTTATTTGCCCTGAATGGCCCAACAGGGGTGTGTAATCTCTCTTCTCTCTCCAGCCCTCCTCGCCGATACTCTCCTCCTCTGGGAGTAAAGGGACAAGTGTGAAAGGTTGATGTCCAGCGACCAACAAGATGTCAGACCTCAGAAATAATCCTCACAGTCTCCCAAAAAAGACCCCCCCCCCCCCCCTCATTGTCATTGTGTTGTGTCACATGACTTTGTGGTCATAAAATAGTGATTTGGTTGGCATCTATGCACATACACATACATCCAGTCCAGTAATGATTTGTATGGTCAAAGATAGTCGATTGTACTGATCAGTTCAAGTTGACACCTGAGCGTCCTCTGTGGTTGCCCAGGTGTGTGTTGGTGTGTGGGTCAGTGGGCTTGAATAAACAGGCGGACCATGCACCGGCATTCGAGAGCTGTTTTTATTATACGCTCCCATGATCACACTGACACACATGCCTCTCTGGTCTTATCTATACTGCTGGAAGGGGCTCCCTCTGTTCCATAGGAGAACAAAGTCCACTAGTTTCACCATAATAACCCACAAAGGGTGAAAGAGCCAGTATGTGTGTGTATGTGTGTGTGTGTGTGTGTGTGTGTGTGTTTAACTTCCAGTAAATGGCCTTACAGCTTTTCGCAGCAGCCTTAGTGAGCAGGTGTCCTTTGTTAGGCCTAATCCTCACAAACCTCTTTCAAAACCAGCCTGATATTTACTTATTTCCCTCTTACTGAGAGACTCTGACGTCAATGCAAGATACTGACGAGGCTGAAGTGTTTGTTTCACAGCAATTCAGTCCGGGTAAAGTTTTTACAGCCTGTATCTGCTTCAATAACAGAAGATTTATGATAATGTCTCTCCCCCACTCCTCTCCTTCTTCTTCTCAACTCTCTCCACCCTACTTTCCACACTTTGTTTTTTAAACTCCTTAAACCTCCCATCCTTATCTGTTCTCCCTGCCCCCTCTCGTCTGCTTCCCTCCCCCCTTGTATCCTCCTCTATCTCCTTTCTTTAAATGCCCCATTTCTCCCCTGAGCTCAGGTTGTCTTGCCTCCATGCTGTCACCATCGTGCCCATCATTTACTTTTTCTATTCCCCTTGTTATGTCATACCCTCTGTCTGCAGCCCCGGGGCGCATGTCAATCAACAGGGAATAAAACACCACTCATCCGACCCTGCCCACTTTCCATCAGCTCACATACACACACAAAATCTGACTATGCTGTTTTTTCTGACCTCTTTTCTATATTCTTTTTAGTAGTTATCCCTAAGTTGCATGTCTAATTTACGGTACAGAGATGAGACAGCATTTGCATTAGCTAAAATGTTTTAAATAGGCCTTCGGCTATATAAAACAGCCTGATCCAGCAGCTTGTCAGGTCTGTTTATCTTACTATATTTATGTTACTCCGTGTTTCTAGTGTCTGATTTACTCCTCAGCTAGTGGGGTCTGAAGCAGCTGCGAGTGCTGTTACTGGATGTCTGAGCAAAGTCTTTTTAATGCATTTCAACTATAAAACACTGAAGACATTTTAAAAGATGTGCAAATGCTCAAAATGTGTACAGTAAGTAAGGCACGTCTGTCAGTCTGTTGTTCATTGAAGTGTGTGTGTGCGTGTGTGGATGAATAGTACATAACAGTGGGGTTTGGGGTGGGTTAAATAAAAGGGGGGGGGGGCAGAGTAATGCATTAGGGCGGACATACAGTACACAGTCTTTCCGTGCTGTGACGTGTTGGGATGAGAGAATGGCACCTCTTGTTTATCTGCGTCTCCGCTCCACAACTCATCAATAAGGCTCTTTGACAGAGACACAGATACACTGTGTGTCATTCGTCAACCTGCCGCTCACTCCCACCAGCTGACCCTCGAACCCCGAATGCTCTCATTTGCGTCCCACCTCCATCAAACTAAACAAAACATCCATTCAAAAACATGAACACACACAGTGTAATATTGTTATAAATAATCTCCCACCCATGTTTCTTAAATAACATGTCCGCCCGTTAGTTCCACAAACTATTATTTGCTCAGCACAGTCAGCTGCTTGCTCAGAGCTGGTATGGTTTTCGATAAGAGGTTCTGGACCAGTCTGGTACAATGGAGACCCATTGTTATTCATACAGACCCAGGTGGAAAAGCAGACAGACACCCTGATGACAACACTGTTTAAACAGATGTCAGGTGTCACTTGGACTCAGGTTTTCCATGGCTAACAGAGCGCCAGCTCAGCTATAACTCACTCAACGGCAACATAATACTAATGACAACCATCAGGATACAGCATTTGATATGCTGCAGTGTAAGAAGGGATTTTATGCATCACCTCGACTGTAGAGCTGCGTGTCAGGCCATGTTAGAATGCACTTTGTGTTGATGTTGCTGCCTGACTGATTTCTACAGTATGTGTTTGTAGTCAGATGAGCTGATTTTCAGTGTGGAGATTGACCTGCCAGTCCAGAGTGGTTCTATCTATAGGCCCACTGAGACATCTGCAGCAGCTGGCCATCGTAGTCACCGGGCAAACATTCATTTTAGGCTATAGACTGCGACACAGAATGGCAGGACCTCCAAATGAGAGAGAAGGAATAAATAGAACAACTGTGTTCTTCTTAGTGAATGACAGGGGACATATGAGATGCAGTATGTGGGGAAGGATAACCTATTGTTGAGGCAAACAGGGAAATGAGCAAGAGATGCAAACCACATAATTCGTTATAATTAAGCAAACAGAAAGGCTGTCCACAATGACAGGAGGCCTGTTAACCTTTTTGTTACAGTGCAAAAAAAACAAAAAACGGATTCAAATTAAAGAGAGCATTTTTTCTAAATGCTCTTTCAACAATCAATCAGTTCGTAGCAATTAAAGCATGATTATGGTTTTGTTTTTGCATTCTGTTTAAGCACTCAAATTACCTGGTTACGGTAAAGTCTTGAAGTACGAGACATAACGTTTTTACTTAATAATTAACACTGAACCAAAATCACAATCTTTCCCCGACCACCTTCCTGTGATTTGTGCAGTTCAAAAGCTTAGCAATTAAACTGCAAGAGCATACAATGTCTATACAGTATAAGTCATCACACATCACTTCAACTTTACTACAACTAAGCCAAGAGACGAAGATATACTGGTAGGTTGGCCGAGAAGACAGAATGACTTGAATTCAGAGAAAGCCAGAACAACAAGGAGAGAGAGAGAGAAAAGTTAAGATTGAAAAGATGGATGGATTTGTGATGAATGTGAGTGATCTAGGATTACAGAGCAGTTAGTGTCATTCTGTGTTGAAAAAAAAGCACTTATGTAAGAGCCATTTGGCCTGAGGGACATTTCCCTAACACTCAAGCAAGTGACGGGCATCCACTGTGTGTGTGTGACAGCAGAGAAAGACAGTGTAAAAATGCATCATACACACACACTGCTGTGGTGAAAACATAAGTGACGAGGAACGTGAACTTGGAGGTTTTTATTCCCTACAGGAAAAGGTACAAGTCAGAGGACAAGCACGGTGTGTCAACAGTCTCCAGCCTCAGTCAGTCTGGGGAATTGATTGACAGATACAAACTATTGCTGCTGGCTGTCTAATCCGGAGCTCAGCCCCCAGACCCTCTGTAGGATTCCCATTCAGCAGCAGACTGGACTTGGAAACAGATTCAGTGTCAGTGTACCAGATTTACGTCAGACGGATCACCACCAACTCCCACACATGACCCAGTCTTTCGTGGGGACACAGGCGAGCACATAGAAGCACAGAAGTACTCATGAACACGCACATTATGCACATTAATATATCTACACACACACACGCAGAGGCATGCGCTGGCTGACAGAGAGAGTGGTTGTTCCTCCGTGTCCTCCCTTGGCCAGCAGCTCTGAGACGCCATGGGTCTATATTTCAAAGGCCAAGGTCAGAGCGGCCTGCATTCACCAGGAAGTTACACAGTAATTAGACCAATTAGGAGGCAGCCGGCAAAGAGGTATTCACTCTCTCTCTTTCTCTGTGTCTCAGGAATAAAGCCTCACTTTGTCCTCAGATGAGATCCACATTTTTACAAAAACCTTAAAAACAATAAATACAGCTTCTTGGCTATTGGCTGCAGCTGTCATATGACTCTTTTTTGCCCCACAGCTGGGAGAAATTGGCACCAATTTTGATTGAACCTCTCATTTTTACTCACATTACACTCCCTCAATGTCTACGCGGCTCCGTCTCTACCTCCCTCCGTCTTTCACAAACTTTCTCTATCTGATTCTCTCCTCCCCTCTCCCTCCCTTCTTGTCTCTCTATGGTTCACTCCCATCAGCCCAGTGTACCATATGAGAGATCACACACACGCACACACGCACACACACGCACACACACACACGCACACACACACACGCGCACACACACGCGCGCACACACGCGCGCACACACGCACACACACACACACAGTTTGATTCCCATAGTGGCCAGCATGTATCCATTAACAACCATCTGTGCTGTTCAACCTTGACTGGGACAATGAACCTCTGCATGCTAACTTCAGCCAGTGGGGACGAAAGTAAAATTCTGGTGCTGAAGTAGCACCTTCAAACTTTCAGGTCAAGTAAGAATACAAAAGTATCATCAGCAAAATGTACTTCAAGTAAAAGTAATTCTTATGCAGCAGAAGTGTTATGTTATGTATCATAGTATTTGATTATTACTAATGCATTAACATTTAAAGGAAGTTTCATTCGGTTCGGTTTACACACCACTAAGAGTGCTATTCAGAATGTGATTAGATGTTATTAGTTGTATAGTTTTTGAGAGGATCGAGAGTATTTGGAGTTTGGACCTCAAACTCAGCTGCTTTCTTTTTCCATTCCGTCTGTTGTGACCACATTATAAAAGTACAATGCTACATTGCTGGAGTACCTGTTTAAGCAGCATTTAAATGTTATATTCTGCAGCACAAGTTTAATTTGTGTAGCTATATATGTGTATATAATGCAGCCAATGCAGGCAGAAAAACACAGTGGAGAGACGATTTCAACTTAAACATTTGGCTTTCATGGCAGCAACAGGGTGAGCGTAAACAATAAACCATCAATGCATTTACATCAGAGAGAATGCCACAGATCTTGCACGCAACATCACTTGTGGATTGTTAAATGTTCAACATTAGATAAAATGTAGAAACACCGTAGAACACAAGGTACAACAGCCCAGACCTGAAAAGTAACTAATGAAGCTTTAAGAGCAAGTTCAAGCAGGAAGACAACTCTTATCCTACCTCATCATCACAGAGAGGAGCCGCCTCTCAACCATTAATGATTTCACTGGACTCTGATCCACTGAACTGGTCATTTTGTGTTTACCAGAACAACACATCATATTATTAAACTGTAGGTATTTAGACTCAGTGAAATCCTGCAGGAAGTCTTTGTTCCCATTCTTCTGGTTGTGAAAGCAGCTTTGCTGCTGACACACACTAGACGTCATGACCCCGGTCCCAGCATGTCCAAACCCTCTCCCTGCTCTTAACGACTCAACTCTCACTGATATTTTGTTCGCTGACGCTCTACAGACCAACAAAGAAAATAATTAAAGGTCAAAACTGAAAAGAAATTGGACAAAAACACCTCAGTCAAAAGCATCAAAGCCATTTTCTGAATTAAATAGCGAAGCCTGGATGGTGGTTTGACTACCTTTCAGTGGTGCACTCTGAGATAAGCCAAAGTTAAATACAGAGATAAAGGCAAACGGATGATGTGGATTCATGTCAGAGGCCCAGTGGCATCACAAAGATAGTTTTCTCTTATAAACTTTACTGGAAGTGACTGCATACATTCATAATGTCAAGTGGTGGATCGGAAAGGGCGAACAATGGGTCGAGGAGGACACTAAGAAGAATGGAAGACCATCATGAAAGTTAATGTTTTAATACACAAAGAGTATAAAAGTTTGTAGGAAAAAGAAGAAGCACCTGGAGAAAAGTTACACCAAGACATTACTTCTAATAATTTGTAAAGCAATACTGGCATACTCACTTGAGTGAATCAGTGCTGGATAAATAGTATACATAATTTAAACCACAAATTACACTTCTTGTAACTATTTTTCCAGATGTCTTGATGCGTTTCCCCTCCAACAAAGGCAGCCATTTGTTTCCATTCATTTCATTACGTTATGAAAATCTACATGCAGTCACTTGCTTGAGATCAGTATACTATCACAGTTAATGTCATGCACAGGTAGTGCATTACAGATATTTCAGATCAATCAACTTCAACTCTATGTTACAATAACATAGCCGGTAACACAGTAAAAGGTTATTTATGTTATGTTACCTAACGTAACTAGGACAATAGAAGAGACGTTCAGAAATATTTAACACTACAAAATAACCTGAGAAATGATCAGTAGTGATACATAATTGATAGTAAATAAACTATGTGATGATACAAATACTGATTGTTATTTTAACACTTATCTGAACCTCTTGCATCTTGTTGTCTGCTCAGGTCAGGTTGGTCCAGACACTTAGTCTGGACAGTGTCTGGGGTCAAGGCCCTCCTACAGAGCTCCTCTTATAGGTCACATCCTGTCCGAAGGGGGAGAAAGAGGGGACTCCTCTTACCGTGGGAGGTGGAAGGCAAAAGGTCAGAGGTTAGGGCTGCTTTCTCAGGTTTCAAAGCTAGCTGGGGGCTGAGGTCGCATGGGTCACAGCTCACAGTTCGACTCTAGTTAGGGCCGCTGTGTTTATGTGGATCACAGTAATGGCTTCCGCAATTAAACACTAAAAATGGAAGCATTTATATCCTCTTGCAAAAGAGGGGAACGGCGATGATCGTCCAATTATGTGATCTGTCTCGTTACCTTATGTACGCTGGAGCACACGCTGCAACAGTGATTTTAATATGTGTTGTGTCGTTACTGAGGGATTACTGAGTAATCAATCATTGAGGGCAGCTCTGCTTTTGACTTCAGTGAACAAACACAGCCTCAGTGTGAGCTCACTGTTGGGGATGAAAGACTACTCGGTCTGGCAGATTCAGGAGTGTGTGTTTGTGTGCGATAGTGGTCTTTGTGGTGGCGATGGAGGACGGACTGGTAAATAAATAATTGTGGTTTATAGTAGAGTGTGTCGAGGAAGTACAAGACAACAGAGACGGACTATATGGTGAAGTATACTGGGATGAAAAAAGGAGGGAAAATGGAAAAAGATATTAAAAAAAAGATATAAAAGAAAGGGACTGGGAGGGCAAAGAGAGGCAAAGGTAAAGGTCATTCTGCTGGGCAGGGTCTGAAGAATAAGTCATTGTTTTGGGTATTCGTTTAGGAAAGTGAATGCAGATATGTAGAAGTGGGATAAAGGGCAACTTTAGAAAGAGTGAGGGGTCGGGGGTGGAAACGGGAGTGAGTGTTAGTGTGGAAGACACAAAAGACCACAAGAGAAAGACTGCCAAGAGCGAGGATGATAAAGCGGGTGGGAGAGAACGCATTGGAGCACAAATCAAAGAACTTGTAACAAAATGTGCAAAAGAAACAGCAGTGAAGACCTAAAAGTATTTTCCAGAGGTACAAATTGAACCCTGTTGTTTTCCAGCGAGACGTAAAATTGCTCCACTGTACCAGAACATGGAAGTGGAGCACTTCTGCAGGTGTTATCTCAGTTACCGATAAAGAGCTCTATGCACAGTTTGGCTTGAGGCGAGGAGCTGAGTCTCATAGGGAGAGAGGGACACGCTTACGTAACTGGCCTCGTAACTGCCAACAGCTGGCTTGGTCTGGGCTTGCAGCACTAAAACCTCAATACGGATCCAGATCCAGATTTCATGTGTCCGTCAGTAAGTAGAACAGAGAGTCTCTGGCCATGAGAGGTTCTGTCTCCCGTCAAGATGCATCTCCTCAGTCTAAGCAGGAGAGCACATGTGTTGATCCAGGGCCAAGAACTGAGAAAGAGGTCACGCAGGCACTTTAATACACTGATCCACTTATTCATTTCAAACTGTTTCAGTTCAGTTTCAAACACGTGATGAAGCAATGCAACATTTCCCAGCTTCAGGCACTCAAGCTATTAAAATTAGATAAAGTGTATATCTTCAATGCGTCACTACGAGATGAGGAAATGAGGAAAACTGGAGGAAGGAACTTTTACTAATCAGCACTAAACACAAAATATGGCTGGTGGGAAAGTCAATACTATTGCAGGTATTAGTGCTAGAGGAAAGGTCAGAGGATCGCCAAAGTTATTATAATCCATCCTGAGGGGATCATAAATGTCTGTTTCAAGCGGTCATGACAATCCATCTAAAAGCCGTTGAGACATTTTGGTCTGGACCGACGAGGTGGTTCAACCGACTGAAAGACAAATCGGGCTAACAACATTGTCTAGAGCTGTGACACCAGCACGGCTAAAAATGCCTACTTGGTAAAGTGTAGGGAACAAACCTGGCCATGGATGAAAAAAATGTAACAAAAAAAAAAGAATGCCGATTGCTCCCACGGTCTCCCACGTCGAATACAGACGTTTTGTTGACCCATCCATCGACCTGACTTCCTCCCTCTGCGGACTCTGTGGCTCCATAATAATGTCTCACTATTTCCTCCTTTGCTCCAGATGGACAAGAGTGAGATTCCTGGAGCCGCTAAATAACTTTTTCACTTAATCACATTTGCTGAATCGGCTGATGCCGTCTATTTTTCTTGGAGGGACAGTCTCAAATTGCTCTTTAGAATTGACGAACTTGTGGTCAGTCAATCGTGCATTCGTGGAACTGAACAATCTGTTAACTTTCGCAATAAGGAACACTTTGGTCCATCAGTCCTGTTGAGCTGGTCAGGCCACTAATGAGTCACAGGGGCGGGTAAATAATCAGCTTCCACCTCTGACATTACCAGTGACCACTAAACCTGTGGACTGATTTCATTGGCATCGGTTTATTCTGTTTAATAAAATTACACTTTTGTTGATAACGCAAATTCTGAATGGACGTTCGAAAACACTCAGTCCGGGTGTGTGATCAATATTCAAACCAGTGAGTCATCCACATGTTATCTGAGGTGTCTTTGTCCCGTGTAAATCAGTTAAACCGAAGGCTATTGGATTTGTAGTCCAAACAATGGCAAACCAAAGGACGACATCAAGGCCAGGAAAAACAGGGCATAAATGTGTGAGTGTGTGCATATGGATACAAGAACACACACACACACACACACACACACACACACACACACACACACACA
>NW_022280054.1:1572336-1605284 GCF_004355925.1 Anarrhichthys ocellatus | reverse complement strand
CACACACACACACACACACACACACACACACACACACACACACACACTATCCTTATCTGTCCCATATGAGAGATCAAAGCACCGCAGGCTGTCCGCAATCAAACAGAGAATGAGGGAACGCCAACAAAGTAAACTGATAGAGAGAGCAAGTGATAGAGGCAACGGAACGAAAGGGGAAGCACATGATGAAGAGATACAAAGGAAAGGAGGGAGCGAGACAAGGAAGAAAGGAGAAAAGAAATATTCACATATGTCCCTGAGCAAATGAGGTCAGTACACCCATGAGCCGTTTCAACACAGAGAACAATGTATGTCTCTGGAGGCCAATCAGATAACATCAACCAAGGGGGCTGCAGCTGTGAGCCAATCACAATCGCTCCAAGTGACATCAGACGTACAGTATGATTTAAACCAGGGAACATGATCTACTGAGGAAAGAAAAACTTAAAAGAGTAGTTCCTTTTGGAAATCCAAACCTTATAGAATTAGACCCTGAAGCCTCTACTCATGTGCTCCGGTTTCATCAGCAACATGACATTCTAGAGTCAGGGAAAGACTACTTTTCATGCCCCAGATACAATTTGGCAATAAACACCGAAACAAAGTACAGTGCAGGCAACTTGAGACGTTGTTCTAACAGCAGATGCCCTCTTTGTCAAGAATAACACATCATCTGGTTAGTGTCGGAACACCAGAGAATAGAGATCTAAAATGTTTACAGCTCAATCTTCAAGACAACATAACTCACATCAATTATTAACTACAATCTTCAATGGAGAGAAGTTTCCATTGTGTAGCAGTGCTGCTGATAAGGGACAGATAGGGAGCCACTTCCGTCATCTCCAAACAGGTTAATTATCAGCTGTTTGCTCAACCATAAGCCTAGGGGAATTACACAACCTTCTCCTGTGTTTACCTCTTTAAACAACAATATATCGTTAAAGGCCACATGTGACAAGAACACAGGCGTGTGCATTTGTGAATGAAGCAACAAACTAGGAACTTCTGGCAATTGCAAGTGGGTTTAATGCTCCACATTTACAACTGGATTCATCACCATAAGAACATCCGAGTAAAAACACAAATCCATGCAATTGTTTTAAATGCAAACTATTGTATGCTAAAACATTAGCTAGTCAATTCTTAAGTTGTAAGAAAACAGGGGATGGAAGCTTACTTCTGTAATGGCTTTACTGATTAACCTCACAAGAGTCCAGTAGAGAATATGTATGAGCGAGGACAGAGGATGTCTTTAGACTACAGGTAGTAGGCCATGTGGTAACTTGGATTACCCTCCATTTTGTTCAGAAGCTCTTCTGCTTACTTCAAACGTAAAAAAAAGAAAAAAAAACTATTGAAAAAAAGACTTTTTTATGTGGCCATACCAATGTTACAAGCTCTGTATGACTGTACTGGCGCTTTGAACTGAATGCTAACATGCTCACAATGACAACGCCAACATGCTCATGTATAGCAGGTATAATGATAACCATGTTCACGGTCTAGCCAGTTACTATTAGCAACATGGTAAGTTGCAAAATGTAATGTATAGTAACTTAAATGTCGACATGTATAAGTTTTGTCAATAGTCTGTAAGCATTATGTCACATTTCCACAAAACTCAATAAACATGCAGTCAATGCACAACTGACATTAGCAACATCAGCATCATACTGCTATCTTACCAGGATAGACGGGGAAGGAGAACGGGAGGTTCAGACTTCTTGCTTCTTCTTTTGGTTTCCAGGGTTGATTAGTAAGCTAATAGACACGTTAGCTTTTACTAATTATGTCAACTTTGTAACGCTACTCATCGAATCTCTTTGCTCTGGTCGCAGGACAATATGTCCCCACATGACGTTACACCATGGTTACGCTTGACAACCATGTGGTATGTCAATCAAGTGAGTGGTTGATCCCCTTTACTTGTACAAATTAGGACAGTCACATTAAATTAATACACATTTTAACCCTTTATTCTCACTAAGGTTTACCAATTAGCATGAAACAGAAAGTAAAGCTGAGGATGGGAATGTCTTGAGTTTTGCGGATACTTGGTCATAAAGTAGGCCTTCTGGATGATTAGACATTTTGACCTGATGATTGCGATATGGAAAGTCAGGGGAACACAAAAGTTATTATAATCCATCCCTAGGGGAACATGAATGTCTGTACAAAATTTGATGGCACTCCGTCCAATAACTCAGTGTGGGTCGCCATGCCGCTAGCATGGCTAAAAATAACACAAGCAAGGCTCCAGGAAACTTAGGAGTCTAACACCATATTGAATAAGGACAAAGAACTGTGTGAGGTTGAAAAATATCAATACTGATTTCCAAAGAATTTGCTTGAGCACAAAGGTATCATATAGTCACTTTTATCTGAATGAACCCGGAGGCTATAGTTGAAATAACTTCACATAAATACATGTGCAAGTGCAAGGATACAAACATGTGCATGTCCAAACAGTTTGCCTGAGGAAAAGACACATGTTCCACAGACCACAGCACAGATGTTCTGGAGGCAGAGATGGGCCTCTTTACAGCAAAACACTGAGCTGTTCAAAGAGGCCCTGCTGACCCCGGGACAGAGCGACTCAATTAGCTTCCCATAATGAGGCCACACTGTGGGGGGTGTTTGTATAAGCTTATTAAAACATAATCCTGCGATTCCCGCCATACTGTAGCAAGTCAGGTGACCATAGAGTTAGCTAACAGCAGGTTGGTGGCTTTAGACCAAAGAAGAAATGAAAAAAGAGCTTAGACAAAAATGTTTTTATCCATAAACCAACTCCAACCAAATTTAATTTCTGTCTCCAGTAATCTCTTTTCACTTAACAGCTGATTTCTATTTATATTGACTTTATATTAATTTGCTTGACCTATATTTTTTGCTGTGCCTTTTACTGAGCGTTAATTTGGTAGTACAGAAGTTGTGCATTTCCCACAAGTGGTGCAGTACAATGCAGGGGGCTGGTACTCGATCCAAGTTAGGGTCAGGTTTCAGTTCTGGTGGCTCAAAGGCAATGGCATGGCAAGGAATGAATGGGCAGTTATGAACTGAGAGGGTGATGAGGGACTGAGATGCAGGTGAGCAGGTGGGCAGGGAAGGCCAGGCAACTGCAGAGTAGATGAGAGAAGTTGGAACAGGTGTGTAGATAGGTGGAACAGTCAGGTGATTGGGGGAGGGGGGGATCTGAGAGCATCTGGTGGATGGATGGAAGGAAAATGGCAATGAAGGGGCCTGGGGAAGAGGGATGTGGCTGGAGACCACATGCTTCCCCATCCACCCCTCTGGACGGGTTATTGTCTGACTCTGATTTCCATGTGTTTCAAAATCTACATATGCATTCTACTTAGGTATTTAGGAGTACTGCAGAGGATAGGGGAGGTTTTTGTGATTGCTAAAATACTACTACTATAAGTAATTCAATCAAAAATGTAAATGTAAGTTTGATAGACCACATTTCATATTTAATATTCACATTTTCAAGGTAATCATGAATTGCCTTAAACTGTCAACTGCTGCAACAAACACCTTTTATTTTCCACCTAAAGATGTTTTGCACTGGTGTGGGGGTTTCTTGGCTGAAAAAAACATTACAAAGAGGGTACATTATTAAAAAAAGGTTTGAGAAGTCTCATTAAACCTGTGTGTCATAATCACAAAGAGACCCAGAACTCAACTCTTATAGAATTATGAGAACATGAGAACAGGTCACTGTAGTAGCTTCTTACAGGAGGGAGACCGGGGTCTTAAACATACTTTGAAAGAAGATTTCTGTCAAGAATAATGAACTGTACTCAATCGTTGGTTAAATCTATGTGAGTGTCTTTTAATCAGGGCCCCAGACATATTGCATCGCTTTACAAGAGCTTGGGCAACAGTTAATCCTGCAGACAATGTACAAAGTGGACCACAGTCTACTGGTTGGATCCCTTCCCACCCCACAGAGCTGATCGACATCGTTAATGTCCCTCAGTAATCCCGCCACATGGGCTGAGCTCCAGTCGTTATGCTGGCAATTATCGTGGGGGGTGCCAGAGAAATCCTTCACCAACTTTAAGACATCAAAACTGATTTAAGAGCTGCTCTTTCATGTGGAGTCAGAGTTCACGTGTTACCTAAATGATTCTCAGAAGTTACGTAAGGAATTGGGTTTACATGACTGAAAAGTTCAACGACCATCTGATTTTTTAGAGCTGACTGGGCCACCCATTTCACACCGTCATCTCACCCAACATTTTTTTAAAGGGACTTTCATCCAGGGCCAAAGCTGCTAGTAACACTCCAGTAATAATTCCAGAAATTTGGAGGATTCAATTGTATGAAGATGAGTTTACATTTTACAATTACGCACATAACACATGCAGGTTGTATATGTCATATTCTTTAGACGTTATCTTCAAAGAATAGTTCAACATTTCAATTAATATGCTTACCCGCTTTCTTGCCACGGTAGAGCAGAAGATTGATTCCATTCTGTCATATTGAATTTCAATATGAAATTGAGCCAGCAGCCTGTTCGTAATCTTCCTAAAAGTGCCTCTAAAGCTCATGGATTAACATGTTATATCTTACATTAAAAAATACAAGTGTAACAAGCTAGTCATTTCTTCCATTCTTTGTGATAAGCTAAGCTAACTGGCTGCTGGTTCATGTTGAATTGGATATGATGGTGGCATCAATCTTTGCATTTTATGCTTATGCAGCGACTAAGCGTATTTCCCAAAATGTTGAACAATTCATTTAGGAGTTGACCTGATTTTGGTCAAAAACATTAGTATTCCCCACCGCTAGGCAGTGTGCTTTGAATTTGTTTTTAGAGAAACTGAGCAGCTCTACGGGACTGAACCCACAGTGGATGCCATCAGACTGAGCCACAAAGTTTTGTAGTTTTTGTGTACCTATGACCATGAAATTTATATTTTGTAATTTCCATAGTCTTGTTGGCTCATTAACTTGTTTTACGTTTACATGTTTCGCATAAAATCGGGCTCTCTGAGTTTTGTCTATGTTAGCAGAGAGACACTCGCACATGGACACAGTCTCTCACCGTGAAATTCAACAGATGTAGACTTATAGACTTCACCAATGGTGTGTGTTTCTGTCTGTTAGTTTCATGATTGACAGCTCAATATTCCCACCAAAGGCAATAACTTTCAGACAGGTAGCTATTATAGTCAAACACACAAGCCACAATGCTAAATCACAGGACGTTTCTCAAGATGGTTGCCATAGGACACAACAGTGGGGTTTCCAGCTAAAATATTGGTGGAAAGCGGAGCCATGCTAACTATCATAATTAGACCACTTGGCACCACTTCTAGCTCAGTTTTACCCACTCTGAGGCTGGACAACATACTCATCTGCAGTCTGCCAGACGACACAAACTCTCTTTTAGCTGCCTACCCTATCATTAGCGCTCCCAAACAAGTACAAGCTACCTAGCTAACTGTCATTCTCTGCCCATTGTTGTGCACTGTGGTGTAGACACATAGCTATGAATAGGAGGAAAAGCCTATTTCAGGCAATTATAATCATCTGATCCTGCATAGTTAGAAGTCTTGGTGCCGACAAAACCTCTGCGGCTAAATCTTTGAAGTCACAACTCTTTCACAACATTGTAAAAATATAGCTTTCAGTTCATTTTAGAGACTGGCTGTGGCTGACATTGTTTACTTATTCGCTACACACTATACAGGAAATTATGGGACGAAATTAAAAAACTACTCATGTGATTACACATTCAGCAGTTGTCCACTGTGTATCTAACTTTCTGTCTTAGCTCATGGTTAGTGGCCATCAAATGTAGGTCATTTTTTACATCGCATTATGGGATAATATGAGCCTACTATGTAGGGTAAAATGATTCCTAATAGAGATTAAGACAACAGAAATAGCGAGCATGCTATATAGTGGAATATTGTAACAAGGACTACATTGGAAATAAGTGTTGGCTATCCTTATTATAATTGTAGATGTGTAAGAATTCATGTCCTCATTCTCATGTGAAAACAACTAAACTTAATAATAAATTCATTTGGACGTCACCCTCATACTAATAGGCCGTTTTCACGGCAGACATTTTTACGTGTCATAGAAAGGTTAACACAGGTGTTATTGATAAAATGTATTATGGTCCCGTTCTGTTTAGTGTGTCACAGTGAGCCAGCACGCACAATACCAAGGCCCTGGTAATTAATGTAATTAAATACACCTGTGTTTACCTTGCAATAACATGTCAAAATGGTGTGAAAAGGGCCTATAATGCATTTTTATTCATAATGTGTGTTTCCACTTAAGACTTGTAAAAGTTTTGTGCACTTTTGGCATGAGCCAACTAACCTACATTTTGGTTGGAAACATCAGTATTTCGACCATGGTCCCCCTTTCTTTTTGGCAATTTTCTGTATTACAAATGTCCCGCTGAAGCGCATACAAAACATATACAACACACTTCTCATACTAATAACTATACTAATACTAATAACCTTCGGCCTCAGAAAGCAAGCGTGTTACTTGCTTTCTGCTCCACTCTTATCATCACATGATTCTCTCTTCATTGTGACAGTCGAGATAACATATCTCCATGGAAGATTCAAGAGTGAAGACAGGTTAAATATTTCACATTTTATTTTGTTCCGCTCATTCAGCTCAACAAACTGCTTTCCAGTCAAAAATCAGACATTAAGTGAAACACTCATTCTGTAAGTACCATTTAGAGTTGGACAGCACAGACAATGACTGAGTCACTTATATATGTACATGCAGATTTATCCCGATGACATTACAAACATCATAAATGATTACTATGTAACATACATAATGACATACAATATTTCATACATCTGCTCTGTATTGCTGCTGATCAGTTATTGGCCCAGAAGAAACAGAGAAATAGACAGAGCTGAATGACAGGCTTCTGAAAAATAAGAAGCAAACATAGAATCAGTCTCTTTGGTGATTTCACCTCATTTACTGTATAATTTCAAAAGAGGAATGTGCTCCAATTTACTGACTGAGGAAGATGGATAATTATCTGTTTAAAGCCATGACTGCAATGACAAAGAAAGACCCTATGGTCATCCGAACCGGTGGGTGGTGCAGGGGACATGCAGATCAGACACATCTGTTTCAGTGACACGGAGTAAACCTACATCTCAAGCACAGTTACCTGCTCTACATCTAATCCACACCACTGCTCCAAAGGCCATTGCATGGCGAGACTTCAGTGGTGTGTTTGGACTGCGTGTGATAAGTGCAATGTACCGAGGCACCACCCAACTTATTGCTGCGACCTTGTAACAGTAAAGTTCTGAAACTAAAAAGCTGTTTCTTCAACAGTTTGGGTAAAGCTGAATAGCAGGCATGTGTTATCCAGGATTATTAGGCATCAGTCGGTCTCCTCTGTTAATGTTTGGTGGCATCGATCTACTGTAGAAGGTGTGTATTGGTGAGGAGCTTACAGACCTCTAACTGTGTCGTCGACTAACAGTGTGACAGCTGTAGCAACACTTCAACATGTGGCACGGACATGAGCTGGTGTAGAGAAATCCCTACACAAGACTCCAACACGCCACAATAAATCAGATTTTAAAAGAATTTATACTCATTTACATTTGATTGTAATCCAAAAGATAAGGAGTTAAAATAAATGCAATTAGTTACAGGTCACTAGAGTTGCTTCTGATTTAGGAAACAGTAGTATTATTGCATCTTTGATTGGGAATTCAAGCTAGTTTACATTAACTTCAAGTTCTGATTTTAGTGAAATAAATGTATAAGAAGTGTTGGGGAATTACAGTGTAGAACACAGAAAATAATATACTTTGATGGGCATCATATCAGACACATAGGAGGAGTACACCTTTAGTACATAAGATCACCATCTGGACACCTCTCCTTCCAAGTCAGCTTATGTTTCCAGTGTCCAGTATGATATGTGCCATTAAACTTTATTAACTCCATTTTATGGTTGAATGCAGGTCACAGTCATATTTGACAGTTCAGACTGGCTCTGAGGAGCAAGACAATGCTTAATTTAGCCGCATGCTCTCTGACTTTTAGGCATCAACAAAGAGGATTTCTGCAAAAACTCTCCAGCTCCGGTAGGCACACTTTGCTTCTGTTGAGCTACTGCTCCACTGATTAAAGGTATTCTGGCTACCACACCTGGGGTTGTCCAGGTGAACAAAAAAGTAGTCCTTACATCCAGTCCCCACCAACAGGTGAGCAGTTCCAGTTTCATCATCAGTCACAGGGTTTCCTCACTCCCTACTGGACACACACATACTTCTTCCACCAGGACTTGGAGAGCATCTTCATCTTATCGGCTGTGCTGCGGACCTTCCTCTCCCGCCTCGCTCTCCTGTCGAACTGCCTCAGACCGACAGCGATGGCCGCATCAAACACCTCCTTTAGATTCTTTTGTGTCAGCGCTGAGCACTCAACGTACGTCACCGCCCCAATTTTTTCCGACAGCGCCCTGGCGTCTTCCTCCAGCACCGGCGCCTCCCTCCGCCTCGCCAGCTCGATCAGCACTTTGACGTCCTGCCGCAGGTCGCACTGTGTGCCTACGAGGAGGATGGGCGTGAGGGGGCAGCGGCGGCGGATTTCGGGGACCCACTTCTCCCAGACGTTTTGAAAGGATGCCGGGCTGACCACGCTGAAGCAGAGCAGCAAGGCGTCTGTCCGGCTGTAGCAGAAGTGGCGGAGTTTGTCAAACTCATCCTAATGGAGACAGAAACAGATGGTTGGCAATGTGGTGTTATTCCGTGATTTATAAATAACAGGCACGTTCACCTTAACATTTAGCTCTAAGTCTTTACTTTGTGATGACTCATCTCCCTTCAGTTGTCACCCAGGCTGACCACACACCAATGCACTTTCAGTAACCGGTCAACACACTCAAGTACTACAACATAACAGGAAAGGGAATTGTGGCAATAATCAAAGCTTAACAACTACAGTGGACACTTATCAACTTGTGCGATTCCCCACATGAGCTTTGGCTGTGCTTCGTGGATCTGATGAAGTAGGTCCATCTGCAGAACATACAGACATCAACATCTCTGAGCAAAGAGCAACTTTGTTTATCAGCTTTGGCGGCAGCTGTTATCATTTTTCTCTGGACTGTTTCTGTCTTTCTGTCTGGGCTCTCTCTCTCTCTCTCTCTATCTCTGTCTGTCCTCTCTTTCTTTTTTGGCACACCCCAACCTGTTTCTGGCTCAAGCTCCCCTCTTATGAAATTGCATTGCATAAGTACAGTAGGTATTTGCCGGCTTTTCTCTGTGCCTATTTGCCCATGCCTGTCTGCTTGAGTGCGTCTGTCTGCATGCGTGTGTGCGGTTTTAACACCGTGTGCAGCTTACAACATGCTGTGAGGTTGTATTAGGGGTTTGTTCAAATACCTTGTTCCCCTTTACAGCCAAGTTGTCTTTGATTGTGTGTAGAACTGGCAGTGCCCTCTCAGCATTTGCGATTGTCAAATATGCTGCTCCAAGGGCAGGGTTCTTTTGAGTTGGATTATGAAACATCCACCCATGCTCCAGGGAAACACTCTTTCACAACCTGTTCTTTCCAAGATTACTCTTAAGTACCAACATAATAATGAGTCAATTACTTTGATCTGGCAAGCGCCCTGCACCACGGTGTCCTGAAATATATTTAAGGTATTTTTGGCATCATCACCTCCAATCTAACCTGCAGGCGTTTCCCTCTCCTTCACCACCCTGTCAATGCACCACCATGAGATACAGTTATTCTATGGAGCGTTGTTATTTTCATACGAGATGAAGATTGACAGCAGAGCTCAGGAATTCACTCCTTTTTAATACAGATTAGCTACCCAAAATAGACAAGAAGCCCATGTGCAGCAAGGTCAACCTGGATCGACCACAAAAACAGGAGATCTGCAACAAATCAAACTATTGGATTTATTTTTCAATATTTCTTCTTTTGCTAATTAGCACTAAATGATCCAAAGTATCTGACCTGATGATGCCACTTAATGTAAAGTTAAGTGATCACCAAAGTTATTACAATTGATCCTAACAGGTTCATTCAGCAGTTGAGATATTTCAGTCTGGACCAGAGTGGTGGTTGACCGACCAACTGACATAACCATCCACAGAGCCACGCCACTAGCATGGCTAAAATGTGACATCTGGGTGTAGCGAAGGGTGAGAGGCATGCAGGGCATTACGTAGGATCCCAAATATGTAATGCAATATGTGTTTGTGCGTGACCAAAACTCACCTGTCCTGCAGTGTCACACAACTGTAGTCTAACCGGGTTTCCATCCACTTGAACCACAGCTGTGGACACAGAAACAGATAATAAGTTACAGCTGTCAACATGACATTACGTCTGTGTAGGCTAATAAAGCCTCCACCTGACACTTAAGACACACACACACACACACACACACACACACACACACACACACACACACACACACTACCCAGCAGAATATTCTCTGGAATAAACAAAAGCCTGCCAGTTGAAAACACAAAGACCCCCTGCTCAGCTCTTCCCGCTCACAGACAGCCTGCTCCGTCTCGCCCACCCACTCTGCCAGTTACCGTTGAGACCATTGCACTTTACTGTCGCTCGGACCACTCTGCGAGCTTTGTTCTCTGTTGTGTTTTTACAGAGGCCATTCCAAGGTTGTCTGATGGATGGTTCGTTCGGTGACTCTCTTCCAATTGGCCTCATTTCCAGATTGGAAAAGTGGATGAGTCATCTTACAGTTTCTTTATGGGGCCATTTATTATTTTCAGAGGAGCGAGCACAATGCGGAGCAGCGGGCACATGGAAACATTTACAATACGCCTGGAGTGTGTGGTCGGTCATACCACCTGATCAAAGGGTTCGCTGGAACTATTCATGTAGTAGGACAGGCATCATACAAAAGCAGGGAGAAAGAGCGGGCGGAGAGAATGAAAGGAAAGTGAGAGGGAGCAGCCATTGTGTAATCATTTCCTAATCCTTGACATATGATACTCCTTTGATTTTCTGGATCAAAAATCCCTCTTATCGTCCCCACTCCCAGCCTCACGCTCCTCTGCATCTCTGCCACCTGTGGCATGGCGTAACTGCTCTTTTGTCAGCTTTCAAGAGGACGCTCTGATTCCAGGGCACCGAGAAATGACATCACCATTAAGGGCCCCAACAGCACAATCACCCTCTGTCAGGCCGAGGCGAAAGACAATCTCTGCCTCTGAGCCAATGCAACAGATGTGCCCGTTCCAGTATAGAGGAGAGGGCTCGCGGGTCAAGGCTGACAACAATAGGCAGAGTTGTGCAATCCCAAACCCCTGAACCAGAGACGCTCTCTGTTCTGTATGCGAGGGTAAAACCAGCGCTCGTCTGAAGGGTGGTGTGTGTTCTCAGCGGGTTTCTTATGGGATGTGTGTTGGCCAAGTTGTTAGTTTTACTGCACACCAGTGAAATGTCAGATAGCTAACTAAGATAAATGACAAAAAAATGTACAAGTCAGTTTACAGGACACAATGTCAAGTATCAATTTGTAACTTCTAAATAAGCATAAAATGTGTTTATGTGTGATTTTTCATTTGTCAATACGGTCACTTTATGCTTTTGTGTATGACAATAATATAGCTGATAGTCATAACAGAGTAAGGTTTTCAGAGTTTCTGAAGAAAAGCTAAGGAGGGACAGTCTGAAGACCTGATCATGAAGGTGATCAACAGGTCACAGGTGTGTTTTTTAATGCCGACACTGATCAGTTTGAAGCAAGTTTCCAGTTTGAAGTATTTTGTTCTGTCCTCTTATTTTGCAGTAAACGAAAGCTTGCTGGGACAAGTGAGAGAGTTTGAAAAGTGGAACCGTGCCAAATGGAAACCTGGCTACATCAGCGAGGATAACTCATGTGCATTAACATTGATGGAAGGAGGATAATAGGAAACACATCTATCATAACAATGGAATAATATGATAAATAACAGAATGGACGGGTGCTGTCAAAGCATGAAAAGTTGAAGATAAGTTCAGTAAAAGGGCAGGTGGAAACAAATTGACTAACTTTTAAAGTGGAACATTTTTTACCACAGTTTCATTCAACAAATCTGTATCTTAACTGGACGCTGGCTTCAATCTCAATACAGCCATTTTCACTAGACTTCAGTTATACAAGAGTCTGTGCTCATCTCTGATCCATGAAATGAGGGGTGATATCCCTTGTACATATACGAACGCTTAATGCATTAAGAAGATTATAAGGAAACTGAAATAGCAGTATTTTAGGCTTACCTGAGAAGTCATCAAATGCAGTTGGGACGTATTTGGTTGGGTAGCCATTCGTTGTGTAGCTGACCACGAGACTGGTTTTGCCCACTGCTCCGTCGCCGAGCAGGACGCACTTCAGCAGCCTCTCCTGCGGCTGCCCTGGCCGGGTTTGTGTGGGATTGTGCGGGGGTACCGGAGGGGCCATGGTCCGTCCGTAATCCATGGTGACTAGGGGTACCATTCAATCAGCTTGCACTTTACCGCGCTCTCCTCCACGGGAAGATGACGGACCCACCATGAGAACAGGATCCCCTCTCTACAACGAGTTTGCCAATTGCTTTTAATCGCGAGCGGGACTCGTGCGTAAAACGTCTCCTCCTGTCCTGCGCGCTGCCAAATCCACTGTGGGCGATCAGCATCAGGACTACAGGCTTGAACTCTGTAGTTTACAATGTGAGGGCGGGTCTAAAGCCTTATATCTTCAGATTGATTTGACTAATCCCACCCACTTCACCTCCCAACAGCGGAGGGCCGAACTGACAGTTTGAGGTTGAGAAGGGAAGTCTGGATAATAAAAAGAAGTGCAACATTTGAATGTTGCTGGTACTATCTTCTTAATGGCAATTCGAATAGAAAAATATACTGCATCAACTTGTTTGATTGTTTCATTTTAATCAGTTAGTACTTCACCGCACAACTAACTGTTAATTACTTTTTTTTGGCCAACTGAAGTTGCCATGAGATAATTGAGTTTGAAGCTGTGCGGGCAAGTCCAGACGTGTCCTCACCAGTGTAAAGACTGAGGACAATCTTGATGTCCATTCGGAACATGACACATGGTGTACTGAAATTTCAGACCACCTGACCTACTTTAATTTTTTAAGCGGAGCCTAGAAGGAAGAGCCAGTGGCCTCTAACTGTTATCTACTGGAGAATGCGCAGTAAAAGACCAAAACATAGCTCAATCAAGGAACATTTGTAAACGAAAAGGACAAACTCAAAGGTCACTGTCCGTCTGATTGAGTAACCTTTCAAACTGTCAGTAGCTGAAGTGATCCTGGTCCCTTGTCCTAAGCTGACGGACAGACTGGACACTTGGAAAAACCTGAATATGACTGAAGTAATGTCTTGACTTGTGTCGCCTCCTTGTGGTTGGTTTTGTGGTTGGTTGCAAGAGTTTAGCGAAACTGACATGCCTGAAACTCTCAGGGCAGGGTGAGCATAAAGGGGCCCAAAAGCAACAGGTTCACACTTTCCACATGTAAATGCACATCCCACATCATACCTTTACATCAGATTATCCCTCGCAGGTATGTTAACATGAATTAAACCTGGACAAGAAACAAACAGGGCACCAACAACATGGTCTTTTCCACTGGCTAGATAATATAAGGTCTTTATTTATGTTAATAGTGACAAACTAGTCTCCAACATATTGACCAGAGAAAAGTCTCTTTACGAAATACAAAATAATCAGTATACTATGATGCACATAATGGCTGATTCCATCTGATCGTAAATTCTTTCTTCCACACAGCAAAAAAAAAAAAGGAGTCATAACTTAGTGAGACAGTTGTACAAAAATGATCAGTTAGTTTCACTAGATTTTGTTTAATTATAGTAGTTTCAGAAGACAGGTCTCATATAATTAACCTATTTTGTATATGCCAGGCTGTGTGGATAGGTAAGGACATGAGGGCTTTTGTAATTTCACTGTTATCTCCATTGTCTTTGCTGAAGAAATGCAAGACAAAAAACTTAATTTGTATTAGTACAGACAACTGCTACAGGAGGCCAGTGTGTAAGCAAATAGGTCCACTACTAAGCAGGACATGATGTCATGATGTCTAGGCTGTTTGGATTTTATGGATCATGTATGTTAACTGGAGCACACAAATACATTATGCAATAATAAGGCATAAGAATAGATACATTTTGGTGACAACATTAAAAGCAACCACAAAAGAGAAATGCGGAGTTGCAGAGTATCCTGATTCATTTTATTATTCCTAAAATGCATCTACTCACAATTCTGTGTTACCTTGTCATGGTGCACATCACACAAGTATTGTACACCTACAAAACATCATTCTCAGGAAGGCAATGGAAGGTGATGAGAAGTGGTTTGTTTGGGAGGAGAAGTCTCTGTAAGCTGTTGTTAGCAGTTGTAAGTACTGTGGATCAGATCATGCACAATAACCTGCAGTTAGAAAGGCACCTGCTGTATATTTCACTCCCACATCCCTTCACAAGGCTGGACAGAATCACATTAAGAGCTCAGAGAGGATATCTGTCTGAAATCGGAGCGCTTTTTGTATCATCAATCCATTCCTCTCAAGTGCTTCCCTTCCATCTATAATATGTCTTAACTATTGAACGTGTAGCGGAATACTCTATCTCTATCCCTCTGAATATTCTGTTACAACTTCCCAGTGGTGTACGCAAGAAACATGAGGAAAACATGAGCAGGGGAAGAAAGAAAAAAAACTCAAATGAATGATCGTGTGAATGAAAGTGAATGCCTGTGCCGGTGAGAAGGAACACAGAAAGCTCAGGAAAATAAAGAAGAAATGTGACTTTAATTGCTTGTAATTAACATTTTCATTTCAGCAAGCTGCATATGTCAGGAATTACACGTACCCCCCCCACACACACACACACACACACACACACACACACACACACACTTGCATACACACAGAGAAACAGTCATGAGAATGAATATGCATTCAGAAAATGTGCATGTGCTGACACATGCATCTTTAATTGCCAGTTTTATGCTGCCATGAATAATGATGACCCCTGTTAATCACCTTAACAACTCACTTCCCTTTCCTCAGGTGAGTATAGCCGTGTGGGAACTTCCCATTCCTGGTCTTAGTTCCTCATTTGGACTACAGCTCTCAACCATCTAAGACACTCCTTGAGTCATTTGTACATATTAAAAAAAATTTAATATTTCCAAGGATGGTCACATACGACAAGTTGTGTCGTTTAATTTTTCCATTTCTGATGTCAGCAGCAAGAGTCTCATCCAGGAGTCATACACCTTGATTAACTTATAACCCAAACCCCAACCTCCAACCCCCATCACTTAGATACAGTGAGAGTATAAATGTGTGATCTTCATCATTGTCAGTTTAAGTAACCTCCCTTCCCTTCCCAAGTCTCTGGAGCTCTGAGCACAGACTGCTGGGTAAGACATCTGAGTGACAGCCTGCAACTCTGGGAGCTTTTCTTTAAGTTCTTGTCCATCAGTGTTTACTGGGTTTTTGGTTTGGCGCCACCAGGAGTTGGGTCAGGAGGAGGGCCACCACCCTGGGCAAGCCTTTGAAAGCTGTGGAAGATAAATAGAAGAGTAGTTAGGGCAACAAATGTAGGGACTGCCCCAATACCTTCATTGGTGCTCTGAACGTGCCACCGAGTAGTAGCAAATACCAAACAGTAACCCACACTTGTCTAAACTTTTTTACCCATGAACACTTAAAACTACCTTACAGCTCCATCCCCTGCTGTATATAATAAAAACATATGCACCTCTATTCTAGCACTTTAAGACAGAATAATAACAAATAGAAACATAACTTGTAATACACTATTCAAAATAGAAATTAACTATTGTATGAGCTTGAATAAAATCAGAACATGTATGATAACAGCCAAAGCAATTTACTAAATACAAATATGTGCTTGAACTGATTGATTAAAATTGCATGTCTACAGTTGCAATATAGGTATTAAAAATCCTCCTTTTAATGATGATGTTGAGAAAGATGTTGTGTGGGTATAGGGTCAGACCCTTAACATCTGTTGAGCACCAACTGCCTCAGTAGCAAAATAGCAGTATGAATTAGAACATTGTGCCAGAAGGTGGCGCCATACTCACGTGTCCTTAAGGTTGTCAATTTTGGCCTGGATTTTTGCAAAGAAGAGATTCACCTGCTCCTGTGAAATAACAGAAACACAGAAAAACACATGTTCATGGCTATGGAAACAAAGAACCCGTTAAAGTGACAGTATACAGAATTAATTAAGAGAGTTATTACCTGGCGCTGTCTGTAGAAAAGTGGCAGAGAAAAAAGTGCGATCACAACTGGAGAAGAAGGAAGAAAGAAAAGCAGAGAAGTTAACTTGGCAGCCATTGAGTGTGTTAATAGATTCCATATTTTGAGCAGTTTCTTACTGATGATGAACAGAGTAAGGCCATTGCACAGGTCTCCCAGGTACGTCACAAGGTACACCAGAACCAGCAACTAAGACCAAGAGAAAGAGAAGTTAGCTAGTTAGTTTAAATCCCGTCAACGCTGTGTGCATGTCTGCAGAAAGCAATAAATCATGCTGCAGTATGACACAATTCCCCCGAAAATTATCCACACTGACATCAATTTCTCCTTGATAAAAAAAGGAAAGAGCTCCAAGTACGAGACTCCCAATATGGGTCTCTGTGTTTCCCCTTATATCTCACAGTGTCACAGTACAGTGTATGGGATCCACGTTGGCCTGATATGGGACACCCCTGTCTCAGATGAAAAGAGAACCCTGCTTATCCCGGGCGTCTCGGTGTACCTCCTCCAGTGTGTCATGTCGCATACCAGCCAGGTCAGGGTTGAGGCTGGGAGGTCCTGTGATTTAGGGGGCTCAGTTAGCTCACACTGACTCACCATTTACTGCAAATGTGTTAAGTCTGTCTGGTCCCAAACTGCTGCTGTTAATTACTGAAATGCCAGAATTATATTAGGGATGATTTGAACTGATTGCTGGTATTTGGTGTGCAATAATATATAAGGAGACTTCAGCTGATGATGATACAAATACAATATCTAGCTTTTCATTCTGATACTACCAGGGAAGTTTACTCACTATACTGTAACAACGATATGCAGTAAATGCTGTATCAGTAGCACCTGTCCTGACTTGTCACATTTACTAATTTGTCAAATTTATTTCAATACATCACGGATTTATTATGTTTTTTTAGTTTTTGCAGGGTTTTTGGCCTTAGAAGAAGTTTTCCTGTAAGATATTTGCACTCACACCATCAACTAAAAAACTAGTTTTTATAATTATTAAAAAGGAGAATCACCTTTAAACACTACCATTTCATAGAACTGTTCAGAAAGTTATAGAAACCTTATCTAATACAGATCTGGCATTTAAATAGGTCACATTTTTAAAATGCGGCCAATGAATACCAATGAATGTACAGCACACTGGTTGGAAAATTTGACACTGGTGCTGACCTTTTTATGTCTATTGATACTAATATTGACATGATGACTGCTGTGAATTTACAGAACATTATTTTATACCTTCTATGAGGTTTTTTTTACAATGTGTTTACAGTAAATAAATAGGTAACTTTACTAACTTGCACATACATAGCCTACTATTATCTTTTCACTTAAAGGAAACATTCTTTATGTATAATGTATGAAAACATGTGCAATTTCCTTTAATACTCCTGGCATGTCCTTTTAATATAATATTACTTTGCAATAATGAAAATCAATATAAGAAAATAGCATGTGTGTAACAGCAACACATTAATTTCGCAGATGCTTTTGTCCAATTTGGGGTTGAGCTTGTCGACGTCAACATGTGGACATAAGGGAACAAAGATGGAACAAGCAATACGACGATCAATAGCCGCCACACTGACCTACAGTCATTCAAGCATTGTTTAAAAACATGCAACATGTACATCCCATTGATACAAAGCAAAGAAGCGTAGAATGTGAAAAGACTGTGGCAACATACTTCAGGGGATGTCACGTGATACTGACAGGTATAGCCTGAGGCTGGATAAAAAGCATCGATGAGAAAGATCAGGCAGACTGTCTCCTTTTATGCTGTTAGTACCAATTCAAATACATTTTTAAGTTTGTATTACAAAGGGACCGCTTGCTTTCCACATGATCACCAAAAATATGTCATTAGGGCTGACAGTTTACGTCAGCCCTAATTTAGGAGTCATCCACTCTAAGCTAGCATAATGAGACGGACGGTTGGCATGGCAATGATGTCATCTCCAGTGATGGAGGGCGCTGGATGGACGAAGGGAGGAAGATGACAGATGGAGGAAAATGAGAGTATGCAGAGAGGGAACTAATGTCTGGGTTAATGAGGGGGGGGGGTTCTAGACGGGATGAAGCAAATCTTGGTATGCTATGATCAACCTAATTTGTTAGCTAAACTCACCTTGATGGACTCCAAGAGGTTTTTAACAAAAAAGAGTCCCTTCAGAGAGTCGACAGCAGACAGGACCATGACGATGGCTTTCTGCATATAGAGGTCAGCCTCCTCTCCACTGAAACTGATGTCCAGGTCCAAGTATGACCTGAGAGAAAACGAGACAACAGAAAGAGGAAATTAAAAAGATGGAAGTATTGACGATAAACATAAACGTCATCCTTCCTGTACTGTTCCTTCTTGTGATTCATATTTTTGGCTGCAATCCAAATATACTGTATATCCCCTCATATCGTTACTGTCAGGCTCCAGAAGTCAAAAGGCCCAGGTTTTTAATTTGCTAGGTCACCACTAGGCTTTTGTATTCAATTTATTCTATGCTGCTGTCATTTCATACACAGTAAAGGGTTATCACTCAGTATTTAATTTGTCTATTTGTTATAGAAAACGACACAAAACTGCATTTAAACACATATTTGCATTCAAGCACACATACACTGACCCAGCATATTGCTTTTTACTACAAGCCTTATTTGTTTTTACAATGATTTAACAGACTGAACCTCAACATAAGCTTGCTAACAGAAACCCCACCAATTAATAACCATAATTAGAGCCACTAAATATGAATTCATTGGACGTAAGCACAGTAAACAATATGTGAATTTTAAAGTGCTAAGTCGAAGACAGAAAACAGAAATGAGAGGAGTGGAAAAGCTTGTGGTCAAATTAACTCAGATGCTTGTTTTGGAAACATTCATGCACTCTGACTGAATGGGGTTAATCCGCCCGAGTGGGACATTTTAGAATAGCTGGAGAAATTTCCACTGTCCTTAAAGAAAAAAGAAAAGCACAGCATCTCACTTGAAGGGATGTTCTCCATTGCCCCAGTTGAGGATGTAGAGGACTTGATAGTAGATGCGCACTGAGATGGTGAAGCAAACGACAGCCAGGGAGACTGTGGAAATCACCGTGATGATGCTGAGCTGGAACAGGGACAGCAGGCCGACCACTAACCCTGTTAGGATCATGCCTGTTCGCTCCATGTCCTTCCAGTAGATCAGGTCCATCACTGAAAGACGAGGTGAGTGGAGGGAGGAAAAGGAAGAGAAAAGAAAGGTTATGACAGGAAGGTGAGAAAATAGAAAGAGTGTGATGCAAGCAAAACAGTTATAGAGCAGAAAAAACAGGGAGAAATGTAAAGGTGGCTGACAGAATTGGAGATTCTCGAGAATTATCGTCATGCTGTTGGTACTTTATCATTCACCAAACCTGATTTACTGCACCCTTCCTGGTTTAACAGAGGAGCTGCAGCAACATCACCCAGCCTCCAGCCCTAAGGCCCACCAAGAGGTCTTTTATCTTTTGGGGGGGAGGAAGAGTAGTTCTGACACAAGGATAGGAAGGGGAAGAGAGGCCAGAGAAGTGGAAGTGGGGGGGGGGGGGGGGGGTGAGAGGCAGAGAGGGATTTCCAGCCTCAAGCATGAGAGAACACTCTGAGCAGCTACGATGACATGTCAGACTCATGGCTCGAGCTAAATTTAGCCTTCAGATGAAAGAGGGAAGTAAGCGGTTGTGTTTAAATGCAGCATGTCACAGCACCTGCTGATGGACGTCAGACCATCAGCAGCGCTTTTCTTTCTTTACACGCCCTGTTGGTGTCCCTCTGTCACCCGGCAACAGCTGCCTTGGTGACCGAGGCGTCCATAGAGTCATGCTTCACAAGATTCGATATATAAAGTGGAATACGTGGTTTCACCATTTTTCTCTTTATATATAACCTCATGACCCTTTATGAATTATGCATTACCACAAAGGGTTTTTTCAGTGTAATTACAGAGTATGTTGTATGGTGCAGCACCGTCGGACTGGCATTGCTCGTTGTGTTTATCATTCAGTGAAATGCTGAGCCTCAGCATTAGAATAAAGGGAAGCCTCTTTGAATAGAGTGCACCGGCAGCAGGTGGGATATTTATAAGCATCACTGCACACAATTAATACCCATGAGGCCCCTGGCACACACCTGTCCAACGTGATTGTTTGTGCCGCTGTCATTCTGGGACATGGTTTCTCAGCGCATGATGTTCATGAGAACAGTAGAAAGAAACCAACAATGGAGTACTGAGAGCATCTAATCTATGGACAGTATCGACGCAAATAAAGTAGGGCACATGGAAGACACTGCTGTATTTAAAAACATGGGCTCCCATGTGGAGAGTTAGATGATAGAATCTCTGCCACTCTCATAATTGTTTGTTAAATATACAGGTACAGAGAGCAGTTAGCTTAGCATAGCATGAAGACTAGAAACAGGGGGAAACAGTTAGTTAGTTATTGGTACGGATACCGATACAAGATATTGGTCCAATACTGACTCAAATAGCTGGATTGGGTATCAGTGACAATACGTCGATCTTTTATCTGACACCATTATTCTTAAAAACAACAATTTAGTACATCTATATCTATGTATTTTTACACTTTGTTCTACAAAGTTAGGAGAGAAATATTTAAGTCAAGCATGATGTTGCCTTACACATAAAAGAATGATCCAAGTCTCTTCCACACAGTGAGGCATACAGCTCATCAACACTGGTATCGGATCAATACTCGGTATTGGCTGATAGCCACTTCTGTATTGGTACCCTTAAACGGGACTTCGGACTTCCCGTTTCTTTTTATTGGCATTTATAACTTACCTCAAATAAATCTAATTCAAGAGCACTTAAATGTACAGTTCGTATCAGCAGATGTAAAAATACAGCAAATAACTTCACTTCAGCGAGAAGTAATAACCTCCAATAAGTTAGGACATTCTCCGTACCACAATAACACAATCCAAACCAGCAGAAATTATCTTAGTGTGCTAATCGTTCGCTAAGTTGCTTATTATATAAATGAGCATTTTGGGAGTGACTGCATGGTGGAATTAATAATTCAACCAAATAATCAATCAATCAATCAACAAGCCAATCAATCATGAAGAACACAAATCACAAGGCCCATGTATACTTTATCTCATCTCATTTTAACATCAACATCTATTTCCTTTGACCCAGTTCATGTCAGCTAAATCACATGCGTCCAGGAAATCTCGTAGTACTGCAGTGTGAAAAGCCTCTTCTTGTACCAGCTCCTCAGCTCTTCAAAGGAAACACTAAAATGTAAGAGAACCCAGCTGGCAAAGTTTACTTTCTGCCAAAAGCATACCACAACAGGCCAGTTTACACTCCTTTGAATTACTGTTGCTAATATAAATGTGGGCTACTGATACGGAGACCACCCTACGTCTGGACAGCTCATCAGTTCAAAGCCAAACACACCTCTAGCTGATGGATGCTGCTGTCTCCAGAGACTCTGCTTGTAAAATGATCAGAGAGAAATGCAAAGTACGCTCTGTTCCCACCTTCAGTCCCCTGATGGTCCGGCCTTCTCACCACAACACCAAAAGTCACAAAGCCAAACAGTCCACTTCTAAAGCCTAGAAGTGGTTATTCCACCCCTCCTTCACACTTGAATCTATAGCTATCCTCTGCCTTCTCTCTGAAATCAAACACGGCTCTTTGCAATAGCTGACTGTCAGCTCAACACTGTAAGCAAATACACAGGCATCTTAAAGTTTCCTCTTTTCACTTCTCACCTTTACTGGCCATTTTGGTTGCCGCTCGAATGTTTCCTCTCACACCCTCTGTCCTTCTCTCTGTTCGGCTATTCTTCCCTCGCTCCTCTGAGCTGTTTTTGGCCACCCCCTGCTCGCTCAGCAGTCCAAAGGCCTGACAGCCCAAAATAATCTTGTTCGCAGCACCGCCCACCTCTCATCAAGACTCCAAGAGCTTCACACATAAAGAGATGATTCACGACAATCAAACAATACTTTTATAAGTATTATAAGTATAAATAACTAGGTCTTCTTCCTTTATGCAAACATTCTTTCTGAAGCATACCGAATTCAAAGTGTTCCTTCTAACTAAAGGTTTGTAGAGTTGTGCTTATATCCATGTGCCATCTAACACCTGAAACTGGAGAACCCGGGTTTATTTTCTGTTATGTCACCAAGCCAAACCTTTCAGTGTCACCACTACAGACAATAAATTGATGAGGAGTTTACTTTTCCTAGTTAAGAACTGTAAATGCTGTTGAAAATAAAGCTGTTTTTAATTGTAAAAATGTATCTGTTTACCTAGACATTAAGACATTAGTATTTGGTTAACGACTGATTGAATTCCTTGCATAGTCCAAAAAGTAGGGTTTGCTATTATTTAAAATGTTTGCCAATATGAAACCAAAGGCTTATACCTTACATTTTGTTCTACAAATCATATTTTTTGCATTTAATAAAAGAAGCTTTTCAAATGTTGAATGTTAAAACGCAATCAGCGGTGCAAGAACTTCACCTACATAAGATGCTTTCTAAAGTTGCCCAGCTTTTGATATTACCGGGTGCTATAACATATTTCAGTTGCCAAAAAACATTTAGGTTTGATATGCAGCCCCGAAAACAAGTAATAAAACCAGAATAGATATGATGTTCCAATAGATGCATCATGTATGCTATTTATTCAGGAAACCCTAAACTCTGTCATCAGCTAGCAGCACATACATCCATCAACGGCCTGAGGATTTACTGAACCCCCACATCCACCAAAATAAGACTGAGCTCGACTCTGACTGACCGTCCACTTAAAATACCATCAAGCTGGAAGACAGGATGTTATCTCTTGTTCCCTCTTTCTCCCTTTCAGTGTCTCAGAAATTCCTGAAGTGCCAACAAACTCCCACAAACCTGCATATAAAGAAACTGCACACACATACACCTGTCTCTCTTTCTGTGTGTCAAACACAGTGATACATTCTGACATCAGCGTGTGCGAGTCCAAAATGTAAGCCAATGCCAAGAATGTTTCCCCACAATTAGCCAATCGTTCCTGAAATCCCAGGAGAGGGTTACTATGGTGACTCAATGAACACGCAGGACTTCCGGGAAGAGGGGGTGTTTATCTTTGTCTGCCTGCTCTCTCGATGGTCCACGCTGAAGGTGAAATAGGATATTTTCCTTATTTAAAGTATTGATGAACGAGCTGGATCTCGCTCAGCAACAAGACAAAGGCAGAGAGACGGCGGTGAGAACATTTAAAGATACAGATGTGAATCTTGTACCTGCTATGTGAGTGCATACTGTCGGGTCCTTTGATAGGTTAAGTGCTGAAAACCATTGATCGCTGACCAGCTGTTCCTGAGAGTTTTGACCAATGGCAGCTGGCGGCGAGGACGTCGGGCCTCTGGGTCGCACAGATGTGAGCAGCTTGACTGAAATGGTTTCCCTGGTGGAGGGAGACTCTGGCTCGGGGGTCGGAGAGGCGGCTGCTGCCGGGAAACAAAAGATGATGTCACTATCGTGATGACATCAGCGCTGACCTGCTGTACATGAGCTAAAGCTGCTGACTAAATGACATTCTAAAAACACAGTATTTGAACTGCAACATTTGTGTTAAATGTGGGAAATGTTGGAAAATTGAATCAGTAATAAGTTATTATTGACGATCTAAAATTTCGGCTGCACGAGTCTTAGAATTTCAGGCTGCTTTATCATTTTTCACCATTTTATTGAACTAGATATGGCTGTAGATTAATTTAAAATATGCATGCTTTGGCACATTTTCATGGTCTGTTTTGCCTGGTGTGACCCACGCTACTTACGAATTGAAAAAATACTGATGACATGAGACCTAAATATTAACAGCATTTGACACACGAAAGATCATAAAATGCATCTACGTCCTTTTCCAAACAGACGCCACCATTTACCATGTAGTCATGTGTCGTGATGCCACATCACATCAAGTCCACCTTAAGAAAGGACATTTACAATCATCACAAGTCAAACTATATTATGATTTAACATTAGGGTGAATTAGGAGGAACAAGAGACCATCTAGCAATGGGAGGGCACCAGCTGCGACGCCAAATTGGCCCAGGACCGTAAAGTGGGGGTGCCAATGTTTCCTTCCCCACTTCCTAACCCCTACTTCCAGTGCTCTTGCTTGGACCTTCACAACTAAGCCTTCATTTTGATCCCAACTACACATCTGTAAAGTCTCATGATTGCATCTTGCACAGTTGTGACACTATCTCATTGACAAAGTCTGACTGGCACAAATATACTATAAACAACTGGCAAAATCCACCTCAATGCAGGTGTTTCCAGGACCACATTTGGCCATGATGACCACACGAAGACTCACAAGTTGACAACTGTACCCGCCACTCGTTGTAGCGGATGATAAAAATGCATCTTTGCGTTGGGCTATCATCAGCATTCCCAGATACTGCATCCTTAAGCACCATACAGAATAAAACAACCTCTTCACACATTCCTCCTGTTTCTCACCCTGAAGTATCTGTGAAGGGCTCTGATGTTGAGAAGAGGGATGCTGGGCAATCTGGATCAGACTTCTCGGAGACTCCTGTCTTTGGATTCCTGCGTCTCTCGCCTGAGTATCTGGGTCCAGATTATTGGGCGAGGGTTGGATTGTAATAGTCTCAGTTTGTCTGTGCTGCTCCCTCCTCACAGCTTCAGTTGCCGTCCTCACCTCCACACTCCCCTGCTCTCTACCTTCTGATTCTTCATCTCGACTGACGAAGCCTTGAGGGTCCCAGTCTATATCGGGGGAGTCCAACAGTGTTTCCAGGGTGTCCGTGTGGATGAAAGAAGTGCGACTTCCCCGAGAGCTGCCCCTGCGTCGGTCCCGGAGGTGTCGCGAGGATCCCACTGCTTCGGGCTCGGCAATGGCGATGTATGAGAAAGTCAGCTCGAAGGAGTTCTGGCGCGGCGTGCCCCAGATGGACGGGGATGAAGCCAGTCCCTCATCATCATCTGGATCTCCATCTCCCTCGTCCTCATCATCAGACCACTCCCTGGCTGTTTGCAGCTCGCACAACTCCGACTCCTCATTTCCGCCTGAATGGAGACAAAATCAATGTGGTCACACCTGTTTATCCAAATGTAGAGGCTGCTGCTAACACTGAATGGTGCGTAGTCATACAAGGAGAGAGATTTTGCTTTAGATAAATAGAATGAAAGCAGCCAGGAAAAAAAGGTGTCACATCTAAAGAGAACGAAACCCTCTTTGATGAGGGCATGAAGATCCCTCCTTTCAAAATGTAGCTGTGATCATCATCTGTGTTTACTCGTGCTAGTGTTTTAGAGGCGAGAGATGTGTTCCTCTGATGTTAAGTTCAAAATAAAGGCTCCAATAAGCAGGAAGCTCTTCGTTTTGTTGGTACTGTGAGATGGAATTTGTGTCACGTGTCTGCTCCGTACCATCGGTGCATGGAGGCGTTGAGTCTGGAGTGGACGCCACAGAGCCATATTCCTCTGGAAGAAAACAGACACAATTTTACATAAATCGACAAGCAAACATACCGTAGCAAAGAAATTGTCAGAAATATGAATGTGTTGTTGCTGCTTTTGCAAGCTCAAAACCCATTTTTTCACCATCTTGCATATCTAGAGTGCATCTCAAAACATTTAACGCAGGTGTACTACCGTTATATGATAAATAACATTAAGGCCCAGACAAACACTGCGGTACCTTGTTTTCAGTAATTTTCTAATGTTATAACAGCAAACTGTGCTTTATGTGATTGAAGAAGTCACAGACAACCGTTCACTCCTCAGACTGTAGCATTCTGTAGATCAGTGATTAGCTGGCAGCAGTGAAGGCCTTCACTACATTAGACAGCCAGCATGACATTAATAAATCAACCGAGGCTGGGCAAAGAATGCAGCATATTCTCTTTGAACATGAATGAACACATACAAATAATCATAAACCACTTAAATGTATTTTTAAAGAATATCAGATGAATATTGTGACAAAAATATAAAATAAAAAGCAGATATGAAAGCACAACAGAGGCTTTTAGGGGAGAAATAACTTGCATTATTTAATTCTTCCTGCCTGCATAGCCTTCTCGCACACAGCCACATAAACATCTGCAAATCAATGGGAGGCCACGGCAACAGAATAGGACACCCTCTGCACTGCATCTATCCATTCAGCCATGTGTTTATTAAAAGCAGGAGAGAGGAATGGAGAGGAGGCAGGGAGAGGAGGGGAGGGGGGCTGAGCTAACACATAAGATGCTTACAGCAGTTAGCAAGAAAAGATGCTCCACTGGAATATATATTTATATAACGATGACATAGGGAGATAAACATACTCAGACCTCCCACACGGAAACAGCAGAACAAAAGCAGACTTACGGCAGTGGGAGAATCCTAAAACCTGGCCCATACTCCATCAAGGCATCGCTGGGCCCATCCAGTCTGGAAGCCCCCCCCCCCTCGTCCTCTGCTGTCGGCACTCACGTCCTGTGGATATACTCTCTCTTTTCCTCCTCCTCCCTCTGTTTCTTGGTCTTCTGTTGAGCAGCTTCCTCGCTCTCCTGCCTCCTGCTGTCACTCAGCAGCCCCGCCCTGCCTGCCTGCCTGCCTCCCTCCACCATCCTCTCTTCGTCTCCTCTTGCATCGTTATGACTGCCGCTGTAGTAATGTGTGCAACAGCAAAGGGGGAGAAGCAAGAGTGTGTCCCTGTGTCTGTCCGAGGCTGCTTTCATCACCCATTCATAGCTTATTTGCTCCTCTCTCCCTGGTCATGTGATTTCATCTCAGCCGCTTATAGGGGCAGGCTGCAAGAGAAGGAGTGACAAGGCATTAATAATGTAAAACATGAGCATATTAAACATAATCAGGTGCATTTGAAGATGGGAAGGACAGGCTAAAGCCCCAGTCAGGTTCCAAGCTAACCAGCATGTAAGGTTTGTCAGCTTTATTATGTTTCATTAATATGTATCATACTCCAATTCCACATATATTAAATATTAGTGTTCACAAACCACATTTAAATTATATCATAAAAGCTGGAGTATAAATAATGTACAGACTCAACGACAGTAAAAGCTTTTTTACAATGGGAAGTGAGGCCTGTGCAATAGTGAGAAGTAGGGGGCAGCAGTGTGTCGCTGTGACTGATGCTGCTACAGACCGTTTGATATCGTGATTAATGGAAAGAGGTTAGAGCAGCAGATGAAAGGGTTGCAGGAAAATGTGTATGTGTGGCATCTTTGCTATGATTTATATGCTATTTCATTTTGGTAAGGCACTAAAGACATTTATAATAAATTCAGCACAAGATGACTAAAGCAATACGATGTGACTTCGACAAATCAGTAGTTGAATTGACGAGCTATAACATGCACTTTTGCTCATATCAATACATTCAGGCGTTTCGCTGCGAAAGCCTCACTCGGTCTGGTAGGACCTGTAGCTTTCTATGGTTAAAGGCAGGGTTGGTCTTCTTCAAAAACATTTTCGATAGTTTGGTTGAAATTCTCATTGTATCATGACAGCAATAAATTAATCAAATTCTCTGAAAAAAAAAGAAAAACAAATCTATCTGTGGCTGTCGCAGGACTGTAATAAGCCTGGCTTTTCAGACACAAGACTTCCCGACCAATGACAGTGATGTGAGATAGACACTACCAATCGGTTATGTTAGGACAATCACAGGGTAATCTGCTTTCCGTTCAAGTATAGGTAAACAAACACCTGTCATCTGAAACACTGCCAGCAGAGACCAACATAAGCTAATAAAAGCTTTTCATAGTCCTTAAAGCTGGATAAGAACAAAGTGTCACACATGGTCCTTAACGCTATTACAACTCAAGCGTTCCTTCATGTAAACCAGGTCAGGAGCTCCAAATACACAGCAGTTAATGAGATTAAGACACATAGCAGTGACAACATGGAATCAGCAAGTCACATACAGGACAGGGTAGGGCTCAAGTAGGTGTGTGTCAACATACAACACAAATATAAAAAGATCGTCATTTAACTTGGCAATGTAACTTTTTATTGTCTTTATTCTATTCTATTCCATTTTGGCATGGTTTTTTAATCGTTTATATTAAGTTGTATTTAAATATGTATTTTTAATATTCCATTGTGTTTACTAATTTTGAAAAATCTTTGATCTACCCCTGATAAAGGTTTAATCCTGGAAAAGCAAAGTTGAGCCCAAAGATATATAAAAGCCCGTGGTGATAGTCCATTTGTCATGGAAAGATGTTCAAATTTCTTATCCACATTGTCTTAAAAGTTGCATTTCAAAGTGTATTCTTGATATTGGGAACACTGGTCAAAATTAAGAATGAACTAAAGTATTAGTGCATATTTCAATTCAATATACCCTGAGTTCTACCATTAAGTCAAAAAGTTCCAAACCTCTGTAACAGAAACCAATGTGTGCTATTGTTCAGTCGGTCTACTGTGATTGTCCTTCACTAAGACCAATTAGAAAAATAAAGTTATTTGAATTGATGAGTTCCATAAAGTCCCCATGCAGACATGCGACTATGGGAACCCTCTGTGCTGTTGTAAAACGTCACGCTCATAGAGTAATCCATATAATACTGTGTGCAGAACCAGGTCACCTGGGCTGCCTTGAAGGCCAGGTGATTACCCAGCAGCAGTACACAGAGAGAGGGAGGGAAATAAGCAGTAGGTGGGGGCAGAGCAGAGGGATAAATCAACAGAAATAGATTGGCCAATAGGAGAGCAG
This sequence comes from Anarrhichthys ocellatus, assembly GCF_004355925.1. Classification (NCBI taxonomy): domain Eukaryota; kingdom Metazoa; phylum Chordata; class Actinopteri; order Perciformes; family Anarhichadidae; genus Anarrhichthys; species Anarrhichthys ocellatus. The sequence continues at coordinate 1,576,221 of NW_022280054.1, read as the reverse complement.
GGCTGATACAGGACGGGTAAACCAGAGAAGGAGGAAAGACAAAAAAAAAATTTGAAACAGAAACAGTGAGAAAGAGAGAGGAAGACACCTGATGGTCCAATTGTCAAATAATAAAAGGACAGAAGACGGATTATCTACCTAAAGGATGGTTTTCAAGTTTTTCCTTTAACAATTATTCTTATTTGAAGTCACTTTTTGTTTACCTGCTTGGGGTGCCACAGCTTAACTGTTGAGCTGGACCTGCTGCGGAAAACTCAGGGCCCGAGGAGGGGCACCGGGAGGAGACGGGCTGCTGCCAAGTCGAGCAGGAAGCTTGAGCACAGGCTCCGCGGAGCGATGAAGACAGCCAGGCGGGCTAGCAATGTGGAGGTGCCCTCCTTCCTCCGCCAGCTGGTCAAAGAGACGGAAAAGATGGTCACCTTCTTTTTTAAAGGGGGCCCCAAGGAAACTGGAAGTGGGGAGGAGGACACTGCTGATGAGGACGACTCAATGCAGAGTCCGTACCTCGATCGTCCCATCCTGGAGAAGCATGTGTCAGAGGGGGGTTCTCAGTCGGGGGTCAACTACGCTGTGGCGAGCATGCAGGGCTGGAGGGCTCAGATGGAGGATGCCCACACCTGCATGCCCCGGCTGAGAGAAGAGCTGACGGACTGGGGATACTTTGCTGTTTTTGATGGACATGCTGGCGCCACAGTGGCACAGTACTGCTCCAGAAACCTGCTGGATTACATCCTAGCAACAGGTAAAGAACAATTAGTGACCAATTGGATGAATCTAATTGTTCAGTTAGTTCAGTTTAGTTATTTGGGAGAGATGCACTTCCAATTTGTTTTGACATCTAGCTCTTGTTCACACACAGTTTAGTCGCTTTGCACCACAGAATCTGCCAAATAAATGTGATGCAACACCACGTAAGGTAGAACCAGTTCGGCATGCGTTTGAACAAAGTCATCTAATAAACTGAAAACAGACCGAATTTGCAAAGAAGACTTCTATGTATTGTACCCAAAATGAAGCACTATACTGAAGAACTAAAACAGTTGCACAAACAAATCCTTCGATGACACTGTTTTAAGCAAACAATTTGATATATTTTAGGAACACAAAGTCCATGAAAGTAGCTGATTGAGCTGTTTAATAAAATGAAATCAAACATGTCACAATGTATATAAAAATCTCATACGATATAATGAGCATCAATTTTCAAGACAAGAATACTGAATATTATGGTATTTTTCTTTACATTATCGAGAAAGATATAGAGGCAGGTTCAGGGATCTAAACAAAACAGAGCTTTGACTTTCATTCAGATGTCAAGTTTCATACTTTTTGCGCCGTGAACTGGTTAGTTATATAAGAGAAAATTAAAAATCATCATTACATGAAAGGCTCTATAGCGCTTGATACTGTTAACTTTGAGGGCCCGGGACACTCAATCTTTAGGCAAGGCTAAAGGAACATTGAAGTTCTGACTTAAAATAGTATTTGACACTTTGTCAGCACCGTTGTGTCGGCCATGTTATTGCACAATAACACAGATGATGTCTTCTCTGCTGTGTGTTGGCCTCTGAACCAACAACACGGCAGTGCTAGCATGGTGTGAATGTATCTTGAAACCAAATGTTTTGCCCTCATTTCCCACAGGTGGGGTCAAAGCAACCGAGGACCCCGAGCAGGTGAAGGAGGGGATCCGTGTAGGCTTCTTGGACATTGATCGCCACATGTACAAACTGGCTCGCCAGGACAACTGGGACCGTAGTGGCTCCACTGCAGCAGCTATCATGATGTCGCCACGCTACATTTACTTTATCAACTGTGGGGACTCCCGCACCCTGCTCTGCCATAACGGCCAGGTCATCTTCTACACAGAGGACCACAAGCCGTTCAACCCCAGGGAAAAAGAGCGCATCCAGAACGCTGGAGGCTCGGTGACCCTCCAGAGAATCAACGGCTCGCTGGCCGTTTCAAGAGCACTGGGGGACTTTGACTTCAAGGAGGTGGACTGGAGGCCGCAGACAGAGCAGCTAGTGTCGCCGGAGCCAGAAGTGTATGAGCTGGAGAGGACGCCTGAAGACGAGTTCCTCATTCTTGCATGTGACGGTGTGTGGGATGCCATTGGTAATGAGGAACTGAGTGCCTTTGTGCGCAGCCGTCTGCAGGTGTGCGATGACCTGAGGGAGATTTGCACCCAAGTCATTGACCTCTGTCTGTATAAGGTGAGACTTCAACAGCACAACAGTATACAAACAAGCATTTGTCTGAGCAGCATTTTCAGTCAAAATCATAATTTTTTCATGTGGGTCTTATCCATCACACACTGCAAAATATAATTGAAAATAATTACCCAACACGTGTAAATATACAGTAGTAGTATCCCTGTAAACTCAGCAGAATTCCTACCCATCCCTCCAAACTCAGCTCATCGGATTACAGCGGGTGGTTATGAATGGGAAGCTTTACGTTAAGGAGGGGGCTTTGAGGGCAGGTGTACACTGAAGACAGGGTCTCTGTGGGGAGATCTTGTTATGTAAGTAGACCTCTGCTGCAGGTCTTCTTAATACTTGTTAGTAACCGCAAACACTGATGAGTCCTTAGCCTGCCTATAAATAGCTGTATTAAGGCATTCTGGGACATGGGATAGGAGGCAAGAAATACACATGGCTCGGATCAGGACTGAATGCGAGTGTGTTGACGGCAGCTGTGTGTTACGGCTTTATACACACGGGCTCAGAGGTGTTATCCTGGCTTGGGCTGCTTCTTATTACACGTAAAAAGGCTTACAGTAACTTGCATGTTCCAGTAGACATTGAGCATCACTGATGTCATAACAACAAGCTGGTGGTTATAAATCTCCACAGCATAGTAAGTTTGTAGTAGTTTGGTATTTCTGCACTGCAATTTTCTGTTACTTATTGGCCGTCACATCCACTGATACGTTTTAAACCACAGACTAAAGTAATGTGTTTGCAACTCAGCAATATCATCATCCTCTATAAGTACTTTACTGTGACATCATAGGAAATTGATATCTTGTCCAAACCAAAATATACCTCCATATATAAGTCACCTGCTATTTCACCTATCAACAGGTCTATTTCAAGTGATTTCAAGTGGTGGAAGACTGCTCTGCATTCAAAACTTTGCAGAAGCATTATCAGTATAATTGGCTTTAAGTATCAAAAGTAAAAGAGGCCACTGTGCAGGCAGAAGGCCCTGTGCAAAAATAATTATATGTAATATTGTTGGGTTAAAATGGCTGACTTAACGAAGCAGTTACATAATAACACTGAGGTGGAGTTAATCTAATCTGTATATTTCGCACAGTTAAAAATACTGTAGAACAAGACCTATTGTGTAATTGATATGCTCATTATATCTTAAATAGTAATTCAGCAACAATAGCTGTAAAATACCTCAACATGTAGTTACCTTCCACCACTGACTACTTCATTTCAACTTGAATTAAAACTGAAGTCGTAGTGCTTCCTATCAAGCTTCTCTGATATTTCTGTCTGCCTCTGCAGGGGAGCTTGGATAACATGAGCATCATCATCGTCTGCTTCCCCGGTGCCCCCCAGATGTCACAAGAGGCACTGCAGCAGGAGGCGGAGCTGGAGAAACAGATCGATACCAAAGTGGAAGGTGAGGTCACTCAAAACCCCCACAGCAGAACACTCTACACTTTAAACTGCCGATAGCTCCCTCACTTGTAACTGTACTGTTCTGACAATCTCCCTTCACAGAAATTATTCAGTCGATGAGGTCCAGAGGTGAGGACCCTGACCTTTTGTATGTAATCAAATTCCTGGCTGCTGAAGAGATGCCAGGGCTCCCGCCAGGAGGAGGCATCACCAGCAAGTCAGTCCCACCGCCCCGCTAAAAAAA
>NW_022280054.1:1507336-1567336 GCF_004355925.1 Anarrhichthys ocellatus | reverse complement strand
GCCTCAGATCCAGCATCTGCTTGCAGAGAGCCACAAAGCAGGTGAGTGATGGTCTTCTTTTTGTCAAGCAGCCTGCGTAGGTGGACTTAATGAGCTTTTTTTATTGGGCCTGCAGATCTGAAAGTGGTGTTAGACGTCTGTGAACTGGATCTATTGGGACCTCAGGATGTAGCGGGAAACGCAGACAAAACATCAAACTTCTCAGCCACAGTACATGTTAAATATTCTCTGGGCATGCTACTTAAAAGTTCTCAGTGATGCTGGATTTCTCAAAATATACCGATACTTCTCCACAGCATGCACTTCGGTTCTGGCTGGAGCAGGGTGTGGCAGGCTTTGCAATCTGTGACGCAGATGCAGCGTATTCAGAAACGGTAAAATGATGCTCACGCACGTTTCGATGTCTAACGAGCAGAGTTCCAACAAACTCTCCTGTTTTTAAAATATATTTCAGACTCTCCTGGAGTGGAAAGGTGTCTTGAAAGAATTCAGCAGTGAGGAGAAGGAAAGGTATTGTTAAACATGCAGTGCAGAGATGTTTGGAAAAAATAAATAAAATGTATTTAATATGAAGCTCAAAATGTGCCCGTCTCTTTAGGATTGTGGTGGTAAAACAGACGAAAGACGTTCTGCCTCCTCTAAAATCCTTCAGCCAGGGCAATGTTACGCTGGTAGATGTGGTCATGAGGTCAATTATGCCATCGTCGCAACACATCCTGTCTGCTAATGAAGTGGCTGTTTCCATAGAGACACACCTGCAAACAAGAGAAGAAGACGTATGGCCCAGCTGGACAGTAAGACATGTGCTATCAATATTTAAATCGGTTGCAGATTCATTTTTGGATGATCGGTTTATTGTTTTGGCACTAACCGAATGACATAAATAATTAAATATTTCCTGCAGGTTGGAGGTAAAGCATCCCTTAACTTGAAGAAATTACTCCTGGTGTTGGTGATGACTCTGCCAGGGACACCTGTAGTACGCTACGGTGAAGACATCGACCAAGCACAGGTGAAGTCCCGCCAGAAACTTTGAGTCTATAAATTATTAATTAAATTCACATTACCAAATAAATCTTTTCTGTCTCGCAGAATGCGTCTCTGGAAGTCGGCTCGTCAGATGGAGACACGAACAAATCATCAGACACCCATACAGTGAGCAATAAAGCCAGATGTCCCTCTCGAAATACTTTCAATATTTCCTTAGTCCATTCAAGTAATGTAAAGTTGAAGACACAAAGCTTTAGTTGGGTAGGTTTCTGTCTGACACTTCTCTCTACCATCCCTCCTGCAGGACAAGGAGAAGAGGCCTTTAGCTTCTGCTCTCTTCTCCACCCTCAGTCACTCAAGAGCCAGAGAAGAAGCTCTTCTGTTTGGCAGTTTCACTTTCCTCCCCTTCAATTCTTCCACCGACAACTCCTCCTCTTCCTCTAACTCCACTCTTCCCCCGATCCTGGCCTTCTTGCGCTCCTGGGGTTGTGTCCACTTCCTCATTCTGCTCAACGTCGGGCCTGAGCCTCACGCCCTGGATCCCGCCTGGGCCCCGAGCCTGCCCAAAGCTGGGGTCTTTGTGGCCAACACGGGAACGGTCCGCTTGGGGTCGACAACTCTGGACACATTGGAACTGCGGCCTCATGAAGCCGTCGTCATCAAACTGTTTGAGGCAGGAAGCTACTCGTAGAGCTCGTCAATTGTGAGGAGATATCTGGATTTGAGTTTTCCTCCCACATAACAAAAGTCTGACACAATTGTTTATTTTTAAAGGTGTGATGTGCTCGGGTCACTGGAAATAAAATGATGGTTCTGTGATCCATGTGGCATCATTTGTTGTGAGGATAGTGTGTCCGTGTTGGCCCTCTGGAGTCAGTCTATTGATGGGTAAATACAATGAGTGTTTTATTCATAGTAACATAACTCTAGTTACATATCGTGTAGAGAATCAGTTGACGTGGGGCTTTTAGACCGTATCTTATGTCTGTATACCGTAGTAAAGAAAACAATTATTCACATTTTCAGTGACTACATAGACTTTTGATAAGTCTGTTGGGATAAAATAAGATGTAAATAGACTACTATAGTTGTGTTTTTTTTTTTTTGTTTTTTTTTTTCAGTTTTGTGTAGAAATGGGGAAAATGTTTTACAACAATTAGTGATTTAACTTTTTAGATGTATCTTTTCAGTTTTAGACTTAATTGAAATAACTATGTGACATAGTTGCATTTGTGCTGGGGGGAAAAAAGGATGGTGTGCAAGAGGGATAAGGACTGTTTAAAGGGTACTACAATGACCTCAAGAGGTTAATTCTTCCCCATGTTTTAAAAACTGTCTTATACTTCAGAGAAACTTGAAATGTCAGGGTTTTTCTTAAAAAGTAATTGCGGCTTTTGTTATGAACAAACCCCGCTGCATTGGTGTTGCAATGAGTCAGCCAATTGTGTGAACTGCTGTTAAAACCACATTGTGAGCTACATTGTGAGCCACATCCTAATTACTCTAGTTTATGAATTCATGTACTCTCAAACCCTCGGGTGATCTTTTGTTGAGCAACTCAAATGTGGCAACCAAGCAAATTAAGTTTTGCTACTGCTTTGGTTTACTTATTGACTCAATCCTTTTTGACACACTATCACTGACATGTGGTTGCCTGAGGAGGAACCATTAGCAATGCACATCCACTTTTGGAAATGTGTACTCTCATTAACCACACAGTGGTGCTACAGCACCAGCCGCTGCTCTTCCAACTATAACTTTCACATGAGACTTTCAGGTCAGTGGTTAACTAAATCATGACCTGACTTTCTTTCATTCTGACAACTTTTACTTGATAGACTGGAACATGTCATCGCCATGTAACTAAATGAGGCTTCGTTTATAATTGTTTCATACAGTAAAATAATCTCTCCAAATGGCCACAGTCTTATGAAACAGAGCACTGCATGTCAAATAAATGTTTCCCTGTAGTCAATGTTGATGTTGGGGGCTATAACGAGACAAATGATTGTCTCAATTTAAACATCTTGTTTATCTTGTCTCTGCATCCATTTCATCTATCGTAAACGTGCACAGGCTTTGAAAAACTATACATGGGCCGAGAAAAAGAGCAGCAGGACAGTTAATTAAACATCATGAAATCAGCATAAACATTTCTCTTTGGAAACACAGACATCAGTTGTATGACTGTTTTTTTTTAATCTTATATTATTTTATTTCTCATGAAATCATGAAATGTGTACCATATAACAAACACTTTTCTTTTATGTATATTTTTTCATTCATTTTGATGGATGTACAACTTAAATATCCTCAAAGACCAAATGTGCAAGTGGTGCAACGTGTGTGTCTTACCTCGGGTCATGCATGGCTGTGTATTTGAAGACTATACAGCAAAAAGTTAATGTGCAACACAGCCTTAAAATAAAATATGAATGAACTCAAATTACCATGCCTGTTATCCCTAAATCTCTGCAATTCACTGCATAAACCAAACAGGAATGACATCATACACGGTGAAAAGGCATAAATACACGATATTTAAATGCATTTAAAGTCACAACAAAAAGCTAAATCTCACAGAGTTTACTATTCACAGACAAGCGTCATATGTAGTTTGGAAATCAATGAGAATATTAAGGAGGGAAGCAAATGTGCATGCAATAAAGTGAGATTATCAGCTGGACAGGAATAGGAATTAACCTTTTACTAACTGTCGTCCCTCTAACGCAGACTGGTCAATCACAGCACAGCTTTGGCCAGCTTGTTACATTTCCAAGTAAATACCAGTGGAGCAAACATTAACAAAGTGTGTTAGCACATCATTAATTAACGTTAACACTTCTAGGCTACGCTAGCAACTAACGGTATACTGAATGTATACACATACGCTTTTGATTTTTAATTGTTGTAACAGTGAGTTAAGACCTACCCGGCTTTGTAGAAGAAGCGTTGTTCCATAAGTTCATTGTCTTTTGACTCGATCCCCAGGTGAGGGCTGGTTCACTTTTACACTGATCTGTAGGCTTTAGCTTCCATCTTTATCTTTTTGAATCTGTTTTCAGCTGCTGAACCAGTTTGACATCCTGGATACATCCTTCAAACCCATATTGTAGACATTTTTGCTTTTCACTGAAATCTCTTTTTTCCGAGAATGAGATACACATTTATTCAGGGGGTGCAGTTAGTGACAGTGTGGGCTCCATGGTATCTCTGACAGCTTGACAGACTACCAACAGGTGGCGGGTTTTAGCGAAGGGTCAATTATTCTTAGCTTGGGACTAAAGTAGCCATCTAAACCCATTTAACTCAGCTCTCAGGTGTGGTTTGAAAAAAAAACAACCTTTTGTCTAGTTTTTTAGAAAGCAATCTGCTTTCTTGACAGAAGATTGGAGTTCAATTTAAAAAGTGTTTAGTTAAATCCATTTTAGGAGTGAGAGTAATTTGATTATTTCACTTTACATTTAAAACCATAATCAAGCCAACATTTGAATTTGTTCAATACTTTGGTTTATGACAAAATACCTGCACAACTGATAACATTCCTATCAATCCAAGCTGTACTTTGTGTTTTGTTCAAATGAGCTAATTTAAACAAGGAAACATGCTGAACTAAGATGTTGAACATGATACCTGCTAAACATCAACATGCATTTCGCTCAAAGCAACCTTTGTACCAAAGTGAAGCCTTAAAAGGACCGTGAGCATTGCTGTAGCCTTTTACTCTTGTGACATGACAGACTACTTCAGATTAAAGCCTGCTAATACATTCATATTTATATACCACCTGGCCTGGGAAACCAAATGACAACGTCTCCTCACTTGAATACAATACGTGTCTCTCTTTTGGATCACTCAACCTGTCACAGATGCGTTTTAATTGTGGTCAGGGGAAATGGATTAACACGTCATCCAGCGATGACTAGGAAATAAACCGCCATCTTCATGTTTAGTGCGACCTGCAGGACACGTCATAGATCTGTAGCTGTGATCCAACCATTAGTGGAGTTACCTGGCTGTGTTTTAAAGAAAAGGCTGAGAGAATACACTCATGTGTATTGTTTACCCATATAGCTTTTACCCAAGTGCACATATTCTGATTCTACAGTATATTATTCATAGGCATGATATGATTTGATGTGTTCCTTAGTGGTACGTTACAGTGCTGTTTGTTTTATGGCACAAGTCTTCCTGCAACTTTGAAACAGTTTCTATTAGTAATTGGAAGTTTAAGACCTTAAGCCTTAAAATGGTGAGTGCACGTATCCTGTATGCAAATGTTAAAATATCATTTCACAAATGTTTTGTCAGACATGGAATCCTCCTAGCTTCCAGTCACCCCCGGGTTCTGTTGGGTCACAGATGTATACTGGAGAACATGTTTGTCTGTGCAACGGTCATGTCTGGGGGGGTTGTGCTGCATGTGACTGTCAAGGGGCAAAGACAGAGCGCAGTGTGCCTTCGTCTTCACAGCTTTTCTGCTGAAGCGGCAGCTCAGCAGAGAGCAAAGGTGGTGGAACACAGACTTGCGGCAGATAATGAAGACCCAGGGATCCACGATGGGGTTCAGTGCGTAGAAGCGGAAGGCTGTCAGGTTCTCCGTGTCGCCACAAAATGGGCGAATGGCGTTGATAAAGCCTGCAATCTGAAGAAATAGACGCGTTAGACAGAGTTTACTGATCATAGATTACAAATGTAAATACCTGCAAAATACAAGAGAGTTGTGTCTGAAGACCTCAGTCTAGGTCTCAGGATACAGAGCACTGCTGGTTTTCTGTCCCAGATTAGATAGCCCTGCTAGTTTTCATTCTGGTTATCGGTCAATCATGTTGCAGCCTTGTTCTGGCGATGCAGAGCTCAACCCTTTACTTAGAGCAACTTTGGTGAACATAGGCTACATGCAGGGATCTGCTTCACATTCACTCCCTAGGAGCAACTCAGCATGCAGTCTTATCTGCAGTTTAGTCTCAACATTCTTGCTCTCTCTCCTCACCATCTGTGAGGGTGAGGAGAGGTCTTCGACTTCTTTAAATACCACCTCCTGTTTCCTTTAAAAAAAGATTTTCCTCCTTTCTGCATTGCTCCATTTGTGTTCTCTGCTTAGCTAAGATTTTGCTGGTGTGTTTCTCTAGTAAATGATCAATTTATGTTCCGAGGAATATTGTCTGGACAGTAGCTTTGACACTTTATGCTGGTCATTTTGGTGATTTATTACTAGGATTAGGAAGCTTACATGTAAGGTACTGAGTAAAATGGTATTTGGATATTACCAGACAAGATGAGCATAACTTCTTGGTGTTGTCACACTTAGAGCAGGTTTTCTTTGGTGTCTTGGGTTTTTACCGCTGCTATTACAAGATCACCAGGACATTACGTAATTACACAATGCCTTCAATTTTCAGAAATGTCCTGAAAACAGATGCAGAAAATGCTACATGACAAAACTACAACTGTCTTTGTCACCTCACTCCTCTTCTCAATCAACAATTCTCCATTTCCTCCATAAAATATCCAACAAACAGTGGCCTAGTTAAGGGCCTGTGCTGATTGAGTGCTTTTATGCATTGGACGTTAATGTTTCCCTGACGCTAGTGCCTGGACTAAAAACTAATAAGCTAGAGACAGAGTGAGAGGGCCCAGAGGGAGCAGAGGCCAAACCAGACTACCAGAGGGGCCAGCCATGATGACATGAGGGATATGTCTTCTCCACGCTTATTAACTGGCCAAACTCACACGGATGTGGTTGCTCACCAATTGAGATACACCCATGAGAATAAACAGAGCGGGAGAGAGGAAGAGGCTGACTGTGTGACTGCAAACCCAAAACAGCAGCAATCATTGTATGATGCTTCTGAGAAGATGTTGAGCTCAGAAGGCATAATAACTTAAAACCAACACCCTGGAACAAAGTCGTCAACTTAGATGTGTCAGAAATGGTACACATGTAACGGTCCAAAGTGGAACATTACCAGATGTTGCTTTTTTTAAGGAAGTATTGGAGGTTCTGCAAAATTTCATCAATTACACAACTGATGTAGTCAGGATTACTGGCAGATTCTCACTGATTGCATAGGCTTGATACATTGAGGAAAGAGTTTAGGTATTTATGGATTATATTAATACTCACACAGACACACACACCAAGTCAGGATTGATATGAACACAGTTTAAGACAGTTTGGCCTCAGTTCCCTTTCACAGGATAATGTTTGCTGGAGACCGACAAACATTTCACAATCAGACGGTCAGTCAGTTTTTCCTCCATCATCAGTTACTGCATTCATCTGATTAATGCTTGGCATTTAAATTGAAAATCACTCATGATAGAGTTATGTAAAAGTTATGTAAAAGTGTTTGTGTTAAGTTGTTAGTAACTAAAGCAGATCTATTTGCCAGGATGTCAGCACAATATAGGAGGCAGTGGATACAAATGTTTCAAAAGCCTCAGAAATAATAGTGAAATATATCCTTATTTGATCTTAACCTCTCTTACGACAAGAATCCCACCATTAATTGTCTTGGCACATGACCAACAAACAGACCTTATGCTGGCACCAATCTGTTATTTGAATTAATAGTTGAAGTAAAAATGAATCTTAGGCTTACTGGCATAAAACACATTAACAAACACGATGACAAATGCCTCTTGTGCTCAACGCGCAGCTATCGTACACATTGTTCATCATGCGGTGTTGCCAGAACATTTCAAACAGACATGCATCCTCAGACGCTCTGCCATCTTCCTTGCCCTCTCGCTCCACATGGCCACCCTCACCCTTGCTACCGTTGCTGCATGACACCCTGCCTCTTATGGTCCTCCCGACAAACCTGAAGCCCTGCAGGGAGGGCCACAAATCAAAAACTGTCCTCTCCAAGCACTGCAAGATGTGAGGGCCCAAAACTGATGAGATGTCAGGCTCTCCTTAAACAGGAGCATATTAATGTCTCAGTCTGTGGTTAAAGAGCAGCCCAGAAATGGTATACAGCTGCCGAGGATCAGGGTGATTATTTAGGAGAACAGAGAATCGTGTCGGTGCAGAAAGGAACATAACGTGAGCGTGCTCATAGACATATAAATCCAGCAAAAGCAAATACATTCACACATACTGTATACAGATGCATACAGTACATTTGCAGACAGCTGCATGTACACTGGATTTATACATGCGCAAACACATTCATCTATCACCACCATCCACTGATCTGCAATTTGTTGATGTTCTGATTACTGCAAATCTTCTAGCACCTGGACCCAGTTGGTGTAGGTACATCCTGCCAGAGACACATCATAAGATGCTATTTGGGGCTGATGATTGCTTTGTCTTTCTGGAAACAAGACCACGTAATGGATGTCTACACTCTACGACCCATTACTTTACATCTCATGATCCTGGAGGACTCTTCCCAACTCCTTCCTGATCGTGTTTCACTGCAGGATCATTAAACGGGCATGAGAGGAGACAGCGCAGAGATAACAGGCCTTTTAGAGCGGACTGTTTACAGCAGAGAGCCAGCAGGGAGAGAGATAAATGCTACTCGTCTTTAAAGGAGTAGTTCAACATTTTGGGAAACATGCTTGAGCCGTCCGAGAGTAAGATGAGAAGATTGATATCAATCTCATGTGTGATTTGTTTGTCTGCCTGGAGCCAGTGGAAACACGCTGTAAACACAACACTGACATATTATCTTTTATGTTAATTAATGGCAAACTTGTCGACTCTTTGCCAGCTAAATGTGTCCCTCTCACTTTAAACAAACATTACTGTCTCTTTGGTGTACCTATCAAGGAAAAATAGGTGATTACAGGGTTAGGGCATTCATAATGCATAACTTGTCTTCTAAAACTAAATCTATGTCCTTGGCTGGAGGAAATAGTTACAGCATGTAACTTGTCTTAAAACCACATAATGAGGTATTTACATTTCTGTTTTATGTGTGGGTTAAACAAACAAAATAGCATGTTAACTATTCAGCTTGAACGGTGGTGGGAGGCGTACTAACTGGGCTAAAAGTCGTAACAAGGCTTCACACATCCTGTAAAGCTATAATGCAACGTTTTCAGACAACTTGGAACTTGACATTTTCAAAAGAAAAAGTACAATGGACGCCACTCAAAGTCTGAATTTCTACTTGTAAACTCGGTGCAAATCCATCTACTCCGAATTCACGAAGAAGCCTTGTCTCACGTCACAACAACAACAAAGTGCACATTGTAGATGGTAAAACGCCAACTAAAAGGCAACATTAAGTATATTTGTCTGTATTTAATTAAAATACATAGTATCACATAGTAAAACCTGTTCTGCATGGAAATTGATAAAGTAATAAAAATATGTCACCAGTGTTATTAGGGAGCTGGTCACACTAAAAAATCTCTGTGCATAAGTCATTAAGTCATTAAAAAACCTAAAGATGCCCAGAAATGTGGAGACAACACTGCTGAGAGTTCAACAGTATGTGCATATGCCAAAGAAACATCATTTGTCACGGTCAGCCATGGTTCTTTGTTTGTTTGGCGTCGTGCACCTGGAGCGCTTGAAGGTCAGAAGTTGGAAATTCGGTTAGTTGTCTGGGACGCAGCATTGGTGTTTCTACACTGAAGGGGAATTTCCCTGATTCACAATCTACAGTTAGGAAGTTAGTGAGGAGGTGGCTTGTGTCATCTGAGATACAGAGAGGAAGAAAGAGTGGGTGTGCGCTGTCAAGAGCTTCAACATGTAATCAATTTGTCCATTATGTCAATGTCTCGTCAGGCTTTGTTTAGTTACTTTTACACCACAGAAAACAAATCTCTAACTTCCCACATTGTTTTTCAGTATTAAGCCATTCACCTAGGAAGCATTACAGGAGTCATATAAATGTAAATGTGTTCCGTTTCAGGAGCAGGAAAACGTCAAATCAAATGTTAATGAATGGCAGCAATGTAAGGCAGTAAAGTCAGCTTGTGTTTGTCTTCAGACAAGTTTCATCAGGGGAATAATGCTGTCTAAACATCCATTAGTGAGTTCCCTATTTAAGAAGTGCCCGAGGCTGCACCGAGTTACCTGGAGCCATTAGGCCTTTCACCGGCATTGTGTTAAATGGACTTCAGCGAGAAAACTATTCCAGAGAACAGGTGCCACTCTGACACTCAATCCAGTCAAATATCTGCAAGGAAAAGTGACCAAAGTGCAAGATAACAAAATGTTTTACGTGCACTCACACAGAGTTGCATTATGCCATAAATCATGCATGTTGTTCTATGCATCTTTCTCTTCCTCTGTTTGTGAAGACACTGTATAATAAATACAGCCTTTATGTCCACAGAAGCTATGTCACCATAATCTTTCTCCTAAATAATGTAAGAAGAAGACTTAAAAGCAAACATAAAGAGTCAGAGTGAGCTCTCTGATGAGTAAACTGTCACGCGTACACATCTGGGAAACTGTAGGAGTACTGCTTGACAACTGGCCACAACTGCTGACAAAAAAAAACAACTATGCAGCAACACGAAAGAGGAAGTGGAAGCAACTGTGAAAGCCCAACTAAACATTTGGCAAAGTGAAGTGAAAGATTTAGTGGGATGATTTTATATGTCAATACATGATAAGTGTAGGTTGGCAGTGTTGCAAAGCTGTGTCTCTGTTGCAACAGGCGAGAGACTCAAGAGGCGTTAAACGCAGTTCCTCTATGACAGAGACAAAGCTGCGAGAGCCGCATGCTGCCTACACTGTGCATACTAGATGTGACTTGTTGATGCCATGTATGCACTTTGTGATTAGTGGTAGATTATCTTCTGAGAGATGTTAATGCCAGGAAGTCATGTTCTTTGTGATGTAGTGAAAAAATACTGTTAAACTTGTTTCATTTCACGATTAGATAAAAAAAAATTTGCCAGCAGTTGAGCACAATACAAGCTTTATAAATTGTATCTTTTATTTTCATTGGCAACGATTCACTTGAAAACATTTGTCTGTTTTAAAACCTAAGTCCTATTTTATCCAAGTTTATTCATTATTGCTGAGTTCTGGGAAATGTACTCTAAAATTTGCTAAAAAATATGTAGCTCTTTGGGTCGAAACAAGGTAATTTCATGTGGTCTCAGAGGTGGAGTATTGCTAGAAAGTAAGACGGGCACTTTAACTGTGGCTCTGCTCGCTGTTTACTGTTCAGTTTCATTTCAAGATCATTTTCTTTGGCATTTCAGCAAAGCTAACTGAATACAGACTGTAGCAGGACAAATAATCAGCAGCACATTACGCGCAAAAAAGAATTCCAAATCTTGACACGCACTGCTGCCAGCCGGCTGTTGACTTTCCCAAGTTCATGTGTCACACACAGCCTGTAAGTGTTTTTATACATTTTAGATACATTTCATTTAACTAATATGAGTTGACATGACAGCACTATTACAACATTGTTTTTGGTTAAACACAGGAAGATTGCGCATTAAACTACTGACTTTGCTGTGTGCTGCAGTAATGCCAATGCTAAGTAACACCACCTGCTGCATACAGGTATAGATTTGAATATTACTAAACATATACATATAACACATTTTCTTTTCATTCTGCAGTCACTGTGCAACTTTGCATAATACATACTGTGTAATACAAATGTGCTTCCTCTTTATGCTGCTAATGTGAATTAAGGACAACCTCAAAGCACTTCGATAATGACAAGTATGTGGATACGTAAATGCTGATACATGCAAGTAAGCTGTTCTTGCATGCCGTTTTTGATCCGCAATTATGCTGGGAAAGCTTGTTTTTTTCCTAAATAATGATCTCTCTGTCAGGACAGTTGGTATCCAGCATTCCTCCCTGTCAACATCCAACTGTGAGATTTACCTACGGGTCTGCGGGAACCATACATCTGTGTGCTGGGTGGGTGTCTGCTTGGGCAACAGTAGAAAGGATGGATGCCTGGATTATGGCATTCATCAGTGCACATCCAACTTCCTACACAGACTAGTGGACTCATAAAATAGATTATAATATATAATACGTATATATAAATTAAAAGAGACTGTGCTTTATTTCCATGTCCTTTTAGGGACTGCCTATTGGTCAGACAGACCAGTTTTCTAAGACCCCCAATAGTTCAAAACTGGCCAATTTGTCCGACAGCACGCTATCCCCAAAAACAAGCGCTCATTGTTCCGAAGGCCCTTTGCTCCGAAAATACAAACCCTCCCTACAACAAGCACATGTCTAATTATTATGCAGAATGATCTCACATACAGCCGTCTCAGTTAACTTCAGATTTGATCTCACTGAACAAAAAGCTAGATCCCAGTAAAAAGTACGATAGAAATCCAAAAGAAAACTGTTTAATGCAAAAGATACATCCAGTTTCAATATACAAGTGTTCTTCACAATCGACAAATACTTTTTCTCTTTCTGAAAAATGATCTTTTCATCACCAAGCCTTCACCAATTGGTTTGTTTTTTCCCAAATTTTACTCAGCCTGCTTTCATTCACATCACTGAGCTACACATATAAACAAATATAAAGTCACAAGGGGGGCAGAGGTGAGTGGGGAGGGATTTTATTCCCATCAAATATATTTCATGTCAAGTTCACTGGAACTTAAAATCCCAAACCACCACTGGCTGCCTGGTTGCAATTATCTTGTTGAATTTGTTTTGTCCAAGTTGTCCAAGTGCGCATACGCTCTTTGAAGGGAGATGTCATTTTATGGGCGGCACAACAATCATTTTGGGAAGACGGCACAGAAGATAATGCCGACTGTTCCCAGAATTTAAAACAAAACTGACTCACTGATATATTGGATGACTGCACTGAAAACCCCAATAGCATCCATGCCTCCTTTCATCAGTGACTCCGTTACACTGAAAGATGTATTTGTTTGCAAGAAATCACAAGGGTGAATTCCTATGTTATGCGTTTTCTGTCTTGACATGAACTGAAACGCGTCCACCTCATGTCATCTTAATCGAGCTGATTCTCCAGTGTTTTTTAATATCCGGCTTGTATTACTGGTGGATATCCGCCATTTCACAAATTCACACGTCCCTCAGCACAACAACAGAAGATCATCACATTCTGTCTCACTTAGAGTTTATTTGATGTGAGGGTTTTGCATTTCACTGCTGCGGCTCAGCCAAGTTTTATTAGGCCATATGTCTCCCGAGACTGCAGGCAAGGTGGAGCACGAAACAAGATTCCTATTCTTCTTTGTGCACCAACATTTTCTGAAAGATGTAATTAATAAGTTAACACTGGGGGGGTTTCGGTTTGCCGGTTTCATTTCGGATCCGGTTTGCAGTTGACAACATACCTGGATTTTTTTTTCCAACATTAACAAATTTCTCATCAAACCCTTAATCTCTCCCCACTTTTTTTATTTGTAAAGACCAAAAAAAAAAAAAAACATATGAAAGTCAGCTTTCATTTAGTCAAACATCACTGATGGCAGATTAGATCAGCTGTTAACCATCAGCTAATTAACAATAATTAGGTTACAGCCAAAGATGGTTTGTGAGTGGAAGGACACATCACTCTATTGTAGCACTGGGCTGTGTCTTTTGTGGTTCAACAGGGACCAACAGGGAGGTGGCTCTTCTTTAGAGAAATGATCTAGCTGACCACCTCACGATAACCCCAACGCTCTGGTGATGAACCTACAGAGAATTATCAGCCAAACCTGCAGCTCCCCGCAGCTTTACAAGTAGTTAACCAAGCCATATATTTGTTGAAGCAAAACTCCTTTTACAGTGCGTCTGATCCTCCTGAAATATATCTCTGAAGTTGCCGTGTTAAATTTTAGTATGTTTACTTATATATTGGGTTTTCAAAAACATGAAAGGAGCTCAAAATAGATTTTAAAGTTTAGAACTGTTTTTAAAACTTGTTGATTAAAACTGTTTAATAAGTATACTGGGAAGAAACAAATATCAATAAATATAAGTCTCATATCAAATGACTCCAAAAGAGGTCCCAACCCTAAGGTTGAGAAACTCTACACTTGGGTGTGGAGCTCACTTCACGAGATGCTGTTTGAACAATGAAAGTGTAGATGGATGGACAAATAACTGGCTACACGTGGCATGGCAAGAACCTAAAAAGGCAAATATGGAGAACACTAATGTCTTTGTACATACGGTAAACGGCTGCATGTGAAAGATCTAAGAATTTCTGTATGTCTTGGTAACAACTTTGAGTATTTTAACCTTTCTGTCTGACTGACCTATTTAGAAAGATGCACGCAACCTACTTCAACAAACTACTACTTTGCACACAAGCGCATTAAAGGGATGTCCTCCCTTTGCTCTCTCAAAGACAAACACAAGACAGACACCATTGAGTAAACACTTAGCTGTGCCTTGCTTGCAAAGACAGAAAACTTTCATTGAAATTTCTGATGCACAAAAATCGAAAAAACAAGAGCAGATCTGCAGGAAAACACATTTCTAGTCTTCCTCAACTAGTGTCAGGTGAGCTCATCTGGGATGCTAATGACATGAAAAAAATCCTGGTTTTAAATGGTATACATATGCATTTAAACATACAATTAAAAAGAACATAAACAATGATGACGATGATGATGACAAATAGACCAAAAAAGAAGAAAGGAAGAATCTCGCGGATTGATGCTGCTCTTATTTTCACATGAGTAATGAGACAGAGTTTACGTACATTCATCCATCGTTATCTGATCTCAGTGTTCGCTCACCATTTTTACTCTGCAATATTGACAGCAATCATCAACTGCACAGCTACTCCCATACTCAGAGTGATAGCATGTGTCATATCAGAGTGAAAACTGGGAACTATAATCTTCCATCTTGAGCTTACAAACCAACGCAACTAATAACATTTGCGAAGATCAATACACTTTATTATTTGGTCAATGTAATACAAGGTTAGATGAGGGCACTAAAACTATTAGAAAAGTAGATCCTGCAGGGAAAAGTAGAATGTGTTCACGTGTTTCGTGCTCCAATAACAAATGAATATGTTGTTCCGACCTGGACCGACCACAGATCTTTATCAGGCACAGAAATCTTGAACAAACTCAACAAACAAGGACAATCAATGTGTCCACAGCTAATGGCAAGAATTAAAGGTAACGACACTGCCTTTAGTCAAACTAGATTGCACAGATGCAGACAGTGTAATGGAAATGTGTATTCTTGCACTGTTTATGAAGAAAGATCTTTCAGTGTTAATTGACTCATCGAGACATCCTGTAAAACACCACTGACCCCCCCACCCCCCCCACCCCACACACACACACTATTTCATTTGTCAATGCAATAGTTAAGCAGAACATCTGTTCATTTCTGGACCGCACAAATTATGAAAACATGTTTCCACACTGTTGCAAATTGCACATTTGTTGCCAACACTTCTTAGCTTTTGTTGAAAGATGTTTGTCAAAGTGTGAATGCACATCAAAGAAATATTTGGGGCCAGTTTTTCTATTTTCTACCATTTAATACGCCCAATATTGACAATGCAAATGATTGACAAACACACAATGGATTTATCAAGGGCACCGTATAACATTTTGTTAACAATGATCTATTTTTCTATCAAGGACATGTTATTTAAAGGGGTATTGAGAGTTAAGCAGTACGAAGGAACAATAGCATTTGAGGGTATTTTCTTGCTCTATATCCCGCTTTTCGTACCACAGTGATGGAAATATGTGGTAAGCAGTCTGACTAGAAGTAGACTGAGATCATTCAAGGGACAGGGAGCTAGGAGGCATTATGCATGAACACACGAAGCCCCAAGCAGGATATGGTTCACATTTGCGGTACGAGTATTCATTTTAACATTGTGTTGAGTAAAGTTGTGCTGTAAACAGTAAAGCTGGGACACATTAGGGCTACACTCACTGTTTTCACTTCTTGAGAAAAATATGACAACTCACGCATTAACACAATACAAGTCGGTGGAGTGAACAAGACTGCAAATATCAACACTTTAAAGTGCTTTTAATCAATATTTTCATATTAACCATAAAATCACATGACTAATTTTATGTGAAAGGAGTCGCTCGCAGTGACAAACCAACAGCGAATTATCACCCGACTCTGCTTTTCCCCCGACCTCAACAAAGCATATTAGCGCACCTACTGTTCTGTTTTCTATCTCCGATCTCCTCTCCTCATCTGTCTCTTTTCATCATCCTGTGCCTCAGCCATTACAAATCCCTTCAGCACCTGCTCACACCTCTCATTGTCCGACTGAAGCCTAAGGCCGTGCTCTTCAGCAACCACACACACTTTGACACATTAAAGGGGTTCAACCTAATTACCTCTGAGATCTTTATTATATTTGTTGTCCACTTTCTCCTGTGTGGCTCAAACCGAGTAAATCGTGACAACAAACAAAGCAGGATAAAATATACAGGGCGGGATTAGCAAGCCTGCAGCTTTGTGGCTACTCTAATAGGAGCAAATGTGTGCTCGTATATGAAGTGTGCGTAAGTTGTGCACATGTTGAATGGAGGTTTAAGCGTACATCCGCTAAGAAAGGGAATCCTCATTGTTTAGCCCACAGAAGGCAGCTGCTGAATGCAGAGCATCATCTGTCATTATAGAATAGCTCACAATGAGATGTACAGTATCTCCCAGCAGCACCTCAAGCACAGAGCTGTCTCTCATCTTGACTCTGTCACAGCATGCGTGTCTCTACATCTCTCACTGTGCCATTTCCATGTCTCAAAATAATGCAGCGGTCATTAGTACACCACGCTGCTAACACAAATAGTTCAACCATTATTTCCACATGTGCTGTTGCACAAGCAGACTCATAAGAGACCACCTCTGTCAAGCATTACAGGGATTTCCGCTTTGAGTCATCTTGAATGAGTCTCGATTAGGGGACTTCGGCTCTTGGCCCACACTGATGATTGACTGAATCTGGATCCAGTTTGGATTTTGGGAGTCAATAGGATGTAATCCTACATATTTCCAAGGGCATTCCAGTCTGGGCCATGACTGGGCCTGTCGAGGGATTTTAGAGCTCCTGGCTGTTTTGAAACTTTCCAAGATAGATTTAGCTGTATGCTTACTACGGGCATATAAACTGAAGCATTTATCCAATGTTTTAGTTGTTTTAAAGCAGACTCTCATATAGAATTAGTTTGTATCTGACTCCGTTAACTGGTTTCTCAATCCTTCTTCAGTCTCAGGGTCCTTTAAAAAGGTGAACACGTGTTTTTTTGAGTCTTCAAACTGAATATTTTGCTTCATACTGTTTTTTTCTTTTTTCTTCTGCCTTGTCTGCCAGACAACCAAGATTTATGAGGTGCCGCACCGATTCCTGAAGGCATGATGTCCTGGGACTGTATATGTGTCAGAGCAGCTGTTGACCGTCCTGAAAATCAGCCCTCGTGCACAGTTTGCTCAGAGCTATGGGAAGTGGTTTGGCATTTCCATTTTTCCTTTTCCAAATCCCAGAACCTACTGTGATCTTGTGAACCCCCAAGAGTTATTTTTCCTTTGTAGTTCAATCTTTATTTGGTGACCACAGGGGTGAGAAAAAAGGATTGGGAGCAAGAGGGACAACATGCAATGAAATTCTCAGATTGATGTTAAAGTCATTCGTGCACTTAACCCAGTGGCAAGTACTAATTAATAAAATCAAAACCAGTCCATGCATGCACACATGGTGACGCAATACATGGTCATGCTGAGGGTATTAAGGCTCTTCGACTGATCTACAGGTGGGGAAACTTGCCAGCAAATGTAGAATTCTGCCAACAAAGGCATGATATGAAGAGGACTAATGGCCAAAACTGTGTTTTGTGAGGTCACAGTGACCTTTGACCCTCAATCAATTTACCCATGATAATAATAATAATAATGTAAACCTTCAATTCTTCATTCTGTTTCCAACTTCCTGACCTCTAGTCTACCATTTAGCACGTATTGTCACTCTACTGATCACAGCATCGAGTCTTTTCTGAACACTTAGTTTAAATCATCTCATTACAGCTGATATATTGATACTTAGAATACTTTCAACAGCGCAGTGAGGTACAATTGAGTTAATGGATCTTTGTTGCACTGCAACAATTCGAAAAGAGTCTGCTGACTAAGACACGGCAGCTACACTAATGGAAACCTTTTATCATTAAGTCAAAGCATTGAAATCAATCCCACAGTGCTGCACTGGATTAAAGTTGCTATGTAACCTAAAACCTAACCTGCCCTGGGGTTATTTATAAATATATGTTTTTCCAGTCTGAACTATTGATTCACATGATAAAGGGTGACATTTTGAACTAAAACTAAAAATAGTTAATGGCACCTTATCTGCTTCTGCCGTCTACTGCAAATTGCACAGTGAGGTTTAAATTAGTGGGAAGTGATATGTGACATAAGGCCAGGGCTGTGGACTGACAAGCCTGGGAAGCTGGTGTGATTCAGGTAACAGTGAACAGGACAAACATTCACAGCCAACAGAGAACTCTTAGGAATGACATCAGCCCACCACACCACCTCCAAAAAAAGAACTAGCTTTTTCTGAGAAACTCCCACACATCTGATCATCACAACTCCCTGATCACACTCACATGTTATCTTTTGCCTCCTGAATAATAAATACCCTTGCTGGTCCTCATCGTTTTTTGTCAAACTCAGCAAATACAACATTTCGCAACTTGATCTGTGAATGCAAAGTCTGCAACATTATTCAGTTCTCTGATTCTATCATATTTCACCTCCTCTGCTTACATTGAGAAAAGGAAGCATTCATTTTCAAGTATCTGTTTTCCATCTCACCCACATCTACCAGCGTGCAGGCTGATGAGGGCAAAGCGCAGACAGAGCCCATTCTTCAGAGCTTGAAATCATCCTCCAATGTATATTCAGTTACACAAGAAAAGAGAGAGAGCTTATATACTTGGGTATGTGAAGGAACAAACTTCTGAGCTGTGTCAGTACTGAGAGTAGTAAGTATGCATATTACTATATTTGCATTGCAATAAACTTCTCGCAAACATCTGATGTGCTTCAGGCAAACTAACTGGTATTAATCATGAAGCTGCATCTGTCTGGAAACATGTCAAGTCTGCTGATCATAACCACCGTCACAGTTGTTTCAGTTACAACCACAAGATGTACATGCACAAGCGCAAACAAGCACACAAACACAGACACACAGGTCTGCTGACATGACGCATGAATCACTAATTACTTAATAACAGGGTATTGACTGATCATGCTCGTGACTCCAGATTTTTTGATAGAGACGTTTGACTTGGGAATATTGATGAGTAAATCTAAAAATTGTGTTGTAAAGTAATCAAATCTATTTAGAGAACAGTGGAACAATGTTTAACAATTGAGGAAACACAGGTCTTGGTGAACACGTACACTTTGAAAGTGGTGAAGTTATGGTTTCAGTTTCCTGAAGCCTGACTCAAAGTGTTGACAAGTATGTATCGTCATCACGTGCTAATACCCCAGGGCCTCCTCTTCTCACAACTCTGGGTGAATGCCACTGCACCGACCGTGGGTTACAACAAACCACCCAGATGCAGACAATGAGTAGTAGGTGAACACTTATTACGGCTTCCTGTAAACTACCCGATCATCAGACCACCGCCGTTAACAGGGCTAACATCAAAGCCGGCATACCTATATAATAAACCCACATTAATCACATCCTCCAGCTGGTTTTTATCTCCCAAAAACTTGACTTTCCTCAGTACCTCTGACTAATGCTCATGGGCACAGACAGACGGGAGGCTGGTTAACCTCGGACTCCTCCCAGAGGAGCTTTGTCCGGTGGGAAAGGCAAGGCCCAGACCAGTCCTCCAGGGTTGTCAGGTTTTGCACACTCCTCTCTAACAGAGACAGATATGGAGCCAAGTAGACACACATGCCTTGTGTGGCGAAGGCTGCACTCCCAGGCACACCTTATATTAGCGGGGCCAGCCAGCAGAGCAAAGCCCAATCGCTTGGGAGACACCAACAGGGCATGCAAACACATACCACTGCAACAAAAGAATTAACGGTCGCCATTCCTGCTGAGCTTTCTATGTACAGAATGATTACAGAATGAGGGGAAGGAATTCTTTTTAGGAGAAACTATTTATGCTGGAAACCCTTTACTGGCAGTGTTCAGATGTACATCCAGCTTTTCAGGGAAAAGCATTGATGATAACAATAACGAAAACTCCCTTTCTCTGTTTCCGTTTCAATTCAAGCTCTCCCTCTTTTTTTTCGCGGAGGAGTTTTGGTTCATGTTTCAACAACTGCATAAATGATACATCAAGGTTTCAGCTCTTTCTTCCTTTTTCAACTGTAAAATGAGATATCATGATTCAGAGATACAAACCTGCCATAAATGCTGAGGACGAAGCACAACGTGTGTTCTGAGTGAGAGGGAGTGGGACACACAAACGCACACTGAGGGAAGGTAAAAATGAAAACTCACGGTGAGTGGCAGCGAGCAGACCACAAAGATGACAGTGATGAGCGCCAGCAGCACCAGGTGGTCCATCTCCTTTTCCCCCTGTATGAACCAGGCCAGGCTCAGCCTCCTCCTCCCCGTCGACCCAACCGAGCCGCGCCGCATCATCTGGTTCCGTTGCATCTGGCGCAGGCTGACAATCACTGAACCGTTGCACACAAACACAGCAAAGATCAGCAGCGCCATGACGGAGGAGTAGGACAGAGAGAAGGCCAGCACCAAGTTGGCCTGTTCATCCCCTGTTGCATCCATGTCGATGAAGCACCACGTGCCGGGACAGTACTGTCTGAATTTGCCGTAGCCGCAGTATGGCAGCAGACAGAAGCCCAAAGAAAAGAGGTAAATAAAGAAAAGCGTGAATTTGGCAAACCTGCGGCGGATGTGTACAGAGTAAAAGTAAGGGTGGCTGATGGCCAGGCAGCGCTCCACGGCCATGGCACACAGGATGAGCGTGGGCGCCAGGCCGAAAAAACTCATTGCAAAGCCAAAGTGCTTGCACAGGCCCTCACCGCCCAGACTTATCAGGGACATGTTGCAGGCGTAGCAGATGAACACAGGTGGGCTGAGGAGGCAGGTGCCCAGCAGGTCGGTGAGGGCCAGGCCGGTCACCAGGATGCAGAAGACAGAAGACCTGGAGCGATGCTCCTTCCGGTGCACCCCGAGGATGAAGAGAGCCAGCAGGTTTCCCACCACGCCAGCCAAAAACATGATGATGCTTGTCGCTGGCTTGCCATCTTCATTCACGATGAGACTGTCATTGCACGTGATATTGTTACACAATTCGTTTGAAACCATGCTTTTGTTCATGTTTAACTCACACCAGAGAAATATGCCTGCTCAGTGTGGAATAAATAAGGAATTCCCAAGCAACAAATGGAGATCCTGACCTCTTGACACCATCATTTGGCAACACTGAAGGCAGGTGTGTGTGGTAAGTCCCATAATGATGCGTTGACTAAAGACGTCTGTCTCTCTCTTTTATTGCAGAGATTTTTGGAATCTTTCTGTGAAACAAATAACACAAGAAAAAAAAGTTGCTTAGTGCTTTCTTTCATTCCCCCATCATGTTAACATGTTAACAATGATCTTATCATAGTTTTAGTGACAAATAATCACTTACCTTTCATTGGCTCTGCCTGAGAGAAGAAATACTGAAACATTTAAAAGTAACCAGCCTGCTCCTCCTCCATCTTCTTCTTCTGCAGATTCAGGCTCCTACTTTGTAAAATATTTAACGGATACGGAGTTCAAAACTGCCGCTGCCGGTAACGTGTCGGCAGTTCTGAACTCACAGGGGAGAGAGAAACACTGAGAAAGAGCCGCTTTTCTCCGCTTACTTTCTGCGTCTGTCTCTCTTGCCGCACCTCCCAGTCTCTTTCGGATCGATGTTAAAGTCCCACCCACTGTGCTGCTGCAGCCAAAGACGCTGACAGACATTATTCAAAAGACCATTTAGATTAAATAAAGGCGAACATCTTAAAGAATTCACTTGTTTATGCTGGCTATTAATCAGCATGAACTGTTTGTGGAGTTATTTTCTTCCTTGTTTCAAGGTATCGTGCATGTTTGTGTCCAGAAATAGAAGCAGATGCATTACATGAGCACTCTGAATAGCCAAAATCAAAAACATTTTCCCCTCAAGTTTAGATAAAACCCAAATATATAACTTTAAAAGTGAACTATCAGTGACTTGTATTGTAGTATAGGCTAAATAAATAACAAAACACAGACACCAACACACTGAAAGGGTTCATTTTCAGGAACACTTAGTATTGTCAGTATTGGCTTGTTTCACAAGAAGAGCTTAGAAAAAAAATGTCATCCAATTAGTCTTTTGTACAAGTATTTGGTTTGGCAGTGTTTTCTTGGTTTAAGTGGCTGTTTTGAATAGCCTTATTATCTATAGTTTACATTTCATGCAGCCTTTGGTGCAACTCAACCGAGAAAGGGAGAACCATGTGCTTCAGCTGAATCTACAAAAAGTTTGCCCAGCTTGTTTGTGCTGGTTCATTCTTCATTTCTAGATCCTTTACCTGCTTGTGGACACAGCCTGAGTGAGATACCTGAATGAAGAGGGACATCTTCCAAAAGTGTGAACGGGTAGACTTTGATATAGCCCTCAGGGTTACAAATATGCTGTGAAATATTTGAGCAACTTGAGCGCTTGACAAAAGTGCCTATATACATATACATAGCATAAAACATGCAACAACCAGGATGCTTTTGGGGAAAGATGTATTTGGATCATTTAGTAAATAAACATAGAGATTCAACAAAATAAAATATTTCTTATTTAGTAAACATATTAAACATTTGACCCTACCTAGACGTGCAGTGATCTTATCAAACAGATATAGCTACATAGTACACAAATGAAAGTACTCAGAATGCAGATTAACTAGATGTTATATCATCATGAAAATTGTAAGCAGAAATATGGTAATTTGAAGTGCTTTATATTGTTTTTTTTATATTCAACAGATCATCATATATCCTGGAGGAAGTTTTAAAGCAAAACATTTTTTTCCTTCTTAAATGTAGTGGAGTAAAAGTATAAAGGGGCAATATTAAATGGAAATACTCACATAATTAATTTACTTTATTCTTCTCCATCACCGCAGGGACAGGAAGGCTCCATTCTTTGCTGTGTAATTTTGCAAATTAAAATGCTTGGTCCCATGGGAGAGTGACCTCATTCATTTGTCCAAACACGGTAGATGTTAAAGCTTGTTTCAATTGATCTGATTGATCGATGGGAAACGCTGCAGTTACAGCCTGCAGTTGCTTTACAGGTTTGTCTGGATGTTGATAGTGTTTGACTTACATATTGGTCATTGTGTTTAACGCTGATGCAGTCCACAGCCACGATGCACCTGTGCAGGTGCTTTCACTTACCCTACCTGATTAGCCCTCTTCTCTGGACTTTATCAGTGGGAGCAGGATGTGCCTGATATCCCTCACACACTGCTTTGCTTCACCAGCTACAACTTTCAACTTTGAAAGCATCGTTATAATTCTTCACATCTTTATCATTCTTATTGGTACATTGGTTTTAATATTCCACGTGATTTTTTTTTTAGCACTGTATCTCCAAACTTGAGCAGAGGTCTAATTTAGATTGGAGAAGTGGAAACGCCTGTGCGTGCGTGCAGGGCCTTCCAAGACAGCAAAACTCAATCATCTGTAGGTAGAATTGTTCGAAAATAGAATAACAGATCAACAGCTACTGCCAACCGCTGTGATATTATGTTGGTTGATGGATATAAAATGGCACATAATGAACACATCACCATTTCCACAGACGCAGGAGGCAATAATGAAAGTCCCGAGGAGCCATGCTGCTCTCCTTAATGGTTTATTTTCATGACACTTAAAATAAGATGTAGCAACAATAAAATGAACACAATCAAGAAAATAGACTGCATAGTAATTACATTTTATTGCTCAGTTTCTACTCTCAGTAATCTTGCTTCCTGTTGCTGTTATTGACAGAACATAATGATATCAGCATAGTGCCAATGCTCTCTTCTGGTTGGAGTAATGGAGATCAAGTTTCTCCGCGTTTTACACTCCGTAAATGAACATGTTGAGTTGCATTGCTGGTAGTAGGTGGTAGCTTGCTGGAAGGGGCCACTGTGATATTGTCAAACAAAGACATGCAGATATTTGTTTTTATCTCCAACTACCACAAGGCACCTAAAAGGCGTGGATTGCACACGGGGTGTTTATAGTTGCACTGCTGATAAAACAAACCAGGCTGCCATCTTTGAATAAACAGCAGACAGCCGTGCTCACAACAGACGCAGACATACTTGCATGGTTTCCCCAAACCGGTTTGTGAACAGTGCCGACCAAGACACCAACATCATAACTATTTGGTCATTTTACACAAGTTCTCATCCTGATAAGCAGTTTACAATGAGTGCAGCCAAGCATCAATGTACAATAGGAGCTGCTGGTGTTTGGTTACATGTGTTTGTTGTTAATTAAAAGTGTGAATAGGTGTGGTGACTCAAATGTGCAGTGAAGATGAATGGATGATGGACAGAAGGCTGAGTGAATAGACAAATAGATAATGGATGGAGGACTGGATGGTTTGATAGTTGGATGGATGAATAGATAGCTGGATGATGTATGGATGGATGATTGTTAAATGAGTGGATGGATGATGGACAAATGTATGAAAAAATGAATGGATGAATATATAGATGGGTGGTAGGATGGACAAAGCAATACACAGAGGGATAATCAGTGGCTGGGTGGATGGAGAAAGGGATGGATAGAGAGATGGATGAATGGGTCAAAACAGGACACTAACTTTCTGTTCCAGCTAATTTGGACCTGTTCTCACAAAGAAGGAAAAGGCAAGTCACTCAATATAAACTATAAAATACTTTTATCACACATTAACCACACATGTAATTACATGATGTGCCTTCATCCAAGCATTCAGGACACATTACATAATATTGAAAACACTTAGGTCTGTCTGCACACTGTCCTGGAAGACAGTTTAGAAAATGCAAACTGAAGATGAAATCTGTTCATTGTATTGTCCTGTTTTTGCTTACCGGTGACCGCCAGCGTATGTAGTTACACTAACGACTCACGATACTCACTAGGTTAGCTGTGGAATCAAATAGTATAAAAAATCCTGTATAGAAAGTGCAGAAGTATGACATGCAGTGACTAGTGTTTGTGTCTGTGCGTGTTCTGCCTGGAACTGTCTCACCATAAGATGCTTGGTCTGGTAAGCATCATTTCCTCCTCCAATTGAATCACAGAGAAAAAAAAACCGTGCTCCTTTCCAAATTAATGAGGTGTTGCATGCATGTCGACCTCTGCGTCACGAGGGCTGTGAGTGTGGACCCAAATGCAGGCACGGACCAGGGATTATAGGTGAAAGGTTTATTTACAGGAAACCAAGGGGGGGGGGAAATGACCAGAGCACCGCGGGAAAGTCCAGGGAGGGTGAGGGTGGAATCCAGGCAGGAGGAGGTAGGGCAGGGCAGGCAGACTGGGGAACCGGGAGGATGGAAAAACTGCAGGAACAGAGAGACAGGGTTAAAGCGCTGAAACAACACTTGAGGAAAACTCTGAATTAACTTCAAACAGAGCGGCCAAGAACTACTAGCTACCGCGTGAGCTGTAAACAACGATCTGGCGAAGAGTGGATGAAGAACCGGGGTATATATACTGTTGGGTTGATGAGTTCATGGAGTGCAGCTGGCTTGACTGGGCAAGTGAGTTGTAATTAGGAAGCCGGGAAGAGACCAGGTCCAAGCCCTGCCCACAAGATACACACACGGGACAAGCAGGAGGCACGGCCTGGCCGTGACACTCTGGCTTGTATTTTCAATGCAGCAGCATCTGCTTGCTGATGGGAACTTGAACAAAGAATGTCACAATTTTCAGGAAGAGAATCATACATCATATGATAACTCATGCTTCACTGGAATCACGAAACGTGGAGTCCAGGGAGGCATGGTCTTGGCTGTATTGATTTGACTCTTTCATCCCAAATTGAAAACAGAATGTTAGTGGAGACCTGAATGTGAAGTTTAAACTTTAATCTGAAGATAACTGATAATGTAAAAAGTCACATTTAACGTTATGTGTGTTGTCATATTTCAAATATGCAGCCAACACTGTTGGTCCAACTCCACGAAGAAACGCTGGACAGCAGCGTGCATGTGTGTGTGAGAGAGAACGTAAGATAGATGCATATTGTATTACTTACACGGTCTGATTGCCCATTATTGTTGAGTGCTTCCTCTATAATTACTACAGTCTGTTTTCATCGATTGATCAAGTATCAATTATGTAAGAAATGTTACTCACCAAATTATTTCATGAGCCAGAACCTGTTTTCAGCTGTGCACGTCACGATGTACGAGAGTTTTGCCTTGCCGGACGTCAAGTCCTTTTTTGTGTTTGATCTTACTTTGAGAAACCAGTGATGCAAAGCAGGTGTTGACTTCCACAATGGTAAATGCTGTTCAATGAGCCGGAGTTGATCCTGAGTGTAAAAAGACTTAACATTGATTCAAAGACAGGCCGGCTGCGCAGGCTTTTAGCACATGTAAGTGCATGTGAGCTTCTCCGACTGTTTAGCTCAAGGCCGCTGCTCTGCACCGCACTCATACGGCGGTTACAGCTGATAACGCCGTCCCGATCAACGGCGTCGTCGCGAAGGTGTAGCATCCTCTGGTTCCCCCTCTGGTAAACACTGTTAGCTCGGTAGGCACTTTCGTCGTTGTTTTCACTTCTGGCACCGTTAGCTGTGAGACACTTGCTCCTTCGCCATGTTGAGAACCGTTGAGAGGCAATCCAAATGCTCCCAAACTCATATCTTGCACCTTTAAAAACACATTAAAAGCATGAATTGAACTCTTTTTAGTAGTACGCGTAGATAATAGGAATAATACGAAAATGATTTCAAAGTAAAGTAAGACAATTATTCAGTTCACCTATTACTTTTTTTATTAAATTATATACTTTTTGAAGGAGTGCATTGCTTATGAATGATCTATTTACCCAGATGTGGTAAAATATAGTGTGGTGAAAGACATTTGACAGGCATTAAGTAACACACCCACAGATATGGTACAGTGGAAATCTACACAGAAACAGACAGAGCTTTCCCAATCCTGTAGACAACACATGAGCCAGGCTTGACTTAACTTGTTTGGTGTTATTCAAACATTGTGGGATTTGAAGATATTTTTTGAACGAGTGCATTGTTTTCCTTGTAGCCCTTTTTGTAAAATTCATTATGTCAAGACCACAAAGACATCAAATTCTTGGGAAGAAGAGATACCGGAGGCAGTGGGATGCAGTCAGGAAGAGGCTATGACAGCGGGTTTTGCTCGTGGACATTTGGAGCACTCGCAATATAAACACTTCAGCCTACACATGCAGATAGAAAACACACGGTATAGTCTAGTTAGTTTGAAGCATATTGAGGCCATTACAAATCTTCTAATCTATTGTAAGCATAGAAATGAAAAATGAAAGACCACAAATTCCAGACTACTTCTGCTGAACCCTTAAGCAGATGTACATTATTTGCCACAAAGTGAAAGAGACAACACTCTACCAAAGTGAAATATCACTTCAGCCTTCCCATGCTCTTCAAGACAGGAAGAAAGGTTAAATTCATGGTTCCCCTTTCTAGTAGTGTTGAAAGAAAAAAGCATTTTTACTTCTCTTTTCATTCTCTTTCGCTGCACCAGAATTAGACAGTTAATACAATTTAGAAGCTCAGACATGTCATTCACTGCTCTATATATAATAGAAACTGAATAGAACACATTCTAATCATCATCATTTTGTGTCATCACTGTCAGAGTCCAACACGTTCTCATCCCAACTCGTCACATTCTGGCTCTTTGTCAGACCGTGGCATCACTTTAAACACATAAATAACCTTGTGAATCCAAACAATGACACTTGCTTAGGTTTAGGCAACAGAACCACTTTAACTTGAAACCATATCGAACGTCGGTCTGCTGGTTGAAAGTCCTGTGTTTGTTTGATCCATCCCCCCTGTGTGGGTCATTATGCCACATCATCAGAACCCGGAGCATTTTCTCAGAGCTTCTTATAAAGACACAGATAGTTTATATTGCAGTTTATTGAGCGCCTGGTCTCATACAGACGCTAAAGGGTGACTTGTGTGTCGGTAACATACGCAGAGAGGCTTGACATACCATCTGTAGTTGACACTCTGGGAATGAGAAGGGGCTGGTCGCACAATGTTAAATTTCAGTCGGGTTTCCGTCAGATGATCAACATTTAGCCTGCAGCAGGTCTCCGTACATTAATGTACTAAAAGGCACTACTCTCGTCTGTAAATTAGACAAGATGTTGCATGCCTATTCCTGTTTGTTGAGCTTCTTCTAACTATAGGTGAGCCTTGACCTTTGAAACAGCAGTTGACAAAACTCAACTCAACTCAAGGTCTAGGTACTTGTTCTGGAGCTTTTGACTGTACCTTGTGGTCTTCATCAGCAGATGAAGCTAAGTTGCCATGGATATGTATGCTCAAACTTGTTGTTATGCTTGAGAGCTTTTAGGAGAAAACTAAATCGAATCAAATTTAAAATACTTTCTTGCATCCAGAATGTGTTTTAAAAAGTCCTCAGAGTGATTTTGGTGCTGAACTCAAAATAAAGTAAAAAAAAAAAGAAAACTACAGTTTAGCAGTTTTCACTAAATACATTTGTTTATCAGCCAATGCGGTATTTTGGACTGGATTTTTAGGTTACTGGACACATCGCAGCTGCAGTTCAAGAAAGTCATTGTGGTGTGTAATTAGAAAATGTGAATGTGACCTGGGAATTTCCCATTTAAAACCACTTCACTAATGTACTAATAGAGTCATAACATTCTGAGAACCAATCTTTGGAGGCCACAGGAGGATTTTCTCAAAATGCATAGTTTCTTCTATGAGCATCGATTTGCTTTATAGATTGAAGCTCTATAGTTTCCCAGGGATGACTCATCCATAATCTCATAATTTCATTAAGCGATAGTGAGCTACAGTCATCAAACAGCACAATCAGGCAGTGATAGCACACAGCAATGACTGAAATGTTGTACAAGAGACAGTCTAATCGCTATATAATCATGTACATGGTCAGTGATATCACAAAATGTTATGCTGACATTCTCAGTGGAGTATTCTGTGGAGAGGTCTTTTCGTGACGTCCTTTAGTCTCAGCTTCTTTCCTCTGGCTGTGACACTCCTTAATTCATCCTCCACCCTCCACATATGTTTTCGGTTTTTGGGGGGGTTTTGTTGTGTAACAACTACTTTTGAGCTTTTGAACATGAATTTTAGAGAATTAAACTGAACACATCTTTACAAATTAACAGCAGTCATCTACCAAATAACTTATTAGGGCGCAAAAAATGCACAAAGGACAGAGTGATTAAGTACAGTTTAACACATAAATGTGACTGAAAAGAAAACAAGCGCATCTTACTTGAGGATGATCTTGAAATTATATATATTACTTAATTGGTCTTCTTTATCAAATCATTAAATGGAAAATGGTCACATGACCATATTCAAGTTCATCAGATATTTGCGTTAAATAAAAATGTGTCTAGTATTACATGGACATCTGGTCTCAATGCAGTGGTACGTACTGCAAATGAATGCTGAGTTGTGTGTCCAGAAAATACATGAAGGGGGGCATCCCGGTGATGAGTGGTTAAGATGGATACCACATAACCACGGCTATGTTGCACGTCATAACCCTGTTTCTCTCCGTCAACTATCCAATACACACGGGAACAGCAAAAAAAAAGGGATGTTGAAAACAAATGAAAGTTTAAAGATAAGATTTAGGTGTTCTCATAATAGATATGTTGGTTTTCACATCTGACACATTCATCAAATATGAGTTTAACATACTGTCTTCATCTCAAAGGCAAAACCTACACAAAGGAAACATAGCACAGTGTATGTGGTCACAGGTGCAAATCATTTTTGAACAAACAGCAGCTAAAGTGCCCTCTTGGATGCTCCTGTAGGTAAAACATCATGAGGTGGCCTCTCGGACACCCTTCTAGTTGAGAAAACGTGTTGAAGGACATTCTCGGGTACTTTCTGCATGCTGGTGACCCACTGTGTGCAGCTGCTGACCTTTCCATATTTTTCCACCCCGTCCTTCAGACAACCTGAGGCCGCCACACTCACTAAAACAACTGAAGTAGATGGTGGTCTGAACAAGAAGTCTTGCAGAGCAGTGCTTGGTCAGGACGTCTCAACGCGTTGAGAGATGATTAAGAGGGAAGCACATGTTTCTGCTGTACAGTTTTGTTTTAAAGGGTCACAAGCAAAACAAGACTGTTGTAGAGGACATCATTTTAAACAACAGCTCAGTTTTTTTTGATGGTGTTTGTAACATGCTGGGCAGATAAGCCAGCCTTTGATCAAGTTTAACCAGGGACGCAGTGTCTGTGTCCAAGAACAAGCACTCGATCGCTGAAATAAAACATACACACCCTAAAAACATACTAGTATCTGTTTGTTTCAGTAGAAGCTGGTGATGAATTCTCCACAACAGCCAACAATGGTACAATGGTTATTGTATGATGTAATGCGATTTTAAAGTGACATGACACACGTAGTGTGCAGGAAAAAGCACATGTGATAACAATTTTGGTTTGGCAACAGGCAAAGTGAGAAAGGGTGGAAAGTAGCACTCGATAGTGAAGCATGTCCAAACGGCAGACGTAAGACGAAGAGGGAGATTCTGTTGTAAATGTTTTTGGAAGGGGAAGTATTGTGCGTATACATTAGTTGAGCTGTTCAAACATATTATTCCCGAAATAGTAACACACTCAGCAGAGCAAAGTTGACATAATATTCCACAACCACCTCCCCCGGGTAAATAATGAGAATGAAAAGTTTTCTCAAGCTAAGGGGTGGTTAGGTTACATGTGTACACAGTTGTGTATAGTGGGTGTGGTGCCACCAAGCAAACACATTAATATCCAACAATGCAATTCATGCATGCACACACGCACACACACCGACACACACCGACACACACACACACACACACACACGTCTTATTTCTGTATTTAAGAAGAACTGAATTAAAAGAAGCTGAATTCATTGAAAATTCATTGAAAATTCATTGAAAATGCAGCTGTTTTTAGTTATATTGTCTCTTTCTTGTCTCAGCCTCACTGTGTGTCCCAAATAAGACACTGGCAATATAGTTAGAGGATGTTTAAACAACACCACCTCGTGTTGAAGTTATGGTCAAATCCTCTGCTACCATATGATGTTTGTGGATTTATTTAATGTTTATGGGCCACAGTGTGTATGGTGCCTAGTACTTGACTAACTGGACCTTCACTGATGTAATATTTCAAAGGCATTTGATTAAAGATACCAGTGCGGATCAAAGGCTTGGTAAAAAACATAATTTATGGCCAACAGTGGTAGAAAGTAATTAAGTACATGTATATCCTGTTGGGTAGTTTATTCTATAATATTGCATCAAATCTATAAAGTCATGTATGTATAATTGTAGAACTATAGCAACTATGTCCAACTGTGGAGTTAAAAGTTACATATTTCCCTCTGAAATAGTATAAAGTAGCACAAAATTGAAATATTCACAAATACAAATACCTCAAGCGGTACTTAATTACAGTACTTGAGTAAATGCATTTAGTTGCTCTTCATCAATGGAGATAATGCTGTAGATTTACTGTAAAATAAAACAGATACCCAAATATCTCCACTATAACACCCAAATACCGGCCGTTCCCTACATGTATGATTTACTTAAAGTGCATCTGATGAAACCAGCCTAACATTTAAAGAACATCTGTTATTCTCACTGCTCTCTGTGACAACTATATTATCATACAGCACAGAGGGAGCTACACCAGTGACGAGCCGGGGGGGGGGGGGGAGGTAATCACACCTGCATGTGCCTGTGATGCTACAGTTCTACTGTCCTGCTGAGTGTGCTCCCGTTTCATAATTCATTTTCCTTATCTACTTAACCAAACGATTAGCATGTCAACGCACATCCAATCACATTTACCTGGCCCAGATAACGCCTCATTCCATTGGCGGAGGGAGTTGCCCGTCAGCCAGAAGGCGAGGGCCCCTTGTGTGGGTGACAGGTCACGACCCTAAAGCTGACCTGGATTACCACAGGCTCCAGTATAGCTACCTCATGAGCCACTAAATATAGCCTGCGTCTGAGATGGTTCTCCGGTTAAGAACTAGAGGGACTTGCCCCGTCCCAACATGAGACTGCCGGGATGGGATTAGTGTTCCTTCACTGGCAGGGAAAAGGACACCAGTCTTCAAACCAATTGAAACAGGATGTGTGTCAAATAGAGATTCACGTTCGATTAGAGATGACAGTGAAAATGCAGGTGAAGTAAAGCTCAGTTTATTGATTTATGTAAAATATATCACATCTTTACATTTTTGAGATACCTTCAACAGTCCATTCACTTCCCCGACATCCCGATCAAAAGTTAACCGATTTCAACGCCTCAAGCAGAGCAGTTTTTAAGTTTCATGCTTTGAGGAAATCAAAAGACACCTCAGCTAACCAGCTCCTTAAATTCAGCCAACTGTTCAAAACCCCCCTAAACCATCTCACTTCTAAAGCTGCATTCTTTGCTACAACCCCGTTTCATCCCTAATCTTGGAAGTCCCACTCGAACAGCCCAAATTAAACACAATCACCCCCACCACCAGTTTCTGTGAATATACAGTAAATGTATTTAGTTCAGTAAAACAGCAAGCGGATAGAAGATTGAATCACTGGACTAATGGAAGATCAGACACCAACAAGGACAACAAATGAGTTGTTACAGCAGCAGCGACATTTAGTTTCGTTTTCTTCTTCTTTTACAACTTTTTTTTTTTTTTTTTTTTAATATCCACATGGTTTATACCAAAGTGCAAATATGTTCAACTGCATGTACTTTTATACGCCATTATATTAAGTTGATGGATTATATTCTAATGAATTACGAGTCTTGCAAGAGGGTGGAGGCGTTTTAGAGTATTATGGCACATTTCAAAACCAAAAGGGAAAACATGTCACAGGTCATTTACTACAACACCTTTTACGATACACTAATATATATATATATATATATATATATATGGATATATTTGGTGACCAAAGTTTGTCACTAATACATTAATATTTGAGGAACATTTATAACATCAATATTGTATCAACAGGATATCTGAACATTGCAGAACAAATATATTAACTGCAGTCCAGTGCAAGTGTTGTCTTCACAATAATCCTCCTGAAGCAATATCAGATACCAGCGTCTCCAATCAGTGCTGCAGGCACGCTGTTAAAGCCCACGACTCAAAACCAGACAACACATCACCCCCGAGAGGACAACACCGGTTGCACTTTCCAGTCTCTCGCTCTCGCCTGAACTCTTCAAGGTATTAGGATTGCAACCGAGCACCCTACACCGCAACTAGTTGCTCTTGCAAAACCAATAGTGACACAAATGTTACAGATATATAGCTATATAGTAATGTATATACCTCCAGTGTGTACACAGTCTGACCGCTACTTCTGATCAGAGCCTCCTTGTTGGGACAAGAGACCGCCAACAGAAAGGGTGCATGCAAGAAGAGTACTCAATTCAGTATTTAGAGTTCTTTGTTAAATATTGGAAAGAATGAAATAGCCAACGGCTCTATACCAACTGTGGTGAGGGCTCCAATCCCTCCGCCTTTTCACTGTTGCTCTTTCCTCTAAATTAATCAGGAGCTGGGTGACTCAGCAGAAACTTGGTCTGAAGTACAGGGCCTCGGCCCTCTTAAAGGTCCATTCACTTCTCTCGGGATTATTCTGTTGGTGTTTGCTAAACAGATACCGTAGAAGTATTTGGATGTACTTAAGCGCAAATTGTTTGATTTTATAGTGATTTTGGGGGGGAAGTTGGTTTATCGTCTGATAATTGATATTTTTTTTTGTGGTTCCTAAAAACAGTGATCTCGGGAGGACAAGCAACGTTGAGAGAAATGTGTTGTTCTCTTCACTTGGCAGTCATCATCTGGACAAACTCTGTGAATACAACAGAAGACAACGCTTTAACAACAGACGCTAAAAGGGGAAGTTTTGTTTCAAGAAATTGCTACAATGATCATAAAGGTTATGTTGCAACTGAAATCTTAACAACAATAAATGTGTTCCTCGTTCCAATAAGATGACGTAATATCACACCTCTTCAGGAAGGAAATAACCATAAAGAGCGTCTCACCCTCATAGTTGACCTGACCATCGCCATCAATGTCAGCCTCGCGGATCATTTCGTCCACCTCCTCATCGGTGAGCTTCTCCCCCAGGTTGGTCATGACGTGCCGTAACTCTGCTGCACTGATGTAGCCGTTACCATCCTGCCAATGACCAACAGAGGAACTATTGTTATTGTATCTATTCATCACGTTGTATAGCAGCTAAACGCTGAATACCACTGAAGAAGGTTCCAGTGTCCTCCTGTGATGTTCTAGGTCAGTATAACTTGATTATCTAAGAGTTTTTCACTATTCTTTACTAACTCTGAGGCCAGTTACATTCATGTGAACTGTACTTCTTTAGCCTCACCTGTACTTAGAGCTCAATGCTAAACATTTGCATGCTAAAGATTATCGTTGAGCTAGCAGAGAGACACCAATGAAAAGCCTTCGAATGGACCAGAGTGCTGGTCAAAGGAAAACATACCATCATGCACAAATCTCTCTCTAAACATACTGGAATATATCACATGAAGGGAATTGAACTTGTTTCTTTTTTCTCGCCCATCACAAGGATACAACGGATATAAAAAATCTGCGGCAAAAAAACGAGTTCCTAGTTTTTTTGAGTGCTGCTAGTTAATTTTGGCGGTCTGTTCAGTCTTAACATACCTTGTCAAAGACTCTGAAGGCTTCTCTGATCTCCTCCTCGCTGTCTGTATCCTTCATCTTCCTGGCCATCATGGTCAGGAACTCAGGAAAGTCAATTGTACCATTGCCTACACAGCGATACAAGCAGAATGAGGTCAGAGTGGATGTGTGACTTTGGTCACACACAACCTGAGCATATCAATCCAAAAACACTTTCAATGGCACAAAACATAAAGGAAATACAATTTAATGAACTTCCAAAACAGATGTGGCTTCAAGAACAGATTGTATTCCATCGAGAGTAGAACCGATGCATGTAGACTGGGGATACTACCGACACATTCTTAGCTCATCTCAGCACCCGGTATATGTGTATAAAATGTGTTTAAAGCATATAGGAGTAAGATTCTGGCATATCACAGAGGTAACAGGGAGGGATAATCTGCTAGACAATTACAGTCACCAGTGGAAATATAAATGATGGTAATTTAAAGCAAAGTGCTTCAGCTGATGCACTAAATATCTACACAGTGCATATACTGGTGAAACTTTCCAGTAGTTTTTTTAAGGCTAGAGGAACACTTAACATGAAGATTACCTTTAAGACTTTAGTAATTATAAGTTTTAACGAGTGTAATTTTTCTTGTGCGTTTGATCCTCACCATCAGCGTCCACCTCATTGATCATGTCCTGCAGCTCAGCCTCGGTGGGGTTCTGTCCCAGGGAGCGCATCACAGTCCCCAGCTCCTTGGTAGTGATTGTACCGTCACCGTCCTTGTCAAACAGCGAGAACGCCTCCTTGAACTCTGTGCATTTACAGAAATAACACCGTTAGTTTGCCACGAGCATTCATGCCGATAAAGACCCTTCACTTTCAAGTCTTCCAAACAGTCTGAATAGAAAACACACGCTAAGCATGAACAGGGTCTGTGTGTGACTAACTCAATGCTAGGAAGGAACTAAACATGTGGGGCGCTGGACTGACACTGGTGCATCTGTTGCAAAATATCTAAAATGTATGTGCGTATGTGAGCTTTCAATGTGACGTTTCATCCTGTGACTCAAAACCCATCATATTTGAATTTTACACATGCCACCAACTAATCTTAACAGACCTCTGGTTACTTAAACCTCTTGAGAGACTCTAGCTCCTCGAGTTTGGTGGAGAATTAGGGCGCCAAACCCAAAACAAACCAAACATGTCCTCACCAGCAATCTGCTCCTCGGTCAGCTGATCAGCCTGTTAACAAAAGAACAAGACATTGATTAAACACTGATATTCAATCATGAAAATAATATGTTAATGATAAAAGTATATTTCATCATTTGAATGTTTTTAGCTCTGTAGAATGATGATGTGATTTTTAAAAAGCAGTCAAATGTTAAATTGAGTTGGTTAGTTGAAATTGAAGGTAAGTTTATTTTATATTAGGCGAGGACAAACATAAAACTGATGTAAAACTAGACAAAATATAGATTGCCAACAGAAAATTGTTTCAATCCAGTACTCCAGCCTAGTTCCTCGAAAACCGTAAAGCTCCCGAACAGGATATGTTATGGGAGGGTGTTTCAAATGTTCAGGATGTGTGTTTAATGTAATGTTCTGTCACGATTAGAAGCCAAATCCTAAATAAAAAATGAAACTTTTCTGAACAAAATGGATTCAGCTACAGGAGTAAGTAAGTTGCTACTTGTCTATTTCTTTCTTTTCCAATATGGCACAGCACAGCTGCCACACCTGCTGTTCTTTGTGAGGAAGGAAACTACAGACTTTTAACAGTC
Organism: Anarrhichthys ocellatus; assembly: GCF_004355925.1. Taxonomy (NCBI): domain Eukaryota; kingdom Metazoa; phylum Chordata; class Actinopteri; order Perciformes; family Anarhichadidae; genus Anarrhichthys; species Anarrhichthys ocellatus. The sequence continues at coordinate 1,530,709 of NW_022280054.1, read as the reverse complement.
ACCTTTTACACCTTCAGTGGGCGAGTGGTTGATCCTAAAAAGATTCATTTTGGGTGGATCTGATTTTGAAATCACAGTACAATGATTAAAGAGATGAAAGCTTTGGGCAGGCCTAACGAGGAGCAGCTGCAGCAGAGCAAACTTCTCTGTTAAATCAACATACACAGATCTGTGCAAACGCAAATTCACAGATATCATCTCACAGCCAGGCCTAAGGAGCTAAAGACTATCCTTAAACATGCAAGGCAATGAAAACACTGCCCTTTATTAGGAGGGTACTTAATAAATGACACATTAATGAATGGGCCTTTTTCTCTTTGAAAGATGATATTTCATAAAATACCAGATTTGGAAGTAGTCTTTAGATACAGTCAGTTAGTTAATATTTTTTTTTAATCAATGAGAAACACATTACTATTTAACACAAACCCACAATGCTGAGATCAGTGTGACGATGTTATCCAAACCCGCTGCTTTTATGATTGGTTTTACTTTTGCATACACGCAACAGATTTGTCAACTTCCTCGGATACGTCACTCTGCCGTCCTCTTTAGGTCTTACCGGGCCTGTTTAAGTCAGTCAACATGCCCACTTCAGGCTGAGAAAGTGCAATGAGGGACGGGTATAAATACTCCACCGCCTGAAATACACACGCCTGCTATAATTAGTGAGACACGAACAGGGTCGCCAATGTAGCACACTGAATAGCACCATAACCAACCACCTTATTGTATCTTTTTTTTCACTGAACAGACGAGAGGCTCGTTTTTATCATTATAGACCAACCCCTGTGGCAACTGTTGCTTTACAGTGGTTGCTGCTTTGTGTCTGTGTTTAGTCCTTTTTATTGTCAAGAAGTGATTCCCAGATGACTTGGAAACAACTGGCATGATCACACACAACAATAACTGTGGCATTCAATAAAACCTATAAGTCTACAATAATATCGTACCGACTAAGGGATCATTTATCTGAGGACAATCAAAAGTTGAAATTGAATCACTTGAACCCATATAGTTACAGAGCCAATCCATGAAATAAACAATAATCTTGTTTCCATTGTCCATTTGCACCAGATACACAAGAATAAATGAGTTTCAAACAATCCCTTGATTTTTCAAAAACCAAGGAGAAGTAAAGCTAACATGTCTGTAGCTCCAAGTGGTGGCAACGCCACGTGTTCTTCTTCGAGTCAAATTCAATGAGTCACCGTGTTGGTTGGGGAGGGAAGGGGGGGGGTTAAAAAGACAGACTGCAGAGCGTTGACTCCGTCCACTGCCAAGCAATTCAGTGGTGCTGAAGCAAGCAGTGTCCGGATCAGACAGACCATGGCACACCTTTGAGTGCGAGATGATTTAAGGAGTGCTGTGAAAAGTGCAAAAGCAAAACAGTAGTGCTGCTTTTCAACTCGTCGGTAAACAAGAGACCATGTTCCCTTTCTAATGTCAAGTAAAGACAACTGCAAAGGCTGCAGGTGATTTAAAATAATCATACAGACAAGCATGTGATCGAATAGGATATTGTAGTTTTTAAAACTTCTATCCCAGATCTTGTGTCTGTTCTTTCACAATACAGACAGCATATAGATCTGCAGTGCACCCTCCAAAAAGGGGAATATTTTGGAGGGTGCACTGCGGGTCCTGACAGCCTACTGCACCAAGCATGGTTTGGTTCAATGCGGGGGGGGGGGGGGGGGGGCGCGGAGGAGGGGTGGAGAAGAGGATCATTCAGCAGGAGCAGAATGCGGTTCAACGCTATGGCGCAATACGTAACGGAGGAGATGCTGTCATGGTTGTGTTGTGAGAAGACGTAGCCCAAAATGTTGAAACATAACCTTCGTGATCTCCATGCATTGTGACAAAAAAAAAAATGTTTTACAAGCGGTGAGCAGCAAACTACTACCTGCGAGTTTATGTAATAGCAATTGGTGGCGATAACAACCTTTTTTTGGCTTGTTGCGCATGTCACACTGCATTCAAAGCGCACTGCTGGTGTGCCTGCAAGAGGTACTGTACTACGCGTGTTGCAGCCACTTGTTATGTGGCATGTCAAAATGGTTGGTAGCAAGAGTTTTGATATCTGTCTTGGAAGATTAACGACATGTTTCGAGATCACGTTAACGCTGGACGGTCTATTTGTACAGACCACCTCCTTCACCACCACGCCCACTCAAAGGGACTCAAAGTAAACGATGCAAACCTCGATTAGATCATGGAGGTTAAACCACAGTATTTACAAACACTTGAGAAAACCAGTTTAATGATTGATATGACAGGAGTACAGCAGGCAGCAGGCCGCATGTTTGCTCTCGCAACACGACGTGTAAAGTTACATTACGCAGCGCAGATGACAGATAATAAAGACAAGTGTTTTCTGTTTAACTGCAGAGTAAAATAACGTTATACAGAAACCCACTGACCTACACAGTGATAATCGGTAACTGCTAATGTAAAGTAACCCTCCACCGCATGGTTTACTGCATTTGTCCGTTAGCTTGTAAAAACACTAGAAAGCTATCGTTAGCTCGGCTGTAGTGTTACTATAAAACGTTAGCGGAGGATGTGATTTAACGCAATATCGACTCAGTTAGCTAACGTTACTAATTGGCGCAAAACAGTATAACCAACGTTAACGTTAGCTAGCATGGCTAACGTAGCTAGCCAACGTTACTCACCATTGTCCCGTTGACGTTTCAAGCTTCGTGAAGATGACAAAACGACCGATGTACGGTTTTGTTTCGACCTTGCTTGGACGGCAGATATTCGGATAAAGTACTTAAATGATATCAAACGTTATTACAGTATATGTCTCGGGAAATCTGTGGAGAATCTGTATCCCTGTGTTGCACCAGAGCGGCCCGGAAACCTCAATCCAGCGACACCGGCGGGCTATGGCTCAGTTTCAGCACTGTATCCCTCCGCCTGTAATGTTACATCTTTGGTCCTCCCTCTCAATGCATGCAATAACACTAAACACTGATCATATGAATGTGTTTTAATTGCAAAACATATTCACTACGCATTACTGAATGTCCATTTGACACACAACACAGCGCAAAACCACAATATCTGTTGCTCTATTTAAACAAAGTGCGCAAAGATACAACCCCACCACCTTGCCTGAGAAGGGACAGTGTGGATTATAGAGTTGCTATAGAGGCCCCTCGTTCCGGGAGTGTTTTTCACTTTTATGTATTACAATTTCAATTATTTCTTCAACAGTATCCTTACTGTTACTCTCCCGGATAATGCAATTCTAGTAAACTATTTCTGTCTTTTCACAAATCTCAGAAATCTCTGCATGTCTGGCTGGCAGCTCTCCCTGGGAGTCAAAGTTAATTTCTCCCCTGAAATTTGTACCTTTGACTATTTATCAAAGAACCAGATATTTTCAACGCAGCTCTTAATATTTTTGACTGATGATTTAACCAATTAAGTTTTATCTATACTCTTGAAGTGGTCCAACTGTGACTTTAAAATCTCACGCAGACCATGGTTGAATATGCAACAAACACAAGAGTGACGTGGAAACTTGAAAACTCCAGGTCACATGCACAGAGAATAGACTTTTCAGTGAACTAGGAGACATCTTGTGTTCAGCATTTACATTTTAGAAATTAACAATACTTGCATATTCATAGATTCAGAAAGAGTTGATGTTAGTTAGTTAGTTGATGTAACGTGGCTCTGCACTGGGCACACTACTTATCATCCATCATATGTTGACCTCTCGTGGTCAGCACAGTATTAACTTTCATTGATATGCAGATGACAACCCACTGTATACTGTTGTCGATCCTGATGACCTCACCCAACTTTACAGCCTTGTAAACTGCATCTCTGACAATTTATGGATGTCCTAATATTTCCTAAATCTAATTCAGAAATTACACAAAATGTATTTGAGTTGACAGTCCACAGCAAAGAGAAAAGCAGTGCTCACCATATATTAATTAGGATTAATTGAGTTCGATCTAACTTTCCAGCTGCATATAAACAACATCCCGAAAACAGAGTTATATTATTTAAAGACTATTGCCGAGGCCTTGTCTTGAGTGTGTGCCTCTTTTTTATTAGAGGGTTCAATCTCAATTACCGCAGTGCATTATTCGCAGGTCTCCTAAAAATGTCTGAAGCTGCTATCTTCAGTTAGTTCTCTTAACTAAACTGTGGAATTTATGCCTCTGGATCCAAGGGCAGGAACATCAATTAAGGTTTAAAAGCACCTACTAAAAACTTTAATCATTGCTTACTCACTTACTCACTTACTTACTCACTTACTTACTCACTTACTTACTTAAAAAACAATTTTAAATTATATACATTTCAGTACAGTTATTTAATAATACAATAATGATGATGATAGATAATAATTGGATGGTTATTATTGTTACGGTTATTAAATTGGCATTGTCATCCAGCAATGCAGTGTTTTTATATCAAGTTTATATGAAGATCGGGTAATCTCTTGGACCAGTAACAATATTCTATTAAAACACACAAACATTGCCATGATGACAACCTGATGAATGTATGCGCAAAGGCCTTTGTGTAATTTGAACAAGATATTTTATTTGAACAGGTTTACTGTCCTGCAGTACAGTGACTAGTTTTTTCATGTGAGTTAAAAGGCACTCCAGCAGAGGGAGACATTGCTCTGGTATTGCTTTCCTAGCACCCAAAGCTGACAGTGACACCACATTGCATCAGAAATGAGTTGGAGAATGCTGAGGAACAACAAATGGATAATTGCGGGAAACCCCAATCCAATTTTAATAACTAGCTGCCTGCGTCATTCCCTCAGACCACAAACAACACTCAGTTTGTTCTGTCTCCAGCAGGCGTAAACTACAGATAGATAGATACGCCACACTGGATCAGATATGAGTTGCAGAACAATGAGGTACAACAACAAATGGAGGATGACAAACAAAATGTTTTTGTGAGCTCTGTCATCAGTGCAAAGTTTGGCTGATTTTTAAGTCTTTTGTTTTTTTCTTACACAACTGCAGACTGTGTGTAGATGACTCTTGTCTAGTCATCACCCCATCAGCAGGATGAGAATCCTGTGCAGGATCATTTTCCACATTCCAAATGGCGAGAAATATGTTGTTAAAAGCTATAACTGGTGATGCAGGTGGATCTAGTGCTACCCAGCAACATTCAACTTGCTGAGAAACTTCTAATTCAATATTCAATGTGTAAATCTTATGCGTAGGTTGGATAATGGATTTCTTGACAAACAGTTCCCCACCGTGTCAGGGTCGCTGGTGTGTTGTCCTCCAAATTTTACTTCTCCACATGGTTGTGTCATTTCTAATCTTGTACACAAATACTTATGGACACAATTATTTAACTGGTATGTTTTGAAACTTGCTGATGACTTGCTGACCACTTGTTAAATTCTGTGTCTTGGTTTAGTTTAATTCAAGCATAAACGCACCAACAACCAAATGTGTGGTAGATGAATTTTACATGTTTTCACAGAAGTAGCTCAGTCATCTGAGATAAACATTAACAGCATTTTAACCCTTTGATTACTAAATAGAGGTACAGATATCGCTGTGTTTGTTATTATGTGTTCAGAAATCATTTAATTTTGCCAGGTGGACAGTGGTCCAGCATAGATTACATTCCTTTCATATGAACTAATGTCCTGCTCTATCTCTCTGTGGCACACCGTCTCTACCTGTGCCTCATCACAAAGGCATTTTCCAATAGCATTTGGAACAAAGGAGTGCCACATCATACGGTGGCCGGAACTGAAAACTGCTTGTACCTGGCGTTTCATCTTCACAATAGCATATAGGTGGCTCAGAGTCAGAAGAACAGAGTTTGAACAGTGGTCTGAGTTGCAACCTATAGTGGCAGATACAGCTACACATCCAAGCCATTGTTCCAAGCATCCAGTTCAGCCCCTGTTTGATGATCACAGAGATGGTGTTAAAGAGGGAATAAGTGCAGCACACTCCCAAGAGCATCAGGAGACAATTTGCAACCTGGTACGCCCAGGTGTTCTCGTGGTGCTCTCGATGGCCACTAACAAAGTCCCCAAAGCCCACCGTGCTGAACTCCACGAAGCAGAAGTAGAGGGACTCCATGTAAGTCCAGCCCTCCATGGTTGAATAGAGAGAGGCAGCCCCACATGCAACCAGCAGGACAACAACAAAAAGGACGAGTGTGACTTGGTATACAGATGGTTTCCATCCTTCATTTTTGTTGTCGTCACTGGCTCAGCCCTCCAGTCCGCTGTGTCCAGTTCTTCTGTGGCACCAGAATATCAGCAAGCTCAGCAATGTTATGACTCTCTCCAGCAAGAGATTGAAGAAGAGTATGGTAGCTGAGCAGCCCAGCAGCCCATAGAAAACAAGCAAGACCTTCCCTGTCACAGTGGAAGGGGCCGTCACTCCAAACCCTAAGAGAAACACTGAAGGTTAAAGGTCTCATCTGTGATTACACACGCTATCATAACATCGGTGTCTTTTCACAGAGGATTGTGTCACTGAAAATGTCTTGTGTTAAACAATTGCTTAGAAAGTATGACAAGTCAACATACCCTTTTATGCCCTGTAAGGACGTTAGAAGTTTAAACTGTGTACACTTTCAAAATAAAAATGGCCTGTGTTTTGATGGGAGAAGATATGGAACAAAAATACAAAACTCGTAAAGGATAATGTTTATGAAATATTAAGAAAATAACTGAAAAAGTGATCAGAAATAAACATTAAATAAATGGATTATCAAGATAAATATCATCTATATTTGCTTATTTCCCTGCAAACTCATTTAGGTATTTTTTGGCCCATAATATATGATTTAGTTTGTGTGCTTAACAACAAAAATGTGAGTAAAATTAAATCTTCACTGATTCCCAATAAAATAAATGTTTACTGTGCAGACAAATATGTAAAGACCCAGTCTATTTTTGACGCTTCCTCCAAGTTTCCCTGAAATAAAACTTGACCTTTGGGTCAGCAGTGAGTACAGTGTGAGATACTTACACCGGAGGTTGTGGCTTCCCTCCTTCCCTTGGTTTGTTTTTTTACAAGTTAATGACCGGATTGTATTACAATATGGTCAACATTTTCCGAGGAAACAGAAATCTATTACTGTTGATGATGTCAAGACCTTTACCCTAGCAACAAGTAAGTAGCTGTTGTACAGTGTTAGAAAAATTCCCTCGAGGCCCATGTAAAAATCATTAAACAGGACATTTATTCTAATCGTAAAACCAGCTGAGACACTTGGTGTCAAAAGAAGTTCACACAGACACTCACATGAGGACACAGGCCTTTGAAGCAGAATACACACACTGTAGTCTAACATCCCACTTATTAATGAAAAGAATCTTATGCTACTCATTTCCTTGGTCATGTTTTTCCTTTCCCGGCGCATACCAAACAACTCCTCTGTAATCTTCCTGTGGTTTCACACTTTCCATCTGGTCTCAAACTTCTGAAGGTGTAAGTGGGAAGTCTGTAGGATTTCACAGATACGACGACAAGGCTTTTGTATTGTTATGGCATTGATAAGGTCAGATTGATGTCATAGGCCAAATCCTAATGTCCCAATGGAGGAAAAGTATGACGAAGAGTTTAGCTGACTGCAAAGCCACTGAGTCGACATTGAGTCGGAGCAGATAATTATATTTGCTAACGAGTAACATCATTATCGTGACCATGTTGCCATATAAACATTTACTTAAATAAAAAACATTTATGCCTCAGTACAGCCTAACGGAGCCAATTACATGGTTGTGAAATTTTTAAAGATTGTTTTGGCACTGAAGAGGTAGACAGCAAATGGGGGAAGAGAAAAAGATCCCTATACAACCTGCATCATTACGGTCATGTGGTATGTGGTGTAACCACTCTGTTACAGAGCTGCAACTGTAGATTCTTACACATACAGTATGTTTAGTTTCGTTGTGCCTAGTCGAAAAAGTTATAAAAATATGTTTTTAGACAGGGGGCTGAAAGCAAGGAAGGAATGAAAGGCAGCTCTTTAGTGAGGGAATACAAATGTGGGAGTCATAACCATGGGTCATGTGAAATGTCATGTGTTTGATCTTGGGGAACAAAACAAAAAACGCCAGAAAGTCTGATTTAGTGTCACAAATCCCATCGGTTACATCATGAGATGATTGCAGTTGGTAAATATGGAAGTTGTTGTACAAAGGAAATTGATCCAGGCTCAGTGCCGTCTGTCCCTCAGTTTCCACAGTGACAAAGAGTGCCTGAAGATAGTGGTTACATTTAGAAGGCTGTAAATTGATTCTCAGAGACGAGGCTGGTTTAATTTGTAATGTTTGCCCTATATGCTCTATAGGTTCAGGTGAAATATGGATTTGGATGGATTGCAGTGGAGTTAAAACATCTCTACCCTCCCAAAATCAATATGACTTGCCCGGTCTAATAGGATTAGTTCAATTGTGTGTGTTACTTGGAAATGATATTGATTGGTTGTCAACGGGTCCTCTCTGTTTCAGCACATGCTTAACAATTGGCCTTTGTTGTATCTGTGTATCTGTAATTTTGCATGACATAACATTTTGTCTGCAGCAATCAGAACGAAACAATCATCACTTGGTAATGGGCCTTGTCTTACATAATTTGTTGAAGTTATCAACTTTTCAAATTCTGCACTTCACATTTAACTGTAAAATTGACAAAGTTAAGATTCAAGTTGTTCACAGGCTGATCATTCATTAAAACCAAGCCACATATGATTGTGTGGGATTTGAAGAAAATAGCAATGATGTTGGGCAGAACAATCTTGGAACTGAAACTGTATTTTGTATTCTGTTTTACAAGTATGGATTGTAGATGAAACAGTAGATGTTACCAATTTCAATATAGTATTATATCCTGACTCACCAATGGTGGAGACTACAGTACCCACGAAGTAGAAGGCACCTGGGATGTCCCATAAGGCTCTGCCTTGTTTTGTCCGGATGCCTGCAGTCCTCGCCTCTTCATAGTGGCACAATAGGGATTTCAGCTCTTCACAACTAATGTTGTGCTCATGACTGAAGTCTCTTAGCCTCGTTTCCCAGAGCTGGTGGGCCTTAAGCTCTGCTGGTCTCTCCAAGGAGGAAAATATGGCTGCACCAGCCAGCATGTAAAGAGCAATGAGCACGGAAAGCAGGTAAAAACAAACAGTTTCCCTGCTGGGGCTCAGGGATGGGCAGCAGCAGGATAAATATTTCTTTATTGTCTCTTGTTAAGGCTGCAGATGGATTTTCTTCTTTGTGTGCTGTAAAGTCATGTGCTAAGTAACAGCATCAGGATGAACGATATTTGTTCAGTTGTTTGATGCCATCAGGAGCTACAGAGGAGAAAATTGTTAGTTTGCTCTTCTCACTATCTATATATTTAATCCATGTAATTCTGTCTTATTCTATGCAATTAACACTACTTACACAACAACAGTTTCCCCATCCAAAAGTGAGTTGGTACTCGTTGCTTCTGGAACTGGAGGTGGCTTCAACGATGGCTTTAATGATCTGTATATGGCTACTACTTATCACCAACTCAATAATCTATCTTTACTCTCCTTTTATGAGCCACAAACATACTCAAACATATACACTCCCGCTTTCTCTTAGTCTTCACATAACACAGACAACATGTGTCTACTTGCTGAGTTTGTTTCAGATATACTGATCATTGTGCTTTCAGGTCCACACTCACCATCATTGTGTCAAATTATCCTCCTTATGTCTTATCTGAGAAGATCATTTCACAATATATTTAGAGTGTGTTTATGTCGAAGCTGTCAAGGTGTCCAGTTGATCTGATTTTTTTTAGCATCCTCAAACCACGTTAAACAAAACTGAACAGTCCCTGATGAATTTGTTCCTATTGAAACACTAGTCAACTGAGCAGTCTTATATCTTGTGCAAATGTCACATTTGAAAGGATTTAGTTTATTCATAATAAAAAAAAGTCAGTTGGCAAAAACCAACACAAAATATGTGGACCACCAAAGTGATAAAGTGGTTGTGATTACCTTTAAATCACTCAGTCCATAATGGCATGTTCAGCATTTCAGTGTGTCCCCAACTGCTGCCAAATGTCTGGTATTTTGTTTGGAACGATACGTTGCAATTTAGAGCAAAGGTCAGCTATCAACAAGTTAAAAACTGTATTTAAATATTTACCTCCTTAACTTCGTCATCCTTTGATCATTGTGAATTTGCTATCTTTACCACACAGTTCCACTCTTGAAAGTTATCATCTGTTTATGTCTACAAATTGGAAGAAAAAAACACTGTGGAAGGAATGCTTTGGATTTAAACACGCAAACACCGTTGAATTTATTCAGTACATATTAGGAATCGATTAAATACGTTTTGGGTACCTATAACAAGACTATGTTGCTTAAAGGCAAGAAGGCAATTGGGATTTTTTTAATTTTACGATTTAACCAAATACCTCATTATTACAGTGTATGGCAGTAGGGTGATTTCAGTGAGTTATTGTAAATAGATTACATGCCCATAGATTGCAGAGGCAGTATTGTGATGATGTAAGAACGGAAAGCCTGAAAGCATAGAGTCTGGAAAGTTCTTAGCAACTAAGAACTTTAACTCACTGAAGATAGCATTTGGATATAATTTTTCAGACATTTTCAATAAGATAAGAATTATTTATCTTTGTAGATTAAATGTCATCTCTGTTTACATGTATTAGTTATTTGTGTTTACGAGTAAAGGATGGATTGAAACTCAAATATCTGATATTCTGAAAAACATGTTCAATTGGGAAGTCGAGGGCACTGTAAATGAATAGCAGCATATTGTCGGCATACAGAGAAATGTAGTGCTTGGTGTTGTGGGGTCATGACTAAGCGAATGGCAGCCCTGTCTGGAGCTACAACACAGGGAGTTATTAAGCAACTGTTCCCTGTCAACACCATGACAGTGGGACAAAGTACTAAAATTATTGGTATGATGTTTGCTTGCATCGAGAGAAAGAACCACATCATGACAAGATCCTATCCTTTTGCAGATTTTCTGTAAAAACAGTTTAAATTTGTGTTACATGTGGATGGAAACCTTACTAGTGTTAGCTAAAATGAAACTATTCAAATAAGACCCACGCAAAAACAACAGGCAAACAATGTCAAAGTATTCATAAGCCTCCAGCGCCCAAGCACAAGCTTCAATTAATAAGTAAAATATGACACAACAGGTTTGCTTATATATGGTTTTTTATTTAGATAAAGTGGATAAAAGAAAACACTCACATGAGGCCCTGTCATATATAAAAAAAACATACTTAAACATGCAATATTATGAGTTAATGCTGCTTAAAATAAGTACAGTACAGGAATGAACAGTACACCAAAAATCAGCTCAATCTTTAAGTGATTGGGATTTTAGTTCCAATTAGCATATTTGGCTCCCTGATATTTTTGAAGAATGCTAAATAGGGATGTGAAAAATCCTCTCATTTATATTTAAACATACATCTGTATGAGTGACTTGTGTGCAAACGGTTGCCACTAACTATGTAGTTTTCGGCAAATTTAAAAGTAATATATAAAAATAAAAACATAATATTCCAAAAACCAAAACACATTAGCTAGTAGATTTTTAGCTTATTTGAAAATCAAGCTACAAATTAATATATTCTTGCATGCTGCCAGCTACCATAGAGCCAGCTATTTGTTTCTGCAGAGAGCCCAGCTTTTACACAAAGTCTTGAAAATTATACTTCACAGCGTAAAGATGAATATGTCACCATGGACCATGTTGGGCAGTGTTATAGTGATTACTGAACATAGCTGTAACCACCATTCATGCCAAAAAATTATGTACGTCATTCCTAGAACTTGCACCATTTTTGGTCATCCTGTCGTTAACTATAGAGACATTCTGAGCTAGATTATTTCATAAGCATGCAAGAGTTTAAAAATAGGATTAAGGATAATTTGAGCACTGATGTACTTGTCCTAACACTGAATTCTTTGTTTGATGCAATTTGCTGGATTGTTCTAATTCTGTCATCCCTTTCATGTGAATTCAATCAATCAATCAAAACTATATTTCAGACTCAGGGTCCAGATAAGACTAAATAGAATAAAATTACATACAAAAGCACAATAAAAGTACATAGGCCTAGCAATGCCTTACCAAGAGACAGCTGTATCAATGTCTCCCCAGCTGGGACTGGTAGCATGTGGTATTAAATCTTATGTTTGATAAAACCAAGATTATTTCATTTTCAGAGTCATTAAGCCGGCAAATAAATGTATACATAAGATTTCTTAAGACCGTTTAATTATTTTATTAATTATGATGCTTTTTAACTTTTTGCTGTTTTGTTTTTTAAGTCTGTGATCTGTGCCATCTTGGACAGGATGCCCTTGTAAAAGATATTCAAAATATTATATATTATCCTGGCTAGATAAAAGTAAAATAAAAAAACCCCCATTGTAGTTAATAATTGTTGTGATGCTCTGCTACTTCAAGATTGTGGAGAGTTTCTTTATTTGATGTCTGTCAGTGAACAGACTGTTTGGGACGTGTGGACTTTGTGAGGAGGCTGCAGGTGGGAGATGAGGGCTAGCCTCCGCTAAAAGACAAGGAATATGCCCTCTGATAATTCCACAGATGTGCTGTTTACACATTGTGATATCTAGCCGGCAGGCGTCTGGGAATATTCAGGAGTCAGCAGGCTTTGTTCAGAGTTAGAAGAAGCCCTGCAAATTCCCTATGAGGACGAGTCTTATGGAGACAGGTCGAAAGGATCCAGGTTAATTGGCTAGCAATTTGTTGATGGTAATTTGACTGCAAATTAGTTTTTTTTTTTTTTAACTCAACAATTGTAGGTTGGCTGCATGTTATGTTTTTTTTCGACAAGTAATGAACAATGATTAAAGTAAATTGTCCAACCCTACACAGGAACAGGAACACTGGTGGTGGTAACAGGGCGGTAACACTTGGAAATAATGAAATGGAGGGACTCGAGAATAGAGTCATGGTTGAAATCAGTGAAGACATTAACTTCATCAAAGAAGTAGCTCTTCCCACGGACCAGTTTCGGGGTGCTGCAGTAATCAGGGGTTTGCAGGAGGTGAGGTGAGGCCAGAGGTCTCACAAAGGCCTTTCTTCCATGGATTCTCAACACACTGTTGAACATGATACCGTGCAGGGAAACACTTTCCACAGTCCCGATTTGCACTAAACAGGGACATAAACAAACACGAAATTTACAAATTCACATATATTCATAAACAGTATCTGTTCAAAAATTCAATGTACAAACTGATATCTTACTTTTGCCACAAAGAACTGTTTCATTCAGATTGTTCACGGACAGAAGTTTGGATTCTGAAAAAGAACATTATACATATATTATTGCTAAGATGCAGAAACTGGAATATACACGACGTGACAAAATGACACAGATCAAATACTCTTTTGTGAGGCAATGTCCAAGCACCGCAAAACTGACCTTTAATCTTCTCACTGTGATGCTGTCCTGGTTGAGGTACAGGACTCAGCTTCCCTGCACAGCATGACCACAGGGAGGTGTTGTAGTAGAGGTGACCACAGCATCCAAATCTCACTTTGACAGAGTAGAGCACCTCCATGTCCTCACTCGAACAGCACACATTCTGTTTATAAACAGTGTCACATTTATGGTCAGTAAAAATATGCTTGTTTGCCATCTTACTGATATGCCGACTCCTTGATGTCCACAATATACAAAATATTCAGTTAAACGATTCAGAGCACACTTATATGAATGTCATCACCAGGCTTATGAGCAGAAGTGGTGTGACTAGTTCACCACTCCAGATGGTTGAGTTCTGGTATATAATATTGGAAATTATTAATTTTAGGCATAAGCCTTGTTAAATTTACATACACACCAAAGATGAAAGTGGTTGTGGTTATATTCAAATTAGAAGTGTAAGATTCTCTGCAGGACTTCTTCTATTGCTGCCAATATCTACGGAGGAGTCCATCAAAGACTGAAAAAAAGAGTACTTTCTACGTTCAGGAAAAAAATAATAATAATTAAGCTTACATTTTTTTAAACAAACGCAGTCTCATATGTATTGCCCTTGTGTTGATGTTGTCGGCCTTGCATGCCTTTCAAAACTCTGAACAAAAGGTGGCAGCAGGCCAAGCAGGCTGACTCAGACTTCCCTCTTCCCCATAACATTTTCCAACTCATTCCGGTGGATCCAGAGGTGTTCCCAGGCCAGCTGGGAGATATAATCCCTTCTGGGGCCAAATCCCAATGTCCCCCCTTACGGACTCACGGACTTTGAGGCGCGCTCCCGCGAAGTCCTTGAGGGTTCAGGGTTTGAGGGTTTAGGGGGGACATTGGGATTTGGCCTGGGTCTTCCCCGGGGTCTCCTATCAGTTGGGCGTGCCCAGAAAACCTCCAGTGGGAGGCGCCCAGGAGGCATCCTGATTAGATGCCCGAACCACCTCAGCTGACTCTTTTCAACGCAAAGGAGTAGCGCCTCAACTCCAAGCGCCTCAACTCCAAGTTCATAGTATAATAATACTATGGTCACGACCCAGAGTTCGTGATCATAGTATTATTATCCTTATTATTATCATCATCCTTATTATTATTATTATTATTATTATTATTATTATCATCAATAAAACCTACCTTATGCTCCTCATGTCCAACAGTCAGGTTGTACAGTGTCCCTGCGCAGCACTTCATCAGTGGGTCTTTAATGTTGTAGGCTTTTACCCCACCGCAGTGAGTGTTTTCTTTTCTGAGATGTCTGGGTGGACAAAGAAAGCTCGTTGTTAATATCAAATCAGGTGAGTGGGATAAAGAAGTTGTTATGAAGACAGATCATTTTACATTCAAAAGAGGCTGAGCTAATATGCTTCCTCCGGGCATTAAGTACGCTGGATGTCAGAATAGAAGATAACTTTGTGAAAACAGTGTCTACACAGGATGTGAGGTGAAAGAAGCATGTCAGCAGCACAGCTTCAGTACTGTGCCACAGTATTTAAACATACCTGAAGCCTGAAACAAGTCTTTGGGCTGTTGTTACATGTGTAAAACCGGAGTAAAACTCAAGCTGTTACATGGTGTTTCATCAGACAAGCATGAGACCCATGACGTCAATGTTATCAAGTTGATCTTGCCAACATATCAGCAAACAATTTTCAACACATCTGGCAGACACAGAAGCAAGCCTCTGCATGTGTCTCTTGCCACTTAACAAATGTCAATCTAAGGATCACTCTCCTTTGAGCTTTGATGTGGTCTCCACCAAAACCTCAGAAAAATATGTAGTTCTTTAGCTGGCCAGGTTTTCTTCACCAACTAATCATAACTAATTCACATGCAAAAGCATGTGACAAACATACGCACAGAAAAAGCAGACATTTGGCAGAGCAGCCGTGAAGCCAGACGCAGACATTCCAGACACTCAGGAATTTTAAAGGTTGCCAGTAACAATTCAAAAGAGGCAAAGGTTCAGTGATGTCTGCTGGAATGCCTGGCTGTCTCGGAGACAGTATGAAACTAGCCTGGGAGTATTTTTCCATGACGCTCCTGTCTGAGTTTGTCTGCATTCTCCCTCACTGTTTCCCACACAGACACATTCTTTAGCTTTTGAAAACTCACTATGAACAAATAGCACATAAAACACATAACAGATACTGCAACACACTAAGCTGATTAAAGAAAAGGTTACAACCTCTCACTGAATATAATCAGTATTTTCCTGGATAGGCACACGTGCACAAATAATCACCTTTGTCCATTGCAGCAGATCTCAGTGTGAGGCCGACGGACTTTTGTCCAGGAGCAGTGTTGTCCAGGTAAGCCATGAAACTGAGAACAAGAAATAGTCCCTTTAGCTTGGTTACAAGGAATGCTGATCTCTGAACATTTCTCTCCATCTCTGCGTTGTGCCATCTAGCATCTCTCCCCAGCATTTGAAGAATCAGAGGAAATAGAGTGTGCAGCAGTAGAGACTCAAGCAGACACATTCAATGCAAATATGGAAACATATGTATGCATGAATTCTGACAAAAATACAGACCCAAAACAAAAAGATGTAGTATGCAGGTGGTTAATGTAAATAACGCTAACGTTAGCAGTTCGTTTATCCATTAAGACAAAAAACACACGCACTTGCTGTATAAAAGGAGCTGGGAGGAGCTCTGAGTCCTCTCAACAAAGCTGACCCAATACAGCAGAGTTTTATTATTTTTTTACAGTATTATCTGAGATGCACTGCTGTTAGTTCTAAGACTGAACAAATATTCTTTGCATAGATTATATTAAAGAAATTTGCTGCATTTCCTTAAACCAGCTTCTGTATTGATTAAAAATGTTGTCAGAAGACAGACAAGGCACCCACCTAAAAAAAGCTATTTTATTTTCAATTCAGTTTTTGAGAAGGGTGTGAACTGAAAACTGTGGTTTGCGTTTCAAAAAACTAAACAACACAGAAAATGTTTGACCTTCGCAGCAAAAATACTCCACCCAGCTGAGCAAATCAGAGACAGTAAGTGTCATTAATACATTACTTGATCTTTCGAAGGCGTCCTCTCAGATACACAGCCATCACAGCAGACATGTGTATGTGGGTTATACACAGAGGGGGCATCAGCAGGTGGACCTAAACAGACGGGGTGAGTGGGGAGGAATAACATCTGGAAAGGTGACTCAGAAGATTAGACAAAGACAAGAGAATGTAATTTATGGAAGGGAATGTTGTTTGAAAAAATTCCGCAGGCATGTCTGTTAGGGAGTTTACCAGCAGTTGCAGTTTAACATCTTGTTTTTCAAGACACTACCCTCATTGATACACAAACGTGAGAGCCTGTCTTTTAATGCAACCGGTGGGAAACCATATGCGTGAATTCCTGTCATTCGTTGTTTTTGTATTGAGCTAAACATTAAGAAGAAAATAACAACTGAAGTAGCAGAAAGCCCTCAGATAGGATAATGATCCCAGATCTGTGAGACCAAAAGCCAATATTCTCCCATCTGATCTTTCATGCCTCTCCTCTGTACATGTGTTACTTTCCAGCTGTACAGATTAATAAAGAAGAGGGGTTTTCGTGCTCTTTCGTCCACTGCCCCATATTTCCAAGATCCAGGTCTGAACAACAAGGAGACAGGAGCTGATCCACAGCCCTGAGAAAAGCACTTTTGCTATGCAGGAGTCATTAGTCAGATGGGATATTCGTAACCTCAGGGGACGGTGAAGAGCCCCCTGAGGTTTATGTTTCACATTCGAATGCTGCCAAACAACTCTTGTCACAAGTCATCCTGCCCTCTGTCCCCACATTATACAAAGTGTGATATTGATCTTGCAAATAGAAAATGCAATAAAATGAACATGTTTGTAATTCATGCTTCGACATACTTTAAGGTCTGGAAACTTTTCTAAGTCAGAGGAAAGGAAGGGAGTCAGCCAGTTTAGAATGAAACATATTTTCCTTAACTTTCTATGCATTCTTCCAAAAGAAACGAATGTAAGAGTTCACACACCCGAGATCACAATGCTGTTCTTCTAAGATGTTTCAGATGTTCCAACTACTCTTTCTTCAGTGTGCAGTTAGTTATTTAGATTCAGACCGGAAACTGTCCTCTCTGACAGAATTTTATACTTGCTGGAGTTTTCTGAAAATCAGAAAACACGGGTTGTTTTGAATCAATCATGACTCAAACCGTATGCAGGGGAGTTATAGTAAACTGATTTTCATCATCCTAACCTCTCACAAGCTTAGCTTAGCAATGTCTCCTGACACAGTAGCATATTAGTCTTTCCATTCACAGTTGCCCCTGAGGGTGTTTACAGGTGCTTATACCATTACCTAATATTTTCAACAAACGGCTCTAGAATCCTTTAAGTCTCATGCCCTCCAGGGGGAATTTGTGGTGCAAGTAGTCCTTTCACACACACCCTCACACACAACATAATGATCACAACTGGCAGATGCAACACCCACACACTCAAAACCAACGAAACCACTTGTCATACCTGTGGCACAGCACCGCTGAGACTTTCCCTGGAGTTTCATACAGCAGCGAAAGTTACTCGGATTGTAACATGATGAACCACAGAGATTCGTGTCTGGCTCAGTGCTGTGATGTGCAAAGACAGGCAAAAGTAATGTAAAAAGCATGGACACACAATTCTTTGTGCAGCAAAATGATCAAAAGTGTGCATGACTTCAGTTCAACCCATTAAAAGTCACATTAGCAACAATGTAATCACTGGGTTAAAGGTTCCCTGTGGAGTTTTTGACCTCTAATGCAAGACGCACACTGGTGACATGGTAATCGTGGATGGTTTCACGTGTGCAAATACAATGAGAGTACAACTAACATTCCGATTTAAATAAAAGGTAGCAGGATGGTCAGAGAGGCAGCTATTTTAACATGAACCGTTTCCATTGCAACCTTTAGCGGGCTAACTTCCGTATAAACCAACTTGCGGCAAGTCGCAGACTCACGTTTGCAAAACAATGGCCTCTTCATCTAGTATGTAAATAAGTAAGAAAGTTTATAAATTGGCCTGCTGCTTGCTTGCTTTGCAAGAATGTTATGAGGAAGGCATTGCATTCGACATGTTTGTTAGACCACAATGCATATTGGTGAGCAACTCTCAATGCATTAACATTACAAGAAAACAACTCAGTGTGTGGGAAAAATAAAAGTTGTTTTGGTCCCAGTGAGTAGTTAATAGTAAGATAGTTTGAACCTTTGGTTGACTTACCAGTTGGGTTGAGGTTCGGGTTTCTGAAAAAAATGAATAGATCACAGAAATGTAAATTTTTCATAGAGGGCAACCCACTACTTTGCTGCTCTGTCCCTCTTCTTCACTGATCAATGCAACAACATGACTAAGGCTTTAACCATTATTATGATCCATCTGAATCCTCACACTCAACTTAACTGCCTCACAATGGTAAGCTTTATTAAATAACTTCTGTGGATTGCATTATATTGTCTGATTATTTTATCCACCCTATATTTATTATAATGTGTTGCAGATAGTAGATACTGTCCATGTAGAAAGTTATCGTTGTGGTGCAATCAATTTTGGACAGCTTCAAAACAGCTCACTTGTCGTCTCTCACAACAGAGAGGTTAATCACATAAACTGAAAATAGCAGTTTGTTTCTTACCTGTTGTTCCACACCTGTGGAGATAAAGCACATAAAGTGTCTTGAGCATAACATGATTAAATAAATCAGAAATGTCAACAGGAGACAGTGAAGACGTGCGTAGGCAGCTTATCATCCCTTCTAGACAAAATTGAAGAGCTGTCAGTGACTCATCCTGCATGTTCAGACATTTGCTGTATTTCGTCTTTTCTGTTTCTGTGCCTAACCAGGATGGAGAGCACACCGGCCATGTCATGAGAATAAACTGCAATAATTTCTTCTCAAATTAATTATAATACAATAAATAAAAAGGCATTATATTCAAGTAGGGTCTACAATCATCTATGTGATAATTCAAAGTTCCTTCTCTCTAATTTCATGAGGGTGGCTTGTGTTGGGAAGATGAGCTGCAAATATTGAAAAAATAAATATGAACCTTTGAGAACCAAACAGATTTCAAAGATTTACATGAAACTACGTGTAACTTCCGCAGATGGCGGAACAGGTTTAGACGCACCCGACTCCTCCACACAGCTGGAACTGATGGGTTGTATCTTTAGACCTCCCGTCATCGGACAGCAGCGCTGCTTGTTTGTGTCAAACTGGTTCTGTCCACAGCACTGGTGGTCACTGGAATTTCTCTCCAGGATTGTCTTATTGTCAATCTGACCACAACACAACTGTGTACCATCATTAAACGCATCTGTGGAAAAGATCGGCCAAAACACAGCTGACATGAGTCAGAGTCTTCCACCAGGATACTGTGCTTCAATTCAGCTCTACTCACGTTTACCACAGCATTGGGCATTTGATGCATGTTTGGCTACAACAGTTGATTGACAGCATAGGTCATGGAATTTGTTGTAGGCATTCTCCCCGCAGCGAGCTGTAAAGACAAAGATCCCGTCAACATACAAGCATCGCGCACACATTAATTAGCAGGAAGTTCTTTGTTCCTTGTGCATTGATAACTATCGGCTTGCTAAGATTGCCATGACAATGGGAGATGTGTGAAGGCCCCTATACACAGTGCTATTTTCATATCTCAGATGAAGATTGATAATCATTAGAGAAACGTGGTAAAATCCTTGGTTGTCAATTGTAAAATACCATATTTAATATATAGTTTGAACTAAAAGACCGCCTTGCAATGGCATCACACAAGAGCTTGTTTCCTTCAGCATTTCCTGAACATAAGAGCGTCTCTCTACTCGCATATTTGTTTATATATTTACATCATATTTTGAATAATAAACATGAAACTGAGATAACAATACTAAACACTTTTCAAAGATTTGCATGCAACTTCATTAGGCAGATAAGGGACGACGTTTCGACGCACCCGACTGATTCACACAGCATCTGGAACTGATGGGTTTTATCGTTAGATCTTCCATCCGTGAACAGCAGCAAGTAGTCTTAGTGTCAAACTGGTTCTGTCCACAGCACCGGTGGTCACTAGAATTTCTCGTCAGGATTGTCTTATTGTTAATCAGACCACAACACATCTGCTTGTCCACATCAAAAGCCTCTGCAAAAAAAAGATCTGGATGATTCTTCAAACGGTATCACTTTTAGCTCAGCCACAACTAAGATGACAAAACTATGAATTTCTGAAATTTTGTACCAGGAAAACATCGTATTTATATGTGAGGTATACCCAAAAATGTGGTGAAATTCCAAGCTCTTTAGCTTGAGTTTAACACTCTGTAAACAGAAATCTGCACCATATGTGTCTGGCTAAACTGTCTGGTTACTAAAAAAATGAATAGACACCTGCCAGCCAATCAGAAGAATCAAGTATTTGTTGTGGGAATGGTATATTACAATAAGGAAATCTAAGGAAATTGTATCAAGTAAATGTATACTGTTTCTTTGATGCTTTACATCCATTGTGTCCAGCTTAACTCACCTTTACCACAACATTCGGCCATTGGCGCGGGTTTGACAACGACTGTTGACTGACAGCATATTTCATTGAGTTGGTTGTAGGCCTTCAGTCCACAGCAATCTGACACCTTTTCACTTAGACCCTTTGTAACAGCTGGAAAAAAAGAGATCAATTTAACATACAAAGAGAGATGGAGTCAAGATACTGACACCAGCACCACAGTAACAGCTAAAGTGCCATGTGATACAATAGGTCCATAAGGCAGTGCTGGGAAGTTCCCACGTTTAAAGATAGGCCGGTTCAAAGAGAGGCCAAAAGTGCAATACAAAACACATGGTCTCTGAGGCTTTTCTTCTATTTGTTCATAAACTAGAGCAGCACAGATGTCTGCCAGAGAGGAGGTAATGGGAATAAGATGTGTGTTGGTTCCTTGGCTCAGGTTTATAGTTAGGACTGGCTCAGGTTTGCCTTAGTCCACCCCTAGATATGCTGCTATACTTAGACTGCCGGGGGACATCCTACACTGAGCTCCTCTCTCCTCTTCTCTCTCTCCTTCTGTATGAATTCATGTTCCATTAATGCACATTACTAACTTTGGTTCTTCACCGGAGTCTTTGTGCTTTCTCGCCTCACAGGTTTCAGTGGATCGTGGTAATATCTGGACCGTGGGCTACACAAAAACAATGTAATTAAATTTAATTGAATTTGAATTGAAGAGTCTATTACCCCTTACTGACAGTGTAAGCGCTGTTTTATATTTACAGTTGCCATGGCTATGACACAATTATCACGACCACGCTTTGTGCTTTGATTCTATTTCTAGACAAGTCAGCATAAGCTTCTTGATGCTGCCCGAGGAAGAGCACTGAAGTTACAAGTTGCAGTCCAGTGTTGCTGCCACTTTGAGCCTTTTAGTGTTATTTATGTGTCCTAGATAACATCTTTATGTATATTATTAAAGTTCCTCACCGCATACAACAGCTCCCCTCCTTTTTTTAGGGGGTAAAATCACAAATCAACATTCAATTTTCTTTCTGTTTGACACAAATGTGTGATTATTACCTGTTGTGGTGCTTCCATTGTTTACTTTACAACAAGTGGCTTCTTTTGGGTTGAAAGCCTGCCCTCCACAACATGACAGCCCTGCCCCTGGATAAAGATAATTCTCACAGCACACGGCCTCGCGGATGTCATACTTTCCTTCTACACAGGTAGTTCTGCAAGACAGTCATTAGTATTACATATACATCAAAGTAAATATGTAAAAGATAATGTTATTTGTACATATAAACATAGCCTTATTTCATGTATTTGCACATTTCACCCTTATCCTTTGTAATACTGCCCTCTGATGGACTGTTGTGAAAACACTCTTAACTAGAATAGTTGCACAGGTAACAATTAGGTAAATACACATTTCCATCCTTGCTGTGTGCATGAACAGATTACATATTACTCAGACATAACTTATTCATCTTGGAACCATGAATGTGCTCTGTGATTAAAACGACAAGATGTCCACTCAAGGTGATATTTTATTTGTCCAAGTGGATATTTTAACCTGATGATAAACTTGAGAAAAGCTCATAGGGTCACTTAGGATGGATCTCTCGGAACCATTAATATATAACATTTTATGGCAATACATTTTGAGATACAAGGGACAGAGAGTATAATTTATAGGGTCCAAAGGTTTGGAGGGGCCCACAAAAATTGCTTGTAATAATAATTTTTAAATTATTATACCACCATCCATCCATTTTCCACCGCTTATCCGGGGTCGGGTCGCGGTGGCAGCAGGTCAAGCAGGCCGACCCAGACCTCCCTCTCACCGGCAATATGTTCCAGCTCATTCTGGGGGATCCCGAGGCGTTCCCAGGCCAGCTGGGAGATGTAATCTCTCCAGCGTGTTCTGGGTCTTCCCGGGGTCTCTTCCCAGTTGGACGTGCCTGGAAAACCTCCAGTGGGAAAACCTCCAGGAGGCATCCTAATTAGATGCCCGAACCACCTCAGCTGACTCCTTTCGACGCGAAGGAGTAGCAGCTCTACTCCAAGCTCCCTCCTGATGACCGAGCTCCTTACCCTATCTCTAAGGCTGAGCCCGGCCACCCTACGGAGGAAACTCATTTCGGCCGCTTGTAGCCGCGACCTTGTCCTTTCGGTCACGACCCAGAGTTCGTGACCATAGGTGAGGGTAGGAACGTAGACCGAGTGGTAAATTGAGAGCTTTGCCTTCCGGCTCAGCTCCCTCTTCACCAAGATGGTCCGGTGCAGCGCCTGCTTTACTGCTGCAGCTGCACCGATCCGTCTGACGATCTCCCGCTCCATCTTACCCTCACTCGTGAACAAGACCCCGAGA
>NW_022280054.1:1435744-1506936 GCF_004355925.1 Anarrhichthys ocellatus | reverse complement strand
TCTCGGGGTCTTGTTCACGAGTGAGGGTAAGATGGAGCGGGAGATCGACAGGCGGATCGGTGTGGCTGCAGCAGTAAAGCAGGCGCTGCAGCGGACCACCTTGGTGAAGAGGGAGCTGAGCCGGAAGGCAAAGCTCTCAATTTACCACTCGGTCTACGTTCCTACCCTCACCTATGGTCACGAACTCTGGGTCGTGACCGAAAGGACAAGGTCGCGGCTACAAGCGGCCGAAATGAGTTTCCTCCGTAGGGTGGCCGGGCTCAGCCTCAAAGATAGGGTAAGGAGCTCGGTCATCAGGAGGGAGCTTGGAGTTGAGCCGCTACTCCTTCGCGTCGAAAGGAGTCAGCTAAGGTGGTTCGGGCATCTAATTAGGATACCTCCTGGACGCCTCCCACTGGAGGTTTTCCAGGCACGTCCAACTGGGAAGAGACCCCCGGGAAGACCCAGAACACGCTGGAGAGATTACATCTCCCAGCTGGCCTGGGAACGCCTCGGGATCCCCCAGAATGAGTTGGAACATGTTGCCGGTGAGAGGGAGGTCTGGGTCGGCCTGCTTGGCCTGCTGCCACCACGACCCGACCCCGGATAAGCAGTGGAAAATGGATGGATGGATGGGTAGGCCTATAATTCCTTAATTTCATTCCTAGCAGGATCAGGATTAAAGGGCAAATGTATGTTGCTGGTCCTGCAATCTGCTATTTGAAACTGTAGAACACTTTAGCAGCCTAAAATTAATGAAAGTTACTTTGAGGAACTTTTACCTGACTCAATGTAATACTGATGCATCTATACCTAAACCAGACCATCAGCGAGAACATTTGCTATATACAGTAGTTATTCTCAATGCTTCCTATTGGTGCCTGTCAAATTCTGCGTGTAATCAAAAGAAATCAGAAGAAAGAAAGTATTGTCAGGCTATCTGTATAAAATATGTGCAATGATGGGAAGGAGTTGTTTTAATTGCTATCACAATGATCAATGAGGCAAAATGAGTATGGAAATGTCTAATGAAAACGGAGGGGATGTCACAGTTTAGGCTTTGCCCCCTGTGTTCCTGTGTCTCTGTGTGGGTGTGTGTGTGTGGGTGGGTGTTTCCCTCAATTGCACTCATCCTTCTCACCTGCCCAGTCCACCCAGCTGCCTTCAAACTCCTCATCACCCCACACATATATACTCCCCTGCTTTCCCTGTTCTGGTTGTCAGATTGTCCTTGTTCGTTCCCCTGTCTGTACCAGTATTTTGTCTCCCTCGCGTTTGCCCTGTGCTCCAGCTTTTGCTCCTGGTTTGTACCTTTGCCTTTTTTTGTGACTTTGCCTTTTTGTATTGTGTTTGGATTTTTGCCCGCTCCCTGTTGGAGTCGCTTTTAAGTTTTTGTTCGTGACTTTTGAAGTAAAGAAGCTTATTTTTTCAACTTCACCTCGTCTCCAGTGTGTCTGTGCTTGAGTCTCAGATCTGCCCCTCGGATGTGACGGGGGTGGCATTCATTGCTACGCCCCTGACTGCCACCACAGATGTTTGTACTTCTGGACTTCTGAGCAATTTCACCAACATTATTCATTCTCCAGCCTCCAACTACTGGCATTGATCTTCAAAAGACTATAGCCACAATGTCTTCACTTTGCAAAAATGCTTAACTCCCAAAGCATTGAAAGCGTACCAGTCCACACACACAGACACACACACTCATTGGGAACACTCACCGGTTGCTGTCACTTTTAGAGGCTGCAGTCATTCCCATCGCAGCCTCTGTGCACAAACACAAAAGTCACAAGTTATGAGTCATTGGCAATATCATTATAGAATTTGTTAACCTGGCCACATTTTTTAACATTAGATGAACATTACGTAAAGTCTCCTCCTGCTGCAGTAGCCAATGCAACCCAGATTACCTTTCGGATCAACATATGAAGTGTATTAGATTACCAGCAAGTTTATGTGTAGGCTAGTTTTTTTTATTTTGAATGGTCATTTTACCTTTTCTTAATTCCTGTTCATGACATTTTTGATTTAAGTCGCATCCGTTAGCCTAGAGCAGGGGTGTCAAACTCATTTTCACTCCGGGCCACATCAGCATCACGGTCGCCCTCAAAGGGCCGGTTGTAACTGTAAGACTGTATAACTGTAACTACTCCTAACATATTGTTAAATAACTGTCTCTGCATTTGATTGTTTCTTCAAGTGTAAAAATATTGTACATGCAGTTATATAACTGTAAAATGATATTTAACCACATTTCTGTTATAACATAAATCATTTTAATTTAGGGTTAAGAAACCCACATTACTCTATCAAAGATCAAACTATTAAAGAAAATAACAAAGACAAATATCAAACAAGTTATTACATTAACTTTGTTCAAAGCTATTTTTGTCACCTCTCTGCATCACTAATGTCCCGCCCTGCCGTCGTCTCGTGCATGGCAGCTACATCCAAGAGCTCCTCACCGACAGTCAAGTCTGCCTTGAGCCTCTTACAAACATTGATAGATGATGTATCTCGTCTCTTAGCTAGCTGTGTTGTTAGATTGCTGATAGTTCATGAACTCGGTCTGCGATGGTGTTTCTTCACAAACTGACATTTGTAAAAGTCTGTATCTGGTCGCAGCACACCTGCTCACATACCTTTAGCATGCACTGGGCTGTAGCTTTTGTAAATATATTCTACTGTGATTGCAGTTTGCTGGTGGATTCGCGGGCCACATAAACTGACATGGCGGGCCGGATTCGGCCGGCGGGCCTTGAGTTTGACATGTGTGGCCTAGAGCAAGAACAAAAGTCACGTGAAGAAGTTCAATTGCGTCAGAAAGGAACAAAAGAAAGGTGCTGAAACTGCAGAAGAGAAGAAGATGCGACAGAGCTGCAACCGTATATTATGTTTACAGACCCTTTTTTATGTAAAGGGAAGCATAGGTTCACTCAAAGTATATTTTGACTTTCTATATTTACTTGAGTAGCATTTAATATTCTAGCGGTTTAATGTTTCTCTTCATGCATTTCAGGCTATTCCCTGTCAGTGGATTCTGGTTCAAAACCTGACTCACCCGGTTCTCCGGCGTCAAATCACACATCAAACCACCGCCTCCACATCCACCACCTGACTTTATAGCCTCCTGCACCTCCTTCCAATTTCATTACACAACGGAAAAAAACGAAAAGACTACACATCTACGGGCATTGAAGAAAGAAAAATAACTCCGCTGTCTATTCACTTTTAGGAACTTGAGATGTGTGAAATACAAAAAGTTCCTTTTGCAGAGACTTTAAGGCTTTATCCTGAACTGGTCACAGCAATTTAAAATCCGTGTTGGTTTTTAAAGGGGAATCATTGCGCACATAAAAACTGACTGCTCTCTAAAACCACCACACCATCACTGAAACATTAATTCCCCCCTTGACTCCTCTCTCCCCACCACACACACACAACACATTGGCATCTCAGACATGGAATACCTAAACAAAATACATCTGAAACATGTTCTGGGATGACTCAATGAACAAGAGCACTGAACGAGCTTTTACGAATTAAGGAAAACCAATCAACAGTATTGCCACTTACCAGCACAGACAGTGGTGAAGCCGCAAATCAGAGAACCTGAAAAAGTGTAACCAGAGGCATGATTATATTGGTAAGAAGCGGTCAGTGTCATTAATCCAAATTAATTTGTGCTAAATTGCGCCCCTAGCCTACCCAAGCCGAGAGTCAAAAGTGGGAGCATCTTGGAGCCTGTTTGGATCATGACTGCTGCTGAGAAACTGATATGTAGACATGCAAATAAATGAACCGACGCCTAAATAGAACCAATGAGCCACTCCTCCCACCTCAAATAGGCTATGGCACTTATAAACCTGTGGAATCAGGGTCACGTGACGCATGTGAAATACTAGACTGCCAATCGAGTACCTGCATAAACATGTAGACAACACATAACTGTGTTTGTTTTTATAACCCGACTTTATAGAGATGTAATATGTTGATAAAGATCGTTTGTTTACACTCTAAGTGAAATGTACAGTTGGGGAACAGATTGAGGCGAGAAGGCTATAAAATGCGTTTTTGTTATCACGGGAAGGCTGTAAACCGCTAAACATTAACAAAGCACTGAGGTGTTGAATTTAAATAATTTTGCTGCATTTGGGTGGAATGAACTTCATCTTCACCACGCTGTGTGGTGTTCCCAGTGGATAACACATTTTTAATTATAACCGATATCCAATTCCTCATGCAGAATGACGCATTCACCGATCTATCCAGTGGTCGGACCTTCCAGCTGTGATCAGCTATTCTTGGACATTAACTCATTTCCTGCATGCGATGAAAAGTAACCACCATGTAAACACTCAGGTAATCATGTTTTTAAGAACAAAGCATCCATCAACTGTACCTCGTACTGTAAAATATTTCCTCTGAAATGTAATGGAGGACAAACAGAAAATACATATTTGAGTAATATTTGAATATATGTCTTTTTGCATTTTTAAGAGCAGCACCAATTTATATATGCTTGATGGTCAAAGTATGTCGGACTGTTCATATGAAAATGACAGCATTTGAGTGTGACTGTACATTTCTGTCTCATGTGTCATTTATGTTTTACGTTAGCCTGGTAAGTTATTAATAAGGTAGACTATTGTAAAAGATGCTTCCCGTATGAGGTTGTAAGCAAAAACCCCACAGTGGAATGCGTGGAATAAAACAAATAATTAGGCCTATACAAAAATTATCCAGGAATTTCTCAGCCTACAGAACGTGTCGGTGTTATTGAGAAAGGGCGATGTCATCTGCTTTTCGCTTACGCAATAAAAGAAAATAAAATAAAAGGCCCGTCCTGAACCATATCGTGCAAACAATTTTTTATCTTAAAAATAAGTCGAATTTAAATGCGCAATCTAAAATTAAAATAGAATGGATTTTTGAAGCTTCATGCATTATTCAGTTCACTGTGCGCACTTAGCCCATTGTATCACTGAACGAGTAAATCCGTTTAAATGTGTTTGGCAGCTGAATGCATTCAAAATAATAACTATAACCTAAACCACAGCTTTCGTTTGTTTCCTCTGATATTTCCTGTGATTAATTTACTCTCTTTAGAAAGCGTGGATCTGCTGAGGCCTGTTGGGACAGATTTCACCACCAGCAACAAAATAACGAAAATGTGAATGCATGCAGCAGCACGTAGGATGTGAGATTATGTTGAAAATAAAAGCGCAATAATGATAATTTAAAACAAACATATTACTGTTGTTCATATATTCAATGTCTCTGTATTTAAATTCATAGCAGTGTTTTGACGGAGCGCGATGAGGCGCATCTCGATCTCGATCTCATCACGTTAGGACATCTTTACTTTCACTTTTTTCATATCAGGGTGGATAATACAATGTTTGTTTACGTGGAGAATATTAAGTCTTCATTCTTATTCAAGAAAATAAAACGAAATACTAGGCCTACTAAAAAAATATTATTATTAATAATATTCATAATATTAATAATACTATACTCCTGATAATAATCATAGCCTAAATTTAAGATACCTTTAAAGGTGAACCCCGAAAGTTTTTGATCTCCTGAAATTTTCAGGCAGGACAAAACGAAACACACAGAAATGTATGAATGGAGGCTTCTTTGGATTCTTTGTCAAACAGATCTCCACTGCTTTGGGTGACTAATTCTCAGACCTACCTGCTACTGAGTATACACATCATATGACATCTGTGCGCAGAAGGATTAAAACTAAATAAATACAATTTTAATAGACTAAAAATAAACTAATAAACTAGGCTATTGGGAAATGCAGCATGATTGTCCGAGTAGGTTACCACAAAAATAATCCTCAGCACCCATGAAGTTGTCTTGCTTCCCAGCTGCTGAGCAGAAATGAAGGGAAAGTCTGTGGTATTACAAGCAAATGTTAATTAATTTATTGTGTGCCTTTTTATTGTACATCAACCTCACACTGTAACCAATTGCTGTTAATTTACAGCCAATTTCTAACAGTAATCAACTGTATTAATGTAATACAGTTTTGTACTGTAGTCTGCAATACATTGTGGGCTGGCCCATTTGAAGCAACTGCACAGAGGCCTTAAACAGTATCCTAATGTTTTAAATTACAGTACACTACAGTATTTTTTGGAAATCTGCAGTTTTTCCAGAGGAGGACTGACTTCAGAGGAGATGTGCTACACATCAACAAGAAGTCCTGCTTCATCTGCATCAATCCAGTTGTGTCTCTACAAATTAGACGGTAATTAAAAACAATATTATTTTCCTCTCAGTATGTTATTCATACAGGTAACGTAGCATTACCGAAAATAAGGTTTGAAATCAAACTGATGCTCTGCAAGCTGTCTAGCTAGCCAGTCTATGATTCTAAAATGTCACTTATCAATGAGGTTGAGATTTGAATAGCTCAAACATTTGTATTCACATGCATTTTAGAGTCACCGTTTAATCAAATGCTAACTGTTTAATTTCTTAAGCAGTTGTTGCTAGCTAGCTAGCTGATAGCCTTTTGTCCCTTGTTAATAGCTTCAAATGCCACAAAGAAACAAATAAACTTGAAGGTGGGAATGGTTAGGGGATCATTTAAAGTAGAAAGGTGGTTTATTTTCCTCCTTAAAAACCATATGGTATTCATAATATGGGTGTCTTTGTCTGTTCCCTACAGGTGTCTGCCACCACAGCTGATGTTGAGACAACCCTCACTCTACCTGCAAGTCCTCGCCTGATACTGCCTGGTATCCATGTCATTGGTAGACATATTACACATTAGATTGGCCATTGTTTTTTGAATTTACAGATGTTTACTCAAGTGAGAGGCATTCTGATGTTGCTATTACTTGAAGTTTCAGGTGGAACAGGGCAAGTCACTTCTGGACGCTGGATGATCACCCTTGAGGGCCGTGTTATAGCTAAGGGCATCACACCAACTTTCTTGACGGGACTTGCTGCTGTGTTTGCGATTTACTATATATTCAACCTTCAATACCAAGAAGAGGCGGCCTGAATTCATTCAGAGGTAAGACTCATTTAATTTCCTTGTCGTCATTATAGTATTTTTTTGGACAATTACTATTCTTGAAACCTTATTAACCACAAATCATTACTTTGCACAGTTAAAAGGATAGTTTGGATTCTTTAGCAGAAGATGGTATTAGTTACTTACCGGTATTTACACAGACATTAACTCAGCAGAAGATTGGTCAGGTAACAAAAACATTTCAAGCCACAACACACACAAAAAAAACATGAAGCATTCATACATATATTAAGATAATTCTGCTGCTTGATGCTCCTGTCCAATCTCTCTGTATCTTAAAAATATTTTCTTTGTTGAATTACGTCAGATTATTATTATGCAGTGGAGCCAATTCTCATATCACGCTGCCTATGAGCTTTATTAGAGGCATAATATGTGAACTGGCTCCAGTGCGAAGTAATACTGCCAGTCACTGGCAATTTTCAACAAATAATATAGTTCCAAGATATAGAAAGGTCTGATAGGAAAATCCAGCACCGGAATTACACAAAATACCTCATGACATCAGAACTGGTTAGTAACTCATATCATCTTATGTTAGAACATTGAAACTAACCCTTTAAGACTACAAAGTGTTCCTAATAGTTTTTCATTCAGTCTCTGATTTTACACTATTGTGATTTTAGGCGCTTCATTGGTATTAATCCAGAGAAAGGAACAAAGGCCATACGGGGCAAGGTTGTCTCCAAGAAGACGGGTGTGATCGTCAAGAAGAAGTCTACCATCGTCAATACACACGTCTCCTCACTACTGAAGAACCTCCTGGACTTTGAATGGGACTTCATATAGGTCAGTGAACTCTCTCTCGTCTCTCACTCTCTCACTCCATATGTCACGATCAGGCTTTGCCCTGTGTGTTCTGTTTCTGTGTTTCTTTCTGTAGCTCCTCACTCACCTAATCAGTTCATTCGGTGCACCTGCCAGTCACACTCAGCTCATTACTCTCACCTGCTCACTCTGCCTCCTTCACTATTTAAACCCCTGCCGCGTACACACACCCACTGCCAGATCATTGTTTGTTTTCCTACCTACCAGCCCGTTTTGCTCGTCCTGTTCCCGGTTTTCCAGTTTGCCTGTTCTGCCTTTTCCTGCCGGATTTTCCCCCTCCTCTTTTGTCTTGTCCCTGGATTCCCTGTTTGTTTTTGGTTCATTAAAACCTTTTTTCACTACACCTGACTGTCTGCGTTTGAGTCCTTATCATGCCCCGTGACACCATATGTTGTTTTGACATACTGACGTTGCCACATTAAGCGACAAGACACTTTGGTATTATCAGCTACATAAGCGTTGATTGGACGTTGTTATTGTACATTCCTGACTCGAGTTATTTTGATTAATTATTTTGTTTGTTGTTTTACAGTGGCAACACTGGAATGTATCTATGGAGACGAACAACCACCAGCAAGGTGATGGTCATTTCTACCTGACCCAGAAGATTCCTCTATAAATAAGGACTGTCCACAACCACCCAGACTTTTCTTCATGCACCTACCTCACAGGACTCTTAAGAGGTAAAGCACAAGCCTACCTTCACTTTATTTTTTTCAAGATGTTGATATTGATGTATATTTTCTAAATGGTCTTAATGCTAATTTTCAAAATGTCCTTACTGATTAACTTTTAAAATGTTGTTCATAGTATAGTTAGTATAGTTTACAAATGTTGCTGATTATGCATATCTTCGAATTGTTCTTATTGATGTATATTTTACAGACAGTAGAGAATACATTGCAGTACATTTATATATTGTCACTATTTGAAACTACTTTTTGAGAGAACATCAACTTATCTCAAATTATTCTTTATAGGTTATTTCTTTTGTATTAGTTACCTTGGTATTCAGCCCAACTATTTAATTTAAAACGTATCTCAATTGTTTTCAAGTCGTTGACATGCAATTCAGGAATTCAAATGTATTGCCATTGTTTCAGGCAGACATGGCAGTTTTTAATTTGCTACTAAAAAATCTCTTTGGCTTGTTTCGCTGCCAAACAAGCTGGGTCGTCCAAGTGTTTTATTTTGGTTATTATTATTTTTTACACTAGCAATATTTATGTTGACACTGTCCTGTTAAATAAAAGTTTGTTTGATTTATATCCTTTCTAAGTCGTTTATTGCTTATGTTGCATAATTTACATAATAATGCAGATGTCTGTTGCCCACAGAAAAATAAAGTTGTAATGTTAATTGCATTGCAGATTGATATTTTAGATAGTCTAAGCTGTTAAATTGAGTTATTGTATTATCAATATTGCCCGTATACAGTAAACACTGAGAATTTAAAGTAATATAACTCCTTAATCAGAATGTTACTTCAAATAATCACTGAAAAATACTGCATTCATTTTTACTGTAATAGACTGTGAAATATTTCAACAGTATGACTACTGTAGAATTACAGTATGTTGCTGGCATCTCTGCTGCCAGCATTTTACTGTAAATTGAAAAAAATACAGAAACACACTATTATAATTTTACAGTAATATGCTGTTAAGTATTTCACGGTATGAATACTGTAGAATTACAGTACATTGCTGGCGTCTGCTGCCAGTATTATACTGTAGATTGAAAAAATACAGAAATATACTGTATTCTACTTTTACAGTACTATGCTGTTATGCCATTTCACGGTATGAGTACTGTAGAATAACAGTAAAGAGCTGGCGTCTCTGCTGCCAGCACTTTACTGTTATTTAACAGAGAAATTTGTTACAGTGCACATTTGCATTGCCTCAGCTTTATTGTAAAACAAATTGTTAGGTTTCATCAGTACAGAATGGGTGGGAAATTTAAGATTTGTACATAAAACAATATTAAAATCCTCTATTTTAATTCTTATAGGTCCATCTCATGTGCATTATTGAGATAACATTCAGAAATTTGCTGTGTGAATGATGTGTTGGGAAAGTACATTTATTTGCGGTATTTCAGTCAGGAACACTCTCGTCATAGATTTTAACCATTTATTGCAACAAATGGAAATACAGTTACACTTGGCGCTGATGGCTCCGCTCCTTTAATGCTCCCCGGATTAGCCAGCAGCTACCAAGCCAAAACGGGGAGTGCTGAGCATCAACCCACTAGGGTTTACAGGAATGAGCCAGAAGTACATTTTTTAAATACATTTCAACTCTTTGCCATAAAAGATGAACTCTGAACTAAAACAGGGTGGAGGGTGGGGAGGAGGAGGCAAAGCTTTGCCAGCAGTATGGTCTGTAACAGCGTAGAATGAATCAATGAGGAGGGAGTCATATTTAAATAAACTTCCTTGAAGTGAGAGTGGGCTGTGATTGGTGTGTGGCCGAGCTATGATTCAATTGGCTGGCTGTCAGCTGGTTACAGCTGGGGGCATATGACTTCCGTGTCCTGCATGAACCAACGCTATGCTTCATAAGTCAAACAAAAGATACACATATTCTACCGATAGCTTGATCTTTTCTGCTTTCTAACTAATAAACTTTAATTACCATTATTACTGTTTTTTTTTACAGTTACTATAATATTTGCATCCATTTGGAATAGTTCATGCAACTCATGTATTGTATTTTGAAATTTTCTAATGTAGTAGATACAACATATTAGTGTGGATTCATCAATTGTAGTCCATTTCATGCGTTTCACTTCTAACAGTGTTGTCCAGAGCTGCTCTGACTGTTGAAGTCTAGCAGTGACAACATAAATAAAATCACCAACGTTGTCATCAGATTCTAGTAGGAAAATGTGTAATAGAGTTTTAATGACGATTAAATGAAGATTAACGGCTGCAATCAATTGAGGTTCATTGTCTTGGAATGTTTGCATGCTGACTCACTGTCATGTCTTACTGGGAAACTGTTATTAGTAACAGCTCTACTTTTTCCTACTGCTGACAAGTCGAAATGTCTGCCGAGAAGAAATAGAAACTTTAATCCTCTCACTCGTGGTGAACAGCAATAGTAGTAGAGTATGACATGATGACTTAACAAAATAAAACCATACCTATCCCTAGCTATCAGTAATGTGTGCAAATGTTCTGTCTGATTTTTGATTTCAGTGTATTTTATAATCCATCACCTAGACGTCTGTGTGTGCTCTACACTTAAAATGGGTCAGCTTTATAATGAATTCAGAAGAAATCAGTGAAGGTTTCACATATGTGATTAACCACATTTGCTATCTCTAAATGACAAAGTCCAAAATAAAAACTACCAATGTGTATTTGCTCTGTCAAAGGCACACACCCTTTTTACTCTCGAATTCCAGTCCGAAACATAAATGACACTCGTTAAGTAGAAGGAGAGGGGAGCTGTCAACAAATGTCCTTTTCAATGAGGTCATATGACAGCTAAATTGTCTGCAAAACTAACCTACTGTAAAGAATTTTTCTCTTAAATAATAGTGAAGTGCTGGCAGCAGAGACGCCAGGACTTTACATCATATTACTGTAAAAGTAGAATACAGTATATTTCTGTATTGCTTCAATCTACAGTAAAATACTGGCAGCGGAGCAACATACTGTAATTCTGCAGTAGTCATACTGTTGGACAATTTCACAGTCTTTTACAGTAAAAATGAATGCAGTTTATTTCTGTAATTATTTGAATTTACAGTAACATTCTGCTTAGGGGGTATATTACTTTAAATTCTCAGTGTTTACTGAAAGGCAAAATTGATAATACAATAACTCAATTTAGCAGTTTAGAATATCTAAGATATTGATCTGCAATGCAATTAACATTAGAACGTTATTGTTCTGTGGGCTACACACATCTGCATTATTATGAAAATGATGTAACATGAGCAATAAACAACTTAGACAGGATATAAATCACACAAACTTTTATCAGGGCAGTGTCAACATAAATACTGCTACAGTAAAAAAGAAAAAGACTTAGATGACCCATTGAAACAAGCCAAAGAGATTTTGAGGAGCAAAATAAAACATGCCTGATAGTGTCTGCCCGAAAGAATGGCAATATGTCAACGACTGCTCCTAGAAACTTGAAAAAAGCTGAGACATAAGTTGTAACTCCTCCCAATCATTGTTATAAGTGACTTATCTTACCAAAATTGAACTTGGCCTGGAATCTAACAATCGGGCTGAATACCAAGGCAACTAATACAGAGGAAATAAGTGTTTAACCTATAAAAGAAATCATGTGAGGTACATTTATGTTCTCTCAAAAAGCAGTTTAAAATACCTTCAATATCTAAATTTCCTGCAATGTCGTCTCTGCTGTCTGTGAAAATATACATCAGAAAGAACAGCTTGCTGAGCATCAGTTTGATTTCAAACCTTATTTTTGGTAATCCTACGTTACATATATGAATAAGACACTGAGAGGAACATAATATTGTTTTTAATTTGTAGATGCACAACCAGATTGATGCAGATGAAGCAGGACTTCTTGTTGATGCAGCACATGTCCTCTGAAGTGCATCCTTCTGCTTTCTAAATGACATCTGAAAAAGTCTCTTCACGAATGCCAGTATTCTCTATGCAACACAAATTTCCCAAAAATACTGTAGTGTAGTGTAATTTAAAACATTAGGATACCGTTTTGGGCATCTGTGCTGTTGCTTTAAATGGGCCAGCCCACATTGCATTGCTAACTACAGCACAAAACCGTATTCCATAAATAAATTAGATTAATGTTGAAAATTGGCTCTAAATTAACAGCAATTGTTATAGAATAGAGTCATGGTTGAAATCAGTGAATAAATTCTCATTTTTAATGAAGTTCCTCTTCACATGAAACCTGTGTGAAGAGGAACTGTGTGTGCATCCTATCTACCCAATCAAAGATGTGGGAGTGTGGATAGAAAACTGAGCAGTTTACAGTAAAACAGGAAACAGAACTGTGGGTTTGTGAGGCAGAGGTTGTGGTTGTATGTCTCAGAAATTGGAGCAATTTCTTTATGAATCTTGGGTCTGTCATGCATGAATTCATTACAAAACATACAAACACGTGACAAATTAAGGGAAAACCCAATATAAAGTACTGTAAATTGTGTATACTGTATGTTGTCCAATACGAACAGGCAGGTTTTGAAAAGACACCGCACTACTCTCAACAAATCAACCACATCTTTTACTGCATCCATGCTAAGATGTGCTTTCACAGCTGGGCATACAGGCCTAAATAATAAAAAAAATGAATGATAGCTGAATTCCATTTAGCTGCTTCACTGTCAGGTTCCTGATACTGGCTCACTGACCACACTGCAAAAATGCAAAATCTTACGAAGTATATTTGTCAAATACTAGTCAAAATATCTCTAAATATAAGACACAATCAGCTAAAAAGTAAAATGTCAGTGATATGTAGGGACTTGTTTTTAGACAATGCATCTTGAATATCTTAAAATACCTGAGCACCAGTCCACACTACGAGGTAACCCCAGAGTTTTCAAACTTATCCGTCGTCGGGAGCGTTTTTAAACGTGTCCGGTTTCGGTGGTCTAAAACTTTGGCGTAGTGCGGACGCTCAGTGTATGTCTCCTGGATGTTTACCAGTAAAGGTATTACAGGAACACAGGGCCTCGTTCCTCGTACGTGGCTAATTTAGTTAGCCTGATACTTTTCAGGATAAGATGACGTAGATCAGGCTTTTCGGTTTCCACGAAGCAAGTTAGGCAAAATCACCATGGCAACACATCCATAAGCATGAACCTGCTCCGGGGCAGGCTAAGTGTGGGTAGCTGGATAAGCTGGTCACTCCCCCGGAAGAAATGGCAGCTCCTGTCATATACGGTAGTCTAATGCGCTTGCGCATATACTGGGGGTTATACGGGAGTTCCAGAAATGCATGTAAAGTGAGACACAAGGTGATCCATAAAACCAGCTGAGCAAACTAAGAAGCCTCTATTGCATTACTGTACAGCTCCTGTGGTGGAAAATTTCTAGGTTAATCGGGAGGAGAGAGTTTGTGTTCTCTAATCAATAATGAAGTCATCAGAAGATTCAACGTTGTCTTTTTCCGTTTATACTCTTGCGCAAGAGGGAAGAAAGCACAGCAACCACGTATTCAGTAGACTGCGTGAAACCTTCTTTGAAGTGCAATATTTAACATCATTTATGCATACAAAAGTTCACGCCTTTACAACTTCAGATAATGCGTCAAAAGGGGAGTAAAAGTATTTCAGACAAAGGATGTATGTTAGTCGAGGTCTCTCTGTGTCTCCGTCTTACCAACAAAGAAACAGTGTACAAGATAACAGATAACAAGACACCTGGATACTAAACTAATTAAAATCATCTCCTGACTTCCTCACATCGAGTAGTACATTCTTTAAACATTACACATGATACTATAACATAACCTAACCTATATACGTGGTCAAGATATCTGTATTACGATCTATACTATAACATAGTTTCCCATTACACTCCCTTCCTCAGAGATCCCACTGATGAAGGAGCGATATTAGTTAGATTAGCGTTTTATAGGGAGAGAGTTCTTCCACATCGCCAAGATCCGTTATCACATTACGATGACTTCCTATACGAGCGCTATCCATTCTGCCGACAAGGAATCATTTATTTACAGACCTTCTGGAGCCATACATTGAACACCACACGCTGCAGCCGAGCATTGATGTCTCACACACTGGATGCAGCCTTGCGCTTTTTTGCGAGTGGTACATTTTTGTACCACACTGTATAGTGTTTTCTTGCTCCCATGTCCTCTTGATGGCTGCGTTGCATACATGAGGGTTAAAAGCACTCATAATTATATGACAGTGTTATTAGTACACCAGCATATCATTATTGTAGAAAATGATTAAGGTGGACTCATGATAAGAATAGAGAGAATCACACACTATTTATTTTCACTGCTTCAATTGATTGAATTTCTGATTATGAATAATACATACACACTGATCCGCCCATACACAGATTCACACACACATATTCAAACTCCTAGTTCTATATGGTAATCTACACAGACATGTATATACACATATATAGTAGGCTACATGATACATACGCGCATACAGTACATACAGTATATCCTCATATTAATGAGTATCAATTAGATACTCTTTGGGCTTGTTTTATCTACTTATTCTGAAAGAGTTGAGATAATTATTTTCGCTATATCTATAGCCATTAAGCCTACTGCCAGCAGTCACATTTAAAGACATATAATCTGATTGATTGGGGTGATGAGGCATTAAAATTAGCCGATACATTTCCCAACACTTAGGCATTTAACTTGTCTGTGATATTTTGCCGTGCTTGTCTAGCCCTCGCAGCGGTGGCGGTGTTAGATTTAGCCGTGATTATGGTCTTGAATTCCTCATATGCGTTCATGATCATCTCCTGCTCGTCAGCGGAGTAAAAAGAGGCTCTTTCTTTGAGTTTATTTAACATTGTACTGTTAGAAAATCATGGTTTTGGTGATCGACGCTTCCCCCTTTTGAAGTAGGAAGAAAAATATAGAGTATTGCCAGACTTGACAGTCTTAAGGTGGACAGGAAAAGAACACACGTTTGAACTAGTAAGCCTGTAGAGATGGAAGTGGTAAGTTAGTGACTGCTCCACATCCAGTCACTTCAGTTACAGTACTTTTGTACAAGAGCAATGAGTTCCTCGCCCTGGCTTGAAACTGATTCGAGAAGAATGCAGTATTCTGTGAATAAGTGTTTATGAATGCATCTGGAAAAGAACAATCCCCGACCCCGTCACGAAACATCTGCATTCCTTTATTTTAAAAAAGTCCCTAATACAGATCCTAATAATACTCTTCATGATTTTAAGTGGACTTCCTTAATGTTAATGTTACAGATCTGCACTGTCATCACCATGATGTAATTGAGGAAGGGTATATTTAGTAGCTGTTGTAAGACAGATGAGTCACGCTAATCTTTCTACTATTTTGAGACTTCATATTATGAGAACTTATTAGAGATACTCAAGGAGGTTAAAACTTGAATTACTTAATTGGACATTGAAAGCCATTAATTATATTTTATGTTATTATGTTATCCTTGAAATCATTCTGATTATGTATGTTTCCTTTGTGAAAACATGAAAACATACCGCTGAAAATTGGTGCAGTGTTGTTTTTATCATTTAGTTATTGTCACCTGGTTAGATCAGAGTTGTTTTTTTGTTTTTACTTTATGCATGCTGACACTTACTACTGCAAACATGACAAATTTGCTGTAAACAGTTGTTTGAGAGCCTGCTGTTTATTTGTTGCTGGAAAACATGGACAACCTGCTCACATCCAGCTGCCCACAGACAATTAACTTATGATGGTATTCATAAATTTACCTAGCCATAAACACATACTGCACTATAGTTGTCATGATGATTGTTGTCAACATAAATCATTTTAAAACACTGACATTGAATGTTATAAAACTCTTTGAAGAAATGCATTTTAATTTGTCCACTTGAAGATTGTTTAGGACTTCTTCCATAAAGTAAAAGAAGAACAATAATTAACTGTTTGTGGTGCTAATTCTTCTGTTAGGTGCCATTAAACCATTGCAGAAGATGTGTCAGCGAGAAGACATGATAAAAAGAGTGCCATAAAGCAATCACTGAATAAGCACATGACCCCATCTAAGTCAACACATTCACATTCAGTAGTTTTCCTATTGGACTTGTGTAGAAGCTAAAGAGTGGGACAACGCAACACATTGCTGTCAGATTCTGCATTTAAACAGTTATCTGGCAAAATGTGGCACTTGTTAACTCAGTTGCATTATCACTTTTTTTCTCCCAAATTTGTGTGAAATGCAAATGTCACAAAAAAATACAATCATTGATGAATATTTGTAGTCAGTTCAGTTTCTACTTGAGTTTATGTTGCATGCTGGCCTAATGATGCAGCTCTTCATACAGCCCATAACAACTTTTACCTTTGACCACTTTGAATTATTGTTAATGTTGAGCAACGGAAATATTTCTGTTTAATATCAAGTAGGAAACAAATATCTGCAAATTCAATATAGTAGGATCACCGTCATCATTCTTCTAGTCCATACTGATCCAAGTGGCTATCTTCCAAAAGTTACCTCCAAAGGGGATTTCCTCTTGAAGTACATTAGGAAGGGATCTCTTAATGTCCACTTTGAACAGGAAGCAAAACCTGTTTCAAGGCCACTGATGCTATTTTAAAATTGATGTGGAAAAAACCTGCACTTATCTCTTAAAATTGTCGGTTTTAAGCTATTTTGGTGCAGTGTTTGGTAGGTTAGGTAATATAGTGTTGCAGGAAAATACATGATCTCCTAAGTGGTAGTTCTCTTGAAGACATGCTTTGATTCAGTTGCATGTATTTCCCCTCTTCTGTCACCGGCCTTTCACTGTGCTGCAACACCACTCACATTAATACCACACCCAGATGGTATCTTGACTGGTTTGACAACAATTCATACCTTACATGGGACTCACTCAGCTGCCAACCTGATCTCAACAAATACTTGGACAGGATAAAACAGTTTCAGCTACTTTACATAATACTGGTTCAACACACCTAACCTCTGTGTTGTTAATCTTTCCTTCATAGATATCTGATACTTTATGATATATTGTTGTATTTTCATCTTTACCACAAATATCATTGTTAACTACTTGCTTGGCTTTGACTGATGCTCAATTCTAGTATCTTTTCAAGACTATATTATTACATTACATTACATTACAGTCATTTAGCAGACGCTTTTATCCAAAGCGACTTACAATAAGTGTATTCAACATCGGTTTTCGAGAGAACAACTAGTCACCAG
This sequence comes from Anarrhichthys ocellatus, assembly GCF_004355925.1. Classification (NCBI taxonomy): domain Eukaryota; kingdom Metazoa; phylum Chordata; class Actinopteri; order Perciformes; family Anarhichadidae; genus Anarrhichthys; species Anarrhichthys ocellatus. The sequence continues at coordinate 1,489,172 of NW_022280054.1, read as the reverse complement.
AAGTCATAAGTGCATCTCCTTTCTTCAAACAAGCATCTAAGAGCATAAACCAGAGCAAAAGTACAGTGCAGAAACAAATTATTGAATGCAATAAGTGCCACAAACTAATATGAATACAATAAGTGCAATAAGCTAGTATGAATACAATAGATGCTAAGAAAGTGCTAAGTGGAAGGCTCAGGGTAGGCCTTCTTGAAGAGGTGAGTTTTCAGCCTGCGCCGAAAGATGGGGAGTGACTCCGCTGTCCTGCTGTCAGTGGGGAGTTCATTCCACCACTGTGGGGCCAGGACAGAAAACAGCCGCGACCGGGTCGATCGGCCGCAGGGACCTCTGAGCGACGGGGCAAACAATCGCCCCGAGGCAGCAGAGCGAAGAGGTCGGGCGGGGGTGTAGGGCTTGACCATGGCCTGGAGATAGGAAGGAGCTGTTCCTTTCACTGCCCTGTAGGCTAGCACCAGAGTCTTAAACTGGATGCGAGCTCTTACAGGGAGCCAGTGTAGAGAACGGAGAAGGGAAGTTGTGTGGGAGAACTTGGGGCGATTGAACACCAGGCGAGCTGCAGCTTTCTGGACAAGCTCCAGAGGTCTGATGGCCGACGCCGGGGCTCCGGCAAGTAGTGAGTTGCAGTAGTCCAGGCGGGAGATGACCAGAGCCTGGATTAGCACCTGCGCCGTCTCGTCAGTGAGGAAGGGGCGAATCCTCCTGATGTTGTAGAGCAGGAATCTGCAGGAGCGTGTAACCGATGCAATGTTTGCTGAGAACGACAGTTGCTCATCCAGGGTCACACCCAGGATGACTGCCAATGAGAACACACACATTCATGAATTATACTGGAATTATACTGGAATTATACTGGAATTTAAAAAGTTTGTGATATGATTTACTATTCACAGGCCTGGAGAATGTTTTGCATTTATTTTCATATATTTTTTACAAACAGCCATGTCTGAGAAAATACCCCCACTCTCGTATTTACAGATGACTGAAAGAATGTAAGTACCGGTGCAGCACTTTTCATCTCTTTCGTTTGATATAGCTGTTGAAAAGAGAACCGATTGTTTGTGTTTGCAGGAGGATTATTGGCAGTATTACCAGCTTTAGAATGGACGGGAAATAACGAAACCATTGTGATATCAGTCTAGTTTTATAGCACTTGTGTGTCGAGTCTGGTAAATCATCATGTACAGTAGACAAGATATGCTGTTTGAAATCTTTCATATATTGTATGGACTGCATAGGGTCCCCATGTAGGCGCAGGAGGCAATGGGGATGTGGACATAGTGGACAAACAATCGCTTAATCTACAGATTGTCAGGTTCAATTAATTAATGCTACAGGTTTAGACTCAAACAGTATATGTTAAGAATAATGGGACATTAATTAAAGAGGATTTCAGCATAATATAAACCAAACAGTATTATGCACTCATATTCTCAAACTACCCAGCAAATAAAGTATATAAAGTAGTTAACATTGGCTCCACCTTAACCAGCTGAACGTGATGAACACATTAATGCATTAATCATTTAAATCCAATAGGCTGTACATCATTCTGAAATGGGCCATTCTGCATAATGATGAGACTTCTGACCTACTTTATACTTTTGGCCCTTTAAGTATATTTCGAATACTTTTGTACTTTTACTTAAGTAAACAGATTATGTCTACACTGTGGTATTGCTACATTTGCTTAAGTATAAGATGAGAACTTCTACCAGAGAATCACATTTGTTCATTTCCTGGTTTTACCGCCTTCACCCTCCGGTCTATAGGCGGCGGTAATAAGCCTGTGAGCTACCTTCCTGTCCAACGAAGAAGAAGAAGACGACGTGTTTGCTTGGCTGGTACCGCTGATGTTGATAACTGGAGGAAACAGTGAGTAAATATATATATTAACAATATGAGGGTTTGGTGAAACGTTCGTTCGTCTATTGCACGTTATTAGCCTCGACTGTGCGATAGAAAGCTTGCTCTGCGGTCACAGCGTGTCCAAATAAACGTTGTACCATTTCATTTTGTATCAGAGTAGTCTGAGCAATTAGCAACGTGCTCCGACCAAGTTGCTAAATTAAAGTTTAAATGTCAAACGTTGGCTGTAACAGCGGTTCAAGCTACAACGTTAGCCGAGGATGAATAACCTGCAGCAATGTGAAGCTTGTTGTAACTTACACCACATGAAGCTAAGTGTAACGTTAGCAGTATATCCAAACATCATGGCACACGAGTCTTTAAAATGCGCATGAGTTGCAGTATTAACGCCAAATCCCTTCAATGTTTTCTGATGCTGATGGTGTTAAACTTATGACCTTTATTGATAGGGTGGCCTGCTTCAGTTTAGTCAATTAGTAAGCAAGACAATGTCCAAAAACAAGCTCAAACAGTGAAGAATGTCCATCACAAGTTCCTAAAACACGAGGCTGAACTGTCTTAAAAGTTATTGAATTCATAATGTTATGAAACAGAGACAGCAGTAAACATGGGATAGAAGCTTCTTGATAAGTGACTAATACAATGAATCGATTACCAACATTATTTTCACATGTTATATCAATTTATTTTATGTCTATCCACTAAATGTTTGCATTGTTTTTGAGTGCTTCGAGGTAATGCATGCACATCCTAATATGATATCAAGGTTCCTCACTCTGGCATTCCAGATGTTCCCCAAAAGACAACTTATTAATTACAATGACATTTGACATATTCAGTGTGGGGGCATCTTGTGCTCTTGGGATTGTAATCATAGTGCATTCATCGCTTGTAATTGATTTAATCGAATCACAAAAATGCTAAATCTTTAATTATTATTTATATTTATTCGTCATCTGTGTGAATGGTCTATACGCCAAATGAATGTGTTTAGAGTAGGCATTATGCCTGGTTAGTTTTGATAATTTGTGTTTTATTTTTAATTGGCAGAAAGACTCAAGATGGCGATGCCGGTGTCTGTGCTCCGCCTGCCGAAAGGACCCGACCCCAACAGCCGCGGATTTGACCCCAAATCCCCCCGTTTCATCGCTCTCTGTCGAACCTCCATCCCCTGTTCTGACGCAGATGCTGAGCAGCTGCCCAGAGAGCAGCACGCCCGATCCGTGCTGAGAGAGAGTTTCCTCCGGTGTCTCCTGGCCATGGCCAATAAGAAGATTCAGTTTCAGATGCACGAGCGGGTGAATGTGGAGGCCACGTTTAGAGCGTCCGACATCGACGTGCTGAACTTTCAGGTGTCGGACCTGCACACTCCCATCGGGGTGCAAAAAGAGGCTCTGATCAGGTGTCAGGATGTGATTTCATTCACTTTTGATGCGTGAACACTTGTTTTGTTTCCTGTTTAAACAGAATACGCCATTTGGGATGAGAGGCACTTGGGAGTCTCGTTTGTTGTTGCAAGTGAGCTCTGTTTTCACACTGTGAGATAGTTTATACAATGTGTTGTATTTTTTTAAGGTGAGGTTGTACATAGCTGTTTTCAATCTGTATACTTCAGTCGATCATACTGCTCTGTGAGATTGCTTTCAGACGCTGACGAGCAGTCCCACTGTTTAGCACAAGAGGGAGTCATAAGCCTGTGTATTCAGTGAGACGTGACGGAGAGATACTTTCTGTAGAGCGTCATCGCTACCGTCTTACTTTTTGAGATGCAGAAAGAGGATGTTACTGTGCTCGAGTTGACATGTTATGTCTTTTGTCATATTCTTTAACTGATGCAAATGAAACATTGCACACTTAACATTTGTTTTGAGTGGAACACTTTTCTATTTTAATGTCTATTTTGTATTTTTTTTTGTTTGGAAAAATATTCAAGACACCTGAAAAGATTCATGTCTGATAAAGATTGATGTTGCTTAAGGAAATAAGTTGTAACTGACATGTGTAACCCCCCCACATCCATCAAAACAATATCGTTTTTCATAATCACCTTAAAAACAAAAGGTTTTGTTGTCGAGAGCAAAGTGAGTTGTCCTCTCTGCACTGCTTGGTGATAGTTGTCCATAACTCTAGTCTAGTCTATCTTTGTCAACACTATCATCAGTGTGTTGGGTCTTTATTTTATCAAACTCAGTCAGGTCCACATTTATAGTTGCAATTATCAGTCGGGGAAATAAATCTGCAACAATTTTGATAATTAATTGTTTGCATCACTTTTCAAGTAAATTATGGTAATTTTTCGTTGTCCTGTGGTGTCTGATGGACCTAATTGGCAATTAAAAGAAATGATCTGTAGATTAATGGATAATGAGTATAATTATTGAATGCAACCCTGTTCACAGTAATGGCAGATTTAGCATCTATGTAGTCGTAGTTTTGCATCTCTTTGTAGTCATTTTGCATCTTGTTGCGCCCCCTTGAGGTAGTTGTGCATTACTTTGTGGTCATCTCATGTGTCTCTTTGTGGCCGTTTTGTATCTTGTTTTATAAGGGTTTTGTGTCTTTCTATAACTGTTTTGCATCGAGTCCCTTTAAACAGATGTTCAGGCATAGGTGCCACAGGGCCTGTGTCCAGTAGGCCTATTCAGTACTCCATACATGAATACAGAACTTAAGTAAATTCTGAGCCGGAGAACACCAGAAGGAGCTATAACTTAGCTTTGTTGTTTTCAGTCACCGATCTGAAACATTTACAGAGTGGGATATTAAAATATACTGAAGTCCGAGATGGATCGGGTGAATTCGCATCATTCTTCCTGAATGTCTCGGTAATCCAACACAAACTGAGCCCACGTCTGATGGCAGCACAGATATTCATTATAGTCACTTATTTAGATCCTTGGTCATAAATAATACGGAAGAGCAGGATTCTTCATTGTTTAGCACCGGCCTCATGGGGAGGAGGAGCGGGCATCAATACTATTTAATCTTACTAAAAGGTGTATTTTGCGAGTTCCCAATAAGTCATTTTATTTGAGTGCCATTAGGCGGGCGTGCTGTGCCTGTGTCTCTTTTTGTACCTGAATTATCTGACCACTCAGTGGAGACAGTCATCAATGAGTCAGTGACTCATCCTCTCTCTCTCCCTCGCCCTCCCTAATCCGAAATATGACTTAAACCTTACATGACGTCATCGAGCCTGTGTGATTCAATCAGAAAGCCCTCAAGGACAACCAATGTTAATTTCATATACACAAGCCTGCTCCCTCAGTTCTCACTCTCACCTCTGTGATGAGAACACATACTGTACATAAACATATGCATTTCCATAACTTTTGTTTTGTACTTGTACAGTAAGTATGTTACAGACTACATCTTTACTCAACTTAACACAACCAGCTAATAAAATATGATGAATCGTGAAGATGAAACTGCCCAACTGTACATAAAGTAGTTAAAATGAGTTCCCCTTAAAGCAGCTACACCATTAAGTCCCTTGCAGTCTAATTAAGTGCTTTTACATTGTCGTATTACTATTCTTACTGAAGTAGATCTGGATCTGAATTTGAAGAAAGGACAGAGAGGGGCAGGGTGTGAAGTTAACTTATTTATTTAATCAGTAGTGATGATTTTTGAGTTAAGATTTAGACATTATATTCCAATCTGGCCATCATAATGTCCAAATTTCTGATTTTATGATGTTGGCCAAATGCTGCCATAATATTGGACTCATTGGCTCATATTGCGTCATCTGTAAAGCTGCTAATCAATATGATTTATAGTAACAATGGATGAGGTGACTGCATAATGTGAAAGGGGTCTTTCCTAGTGATTAATACGAGTATTATACAATACATCAACAGCTAGAGTGTCTTAGCATCTTTCAGCTCATTGCTTTGGTTTTACTGTGTTGTGTTTAAGTAAACCACAGATCGCTTTGCTTCTGTTGTAGAGAAATTACATGATAAAGATATGAGCGGTTTAGTGAGAATATATATATGTTTTAAAAGTGGATCGGCCATAAGAATGATCTCCTCTGAAGAGCTCGAGCTGGATTCATGTTCTCTAATTTGTACCCGGGCCCGGGGACACACTGTCTCAGTGTTATCTACTCTTACTGTTTGTCTTTCCTGACAGTCTGCTTCTCCCCGATTCCAGTGGAAAAACATTCCTACCTCTTAGTATGCATGTGTGTTTGTGTGTGCGTGTGTTGGTTGTGTCAGTTATGATGGTCCAAGGAATCTGCCCTGTACAACAGCACTGGCCAACAGGAAGCACATTCCGCTTCTTCCTGTTTGTGGCCCTCTCTCACTTCCTGGTGAGTGTCTGATAACTTACAAAACCACTTAATCACCCTTTTGCTTAAAACTACCAGCAGATTAAAATAGTTGGGCGGTGAAATCATGATCATGTATTTTTATTATGTTTCACAATGGACACGAGGGAGGAGATGATGATTCACTTGATAATATACAATTTTTGTGGAAGTGTCAACTCTGGTATTATTGTATCAGACTGAACACAAAAGATGCCATCATTAAAAAAAACAGAGCAAAGGGAGGCTGCACACATTTATAAATATGAATCAAGCGGTGAGACGAGTCAGTGAAACTGCTTCTCTGCTGGCTCATTATGAAACTAAAGTAAAACAGTGACAGAATGGCTCTGCCTGCTGATAATTTTACTTTAATTCCACCTTTAAATAACATTTTTGTAGGCTTGTCTTTTTTTGCTTATTTCCAGCTTTAATTCAATGTTTTTTCTTTTCTCTTCTGTGCATTTTATTGTTAGCCTCACAGCGTGGCTCTAAGCAACCCCATGTCCTACTAAATGATGTTCTCATACAACTGAACTGCATTCTCTATTACGTTAAGAGGGAAACATATGTTCTCCCAGATTACGGTTGAAGCTTTAAACACATGGTTAGCATTGTAAATTAAACCTAAAGAAAAACACAAGAAACGTACTTGGTTATGTTTAGGTAAAAAAAAACTCAAACTTAGTTTAGTGAAATCATCGTGGTTTGGCTTAAAATTGATTTATGGTTTGACACAAACAGCAGTCTCCTGGTTGAAGGTCCTGTGTTTGTTCGACCCACCCGTCCATCTAATGTCCTCCATACACAGACTTCCGCGGACTATAATTAGAACATATTTGTGAGTCATGGGACCTACGTCACAAACAAAAGTAGCTAATCCGGTAGAAAATGTGTTTCCTTCAAGACGTCGCAGTGCAGTTTCGTTGTATGGGAATGTTATTATTAGGAGACCAGACTGCTCTAGGGATAGCAATGACCGTCGGTTGGTCCTTTGCCCAGACTGAAATACCTCAACAAATATTGGTGGATCGTCATGAAATTTTGTTGAGACATTTGAGGGTGAATCTTTCAAATTTTCAATTACCCTTTAAAACATCTCAAAATGTATTAAATGTATTGACACATTTGGTACAGGCATTCATGGGTCCTAGGTACAGTATTTTGATGACTTCGCCTATAGTGCAGTCATTAGTACTTTGGTTTATGACCAAATACCTGCAAAACCATCCCCATGTACTGTACCATCAACAGCATGTCAATATTGTCATTGTGAGCTGGTTCTAGACCCATTTCCTATATAGTGCATTACATTAATGTACAGCCATTTTATTTTAGCGTCTGAACTCTTAAATGTGAATTTCATGCACTATATAGTACACTAGCTTGATGCGATGTGTCCTTGGGCAAGACACTTAACCCCAAATTGCTCCCAAATACTGTGTCTTGGTGTATATTTGGGTATGAGTGTTAGCTAGTCCTGATGGGCAGGTGGCACCTTGCATGGTTGGAAGACTAGAAAAGCACTTTACAAGTACAAGTCCATGTAGCATTTACCCTCATAAATGTTCACAATGGAAAGAAAACTGCTGACAATCCCACAATGTAATGAGTACTTTTAACTGTGTGTACTATAGGGAATAGTGAATCGGTCCATGAGGGAGTGTTTTTGGAACTTTAGTCTGTTTTTGTATCATAATTTGTATCTCTTCATTATGTGTAGTCGTTGTAACTATTATTATTATATACAGAAGTATTGTGTAAAATCATCAGTCATGAATAATCATAATTAATAAGAACACACCCCATCTACATCACTGCATACAGTACAATCATTAATTAATGTGTTTCTCTAAGTACGACTACATGGTGATATTTACGGTTAAGTGCTCACTGGAGGTAGCGAGACAAGCAGACACGAGAGGAATGGCTGAGTCACCGTCAGTCCCCAGCTTTGTTTGAGTTGCCACCGGGGGGGAATGTTGGAGGAGCTCCAGCGATTGTGAGGACCAGGCGCTGTGTGGCAGCCTCACTTCCCCGACTCAAGTGGCCAGAGAGATAAAGAGGCTGGCAGGGGAGCATGCCAGCTGGACCCCACTGAGCACCGGCCCAAACACAAACAAAGGTTTAAGGTCAATATAATGTTAATTTACCATTATCATTTACCATATTCAGCTGGTTTTGCATAAAGTTGCCAATTGTTTCACTAGAGTGCTTTTAGGCAACTTAGAGAAATCAAAGCATTGGTTTTCTTGGTCAGATATTTAGTATGTCAGTCACATTATGACCCGCAACCCTGTGAGGTCAGTGAATGCTACTGTAAATGTCCAATTTAAAGAGACAAATGATCATCGGGGAAAAGGGGGACACATTTGCACAACTGATGTCTAGACAGGAAGATATGTGAGGAGGTGGGAGGAGAAGGGAAGTGCTCATTAGGAGTGAGATTAAAGTTATCTTCATTTATCTATAAGTCTGTAGACTCCATCGTGGTCCACTCCCTTTCCCACAGGAGTAAACACAGGAAGATGATGCTAATTAGTGTCTGTGATGCTGAAGACCCAACGATTTCATCACAGATAAATTCACCATCTGTGACCATTTATCCTGACCAATCAGAAGTGGCAGGGCGGAACTTCTGCTGACTGGTTTGTGAGTCAAACTGTGGGATAGTGCGTCAAATGTGTATCATGTGTTTTACACAAATGCAAAATTAGTGAATAATGTTTGCAGCCTGAGCTGTACTTTGTGTTTAGTGCTGTTTAGCAAATCTTAGCATGTTGACTCGCTTTACTACACTGTGAGCATAAACATGCTTACAGGACTGTGCCTACGCAAGTATTATGTATTCGTTATTTACTGATTCTGATTCATAAAACTACTTCCTGCCTCACCTCTAAAACATAATTTGAATCACAAATTGCACAGAGACTGAAGAACCACTGGTCAGCCAGTGCCTGTTGCCAAAGCAGTTTCTTTTTCAGTGCTACAATCCTTTAATCGGACAAAAATAGGAAGTAGCCATGTGGTATTTGAGAAGTGGTTTCCTGTTGGAACCGGCTGCAGGCACAGACCCAATCCTGACTTCTGCTGTGTGTGCCCACTCTCAAAACGGATCATATTATTATTATCAGCATCTTATGTGGGAAAACATATGGATACGCTCCAGCGAACAGAAATTCCTTTGGAAATGTTTCCATGACCTGAAATGACTACATGGCTTTTAAAGAGATGTGCTTATGGTGTCTGTGAGGGAGGCTGAATGATGGTGATTGTAGAGGGGAAGCTGCCTTGGCAGAGGAGGTGGTTGTCTGCTACAGAGCTATTTAATCAGGAGGAAGATCACATGCTTGTGTAAGTTTATCATCCTATGGTCATTAACTGAGTCTGTGGGACAGACCTGGAACAGACTCCAGGTGTTTCCTACAAGGATGAAGGGATGTTTCTGAACACCAGTGGTACATTTACCCAAGTGCTCTGCTTTGTACTCCCATAGTACAAGTTTGTGGTATTTCTACTTTACCTGAGTATGAAGCATTTTCTTGTTCTATACTTTACTTATGCATTACTTTATACTTGTGACTTTTACTTACTAATTGTGCATTTTTATAATGTTGCATAGCTACTTTTACTTTAGAAAAGGGTCTGAATAATTTCTCCCCCCTCCCTCCTCCTCTCTCAACCTCTACCTCTCATTTTCTCTCTTCCACCTTCGTCCACTCCTCCGTCTCTTCAGATCACCTGTTTCCCTCTCTGGTCCAAAGACAACGCAGCCCACTCACCCTAAATGTTTTTAAACACTTTAAAGGAGTCATTTCACCTTCTCCGGCTTCCCTCCTTCATGTTTTCTGCCTTCATCAAAACAGCATTTTAACAGTGGACTCAGGCTGAACTAATTGCTCATAATTTCACTTAGACACGCACTCACGTCCAACCCCAGTGACGCGCTCCTCCACACGGCAATCTCACTCTCTGCCTTACTTTTTTCCTCCCTTCCTCTCCTCCTCTCTTTCTTTTATTCTTTCCCCCAAGAGACACGATTTACTTGTGTCAGGGACAAGGACATCTGCCTATTAGCAAGTGCCACTGACGTAGCCATCGCCATCCCCTCCTCCTTATTATCCCCCTTCCACATCCGCCTTCTTCTCCCGCTCCTCCTCCTCCTGCCTTACACAAATTGGGGTCACCAACCTTCATCGTGCAGGCTGGTGAATCATCAGTGGGCCTCGCGCCGCACACGGAGGAGGGACGTTGCCCGCCCAGGATACTTCCGTCCTCCTTCCCAAATGACCAGGGTAACCCGACATTGTCTGCTCTCTACTGTCACATCACTCTGTCGCAAAGAGAGGAATAAAGAAATAGAATATGAATGAGGGACGTAGTGGTTAAGGGGAGCGGGGACTTGTGAAAGATATGGTATAATGTTGCCTACATAGTCATATCAAAGCTCACCACCTTTTTCTTGCTTCATACCCCAGTACTCATTCACTGCATTAACAGGACAGAAAGTAGACAATAAATGTGGCCTATACCCCACCATTACCTCAGCATTTTGTCATGTATGTTTAAAACATATACCACCATGCTTTTTAAAAGGAGTTCCAGGATTAAAGAGTAACAGTTTCGGGGTCACTTCACCCAAATTCAGAAATAGTAGATTCCCTCTCTAGTAGCAGCCCATGATCCCTAGAAATTAAAAAGAAATCAGACAATTCTTCACCTCACAATTTACGTCTAATGTTCAGTACCACTGTGGGGTAGTGTGCCTTGAGGACTGTGGAGCTCATGGTGGTGGATCAGCATGTTGCATGTCATGCAGGAATTTGACTCACGTCACAGACCTAACAAACCACCATCTCTACCTGACCTCAACCATTCTTTTTGTATTTCTGACAGGACATGATCTCCACTCGCCTACATTAGAGCTAAATGCGCTACACACCCATCTACGGCCCCGACCTCCTCACCAGTACTTTCCGCTAAATAATAATCACACTACTCCAAATGTTACTGGACATAAATTGTCCAATTACCGTAATTCATTAGCTCTCTTTTCCATTCAGTGTCTCAGTCAGTCTCAGTTTTAATACATTATTTCTTCAATGAGAAAAATTAAATCAAAACTATTTGCATGGATGGATACATTTGAGACACACTCAGTAACAAAATATGTTTTTTGAAACTTTGGTGAACTGAAACTTAAATTCAGTTGCTATTTAAAGGGTTGGCAACATCCCGACAGCAATCAACAAATCAAATTATCTGGGAAAAAAAAGAAAATAATCTGGTATTTGCCTACCTGCCTACCTGCAGCTGCTGTGCACTCATTGCTCGTCACTGCAGTCTTTCACAAGTTGCTAGCTTGACAGCTGTTTACGTTTGTAATAAGAATTTGGCTTTGGAGGGAGGTCTGAAGAGACGGGCTGTTAGTGTTGTTGTCTTGGCGACTTTCTTCAGCTAGTGCTGCTTGCCACTTTCTTTGGAAAAGAGTTGGGCTGGGCTTTGCGGTTGTATACTCTCACAATAAAGCTTACTATGTTGGTTTGTCCAATGTCACCGACCCCAGCTTCAACATTCTAGAAGTTAAACACAATATAAAGATATATATTTGTCATCTTACATAAATTACAACAAAATCTCACACAGTGCCTCACAAAATAAAATGTAAGATGAACATAATGCTTATTTTCCTCAACTGAACTAAACTCTTGTTTTTCTTTGGCCCCACCAAGGCTCAGTGTTTATAACTGGGCAGAATGTAGAGGACAGAATGTATATGTTGTGTGTGTGTGTGCATGTGTGTGTTCACAGAGGGAAAAGGTCACCTCTGGCTTGGTCCGAAAGCATGCTGACTTGGTGACTTGGCCGCAGCTTATTTGCTGATACTATCTGTGAGTAGGAATCTGAGTAAACAGTGAGGCAAGATAACAAGGAGAGCACATCTTCCTTCCCCCCCTCGATCCTTCTGTTCTCCACCACAAACTTCCCAAATCCTTACAGAGAACAAACAACTCTCATCATCCCTCCATTTCTTTCGCATCAACCTCTTGCGGAATCTTTCAACCCCACAGACCCCTCTCTGTCTGTTTCTGTCTCAGTCTCTCTCTCCCTTCTTTTTATGTGCCAGAGAATGTAAGACTTGAGTGCCCTCCTCCTGTTGTGAAATGGCCAGATCTCTGTCTTCAAGCTCGGTCCTGTTCTTCTTGCTATAGATATCAACGGACAGAGATAGTACCAGAGAGATGAATCACCTGATTACTTTATTCAAGCCAGAGATGTTCATATATTTTAGCACAAACACAGAGAAGTTCATGCAGTTGCTTGTCACATGTTTGAAATCTTTTCTTTCATATTTTCTTCTCAAACATTCAGAGAATCTGGAAATGTGCCTGACCCTGTTTCAGGGTCTAAGGAGAGTCTGGACTGCATGACACTGCAGGCCACACCTGGACTCATCTGGACAGTGGAGGGCAGCCCCCAGCACATCTGGAGCTCACACACTCCAGGATAGCGAGGAGATACATAAATAACAAGCACACTATATGTATAATATGTTCTTCATGGAAAATACACAAACGCAGACAGGCATGCACTGCTGCACCAAAGAACAAACATCCGTCCTCTTACATGTGTTGTGTGTATGTGTATTTAAATGCAAACGTTTGCAGGAAGACTAAATGTATGTTAACTCGCACATACACATGTAGACCAGATGCAGCTGCGCTGTCCTGCCATGTCATGAGTTGTGAGCCTGCGTTTATATTTTATGTATGAAAGGAGACTTGTGTTTTATCACACTGTCTCAGAGAGAAATATGAGCAGGTGCTGCAGCTGTTTGAGGGGCATTTTAACCTCCCAGAAGAGTCCACTAACAGTGCCGAACAAAACATTCCCAATTAAAGCTCTGAACCTCCCTCTGGGTCGACCCACAACATCATATGTGTTGTGGAATGCTTTAAATACATAACTGGTCCTCTGCAGTCAAAGCAATACAGAACAGTGTCAGATAGGAAAAGTCTGGGTCTACATAACAGTATCACTCATGAACAATCATCTGTTTGCATGAGCACTAAAGAGGTACCTTTTAAAGGGTTGTTTTCATGAATGTTATGGGCTTAGAGCAAACACACTGTTTAATCCTTTCCTCACAACTTTGCTCTTGTATTATTTCTTTTTTTGGAAAGGCAGAAAATAAAAGACACACCCTCCGGACTCTGACGCAGAGTACTTCTCTTACCGCATGCATTTAGAGCAGCACGGTGTGAAATCCAGAGCTCGACAGGCCTGTGATGCTTGAAGTCATACCAAAAGCTGCACACATCATACTTCTGAGATGTGACAACTGGTGCAGAAGTCCAGTTCCTTTTCTCTGACATTTGCATAATTTCTTTCACATTCCCACTGGTTGTCTTGAACTAAATCCCCTTCTTGTAATGTTATAGTTTCCCTCATTTCTCCATATGTTCGACAAGAGGGTGTTCCACCATTTACCACATAGTTATTTATTCACATTTAAGGGAGGATTGCTGTTCATATACAAATACATTCCTTTTGTGAGCCTTGTGGCTTCGGTGCTCCACAGCCACTTGCTGACTCTGAAACCAGTACCAACTCCTACTCAAACCACATCCCAGACTGGGTCTCACTGTCTTTAAAATTCCCATTATCTGTTCACCATACATCCCCTCTCTCCTCTTCATCATCTCTGTGTTTCCCTCTCGTTATTTCAACCTCTGCCGTCTTCTAATTTTAAAGTCTGTGTTTCCCTTCGGATGCAGCTCATGCACTATCTTCACTCAAGCCCATCTGGCATCTTCAAAATCTCTCCCACCCGTCCTCATCCTACTATAAACTATTTGCATGCGATGCAATTGGTTGTGATGACGACGGGCCGGGCCGAGGGTTGAGCTGCAGGTGTTCCTGTTTGGGTTTGGCGGCGTGGAGCGCTCCGCATTTCGTATTTTTAGTCTCGTGGAGAGCTCTTCTGCTTGTGGGTTGAGTGAGCCACTCGCTTGTTTGTTTATTTATCTCAAATAGCCAATGACCTGCTCAGGTTTGTGTCAACATGGAGGGCCCGCTTCCTGTTATTACTGACCACACACACGTATGCATATACAAACCTGTAATATATGTACTGTAATTGTGTATCGGCATGCAAGCGCAGACACAGACACGTGCTGTATGTGCGCTGTATCCGCTTTCCGAGACAAAAAACATGGAAGCATGCGGTCTACTTTACGTTACTACTAAATGTGCACAAATCCTCTCCATGTGTGCTTATCTGTTAAATTCACATCCGCATGCTCAACTGAAAGACAGGGCGCCCACAGCTATGATAACTGATCCTAAATCAAATCAGCCAAAGTATTTCACATGACTGACACGCTGACAATAAGACAGCACAGGTAAAGAAAGTAAAATAATTTGAGACTAATGCACACAAGGAACAGAAATAATGAGAATGTGAATGACCTTTTTCATCATGTTCAGGACAGTTACAGTATGTAATCACTCATTCAATGATGGTGGATCATTTTCATCTCTGAACTCCTCCTTCAACGTCAGAGATTCAGAGGATATTCTTATTCCGCCCTGACAACCTGAGAGATGGAATATCTTACTTCCCTTTATATAAAGATAAATGATGCTTAACTTTTGTCTCTGTGACACATTATCCACTTGTATGCTCCAGGATATAACCAACCAAGGCCGACTGTGTTAAACTGTACAAGAGAGTGTGCCAGTATAGACCAAATTTGGCATCTGTGTTTGCTGGCACCTGCTTTCTAAAATATACACTGACTATATTAATCATCTGGTACAGAAGCTAGAACATCTTTTAACAGCTGCTCAATATATTCACACTTAAGTGTCAATAAAATGTGTGCACTAAAGTATAATTTAGCACCATTTCATCATTTTGAGTTTACGTATTAAGGAGGGATATCGATGGTACATTTTATTTGGAGGGTTGATGTAATTTGTTTCAGAGGTTTGCTGTTGTGTTTTACATTTTTATGAAAGATTGAATGTACACTAAAACAGGACTGAGATTCAAGGATACTCGTCCAGATAGCTTTCCAAAGTCTCAACCACAATGTATATGTTATGTTAACAGTGGTAATTTTTTTGGAATATATTTGAGTTATTTTTATTTCATTTCTAGTGTTTATATTATATTCCTCATTTGTTTTTCCTTAGCCGAATCGAGGGTCTTAAGAAAGAGGGTGCCGTATGCAAAGCCCCTTCAGCCAAATTTGACAGTAACGTATAAATATGATGTCATTGTCTTGTGCTCCTGTTCTTTGAGATGTATGTACTTCTAATTGAGTTTGACATCTGATTGAGGTCATTATTTTCCAAATACTATGACATGAAGAGGTTTCGACTTGAATCAAAACATTGTTATATTAAAAAAATAAAAAAATGTTACTCTTTTTTATCAATCTAATTAGATTTGTCAATCTCAAACAATACATGCATGTTACAGTTTGTTGCTTGTTTAACACCAACATTTAATTTTCAAACAAACATTCTTTGTTTTTTGTACACGGCCTACAAGATTGTGTTTTAACAGCTGGAAAAATATAAACATTGATATAAAAATCTACGAAATTATAAATGTCACACCCTAATTTGATGTTTTCCTAAATTACAGTGCTGTTCTAACTAACAGGAACTGTAAGCATGCCCTGCTGCACAACAGTTTTATACATGACAATGTGTGTGTGTGTGTGTGCGTGCGTGTGTGAACTCAGGTACACTGAGCGCTGAATCACTGAATGAATTGGTTCAGCAGCAGTAGTAGTTTCTGGAGTGTGTATGTGGGTGATGAATGAAAGACGAGTCCATTACTGTGTCAGTGTCCTTGACAGAGATAATGAATGCATACCAGTTTATAGGATTATCTCTCTCTCTCTCTCTCTCTGTCTCTTACACACACACACACACACACACACATACACACACACATACACACATACACACACACACACACAATGACTCTTCAATGACCTTGTCTTTAGCATCTGCAAACATGATATGACTGAAATGTGCTGTGGAGGAGTGTGACCATGAAACTTCCTGTTTCCGTTTGCTTTTTATTGCTGTGTTTATTGACATTCGCCGTACGTATATTTACCTTGTATTTGCTCTCATATTTTTATTGGCTATAACAATAATGATGATTATACACTTTATTTATATAGCACTTTTCTTAACAAGGTTACAAGGTGCTCTCCAGAAAACAAAAAACAAAAACAGCAGATTAAAAACAAAAACAACACAGGGATCATAAAGTACAGGAAGTTTTAAGATGGGATTCAAAAAACGTTAATGTAGCCTACCTGATCTCAATAGAACGTTCCACAAACTGATTTATTTTATGCGTACCTTATGTCCAAATGAGTTCCTAATACATTTTGGAAACTTCTCGCATTATGTATGTTTATATCGTTTGTTTAACTGTAGACAAATATTACATTTTTAGAATGTATGTGCAGGTAAACTGCTCTACACTGTCAAAAATCCTGTGTGACCATCTTAGCGTTGAGGAAGTCTTTTTGATAGCCGACTCTTACATCAATTCAATGCAATCGTGCCTTGACACAACGGTAGCCCTCAAACAGCAGTTTGGGGAACCTCACCAATTGGCGCTCCAGCACATCACCGAGCTAATGGATGGACCCAATATTGTCAGCGGGTAAGCTTTTATCCTTTATTATTATCTTTAAATCTTTTAAATGTTACTGCAGTGCCATCATTACATTAGTTAATACAAATGGGCACCTGATGGCTTTTCATAGGTTTACCAGTAGTTAAGTCCAACATGTTCTTGCAGTTTGCTAAGCATGGTCCCTGTTTCCTTTCTAGTGAAATGGGAGGAGGTGAGAGGGACGGGTTTAAGTGACTCAGTGGGCAACAGAGGGGGCATGAGGTGTTGGCATGGCAAACTCGCAATCACATAAACAACACACACACACACACACACTTATTCCCCATGTCTCTCTCTGCAGAAACAGTGACCTCAGGGCGAAGGAATTGAATCTTATCGCAGCAAAAGGAATTCTTTGCTTGTGAATGAAAAACGTCCTGTTTGTGTTACTGTCTAGGTGTATAGTCTGTCAGTGTGTGTGTGTGTGTGTGTGTGTGTGTCTGTGTGCACGTCATGAAGAAATATGTGGCCATTTCAATGGAGTGGACTCCTTCATGTGAACATGTAATGAAATTTCGTATTCGTCTCTGTCTCCTTTCTCTACTTCCCTCGTTCTGACATCCATTCTTCCTTCCTAGCGCGTAACACTCTCAAATCATTCTTCTTATGCCTTTTTTTTTGCAGTGTCATTCCCCTCTAAGACCCACACGATGTCTAAAAACAGCAAAGAATGTCAAACAGTCCAAAAACTTTTCTCATCATGTTGCTCGGTTATCATTACTGCAAACTCTCGTGCTTATCAGTGCAAGCACCAAGTCGTTGTTACTCCTGGTCAGAAAAATCAGTGAAGTAAAGTTAGCGGAGGTATTAACTTTCAAATAGACGTATTAGTCGTCTGCAACATTACCACTACGGTTATAAAGTAGAGCATGGATTTATCTAGTGGAGATGTTATTAGTAGAGCAAAATTACGCAATTTGAGTTACATTGGCATTATTACAGTAGGTTTTCCCTTTGTGCTTGTTGACTCCAGGGAAGTGAAGAGTTCAGTTGTGACGTCAGTATATCCAGCATTCAGTAGTAAAAGCGAACTGCAGTCAATGAGCCGCGGCCTGTAGCGCCTCGCTGCTGATGACATGCTCGACTTAGTCTGAAGAGCCCTGAAGCCCAGCTCCTGCTGCTGCAAACAGCGCTGTTCACTTGTTTATTCAAAGTTTATTATTATTGAATGTGTCACGTGAATAAATTGCTCCCAATTTGACAATGCACGTCCTTGGGGCAAAAAATATATCATCCAAACATCTAAACCATGTATGCAGTTGTCTTTTCATTTGGTTATCGTTGTGAGCTATTTGAAGCTCAGTTTGACAAAGTGTATTTTTAATCTTAATAACGAAATCGATGAGGAAAAAAGCATTTACTGCACACAAATAAATCTAAACCTTATGTAAATGTACTGTTTCTTTCTGTGAAGTCTACAAAGTTTCATAGTAGCACATCAAAGGCATCTGGAAAAAGCTAAAACATTAATAACTCATTACATCTACACAATGAAGTTAATAAGATCATCCCAGAAATGACTCTGGAGCGCTGCATGTTTGTCATTCAGGCTGTTTCCTGGTGAGGCATCGATCACATTAAGTGTTTGAACATCAATCTTTGCTTATTTTTAGGGCTGTGAAGCTTTTCTCGCATGACTCACTTTGCTCCATGACGTGCTCTTCTCAGGAAAATTTGATTTTGGAAAAAGTCTGTAGATGGACCGAGCCATTAAGCTCAATTGTTTTCATGAGTTCCAAAACAACACTTCACATAATGTTGATCAGCGTGACTGAAAACAGTGACAGCACTCATTGCTAAGTATTTGTTGGTTTACAGCAGATCTGCAACACAATGACACATTTACAAGCTCACGACACTCAGCTGCGCAGTAAATAATCAGATTCATTATTTTGAGCTGTTTCCATGGTTTAAAGTAAAGTGATTTCCCTGTTTCACAGCTTTACATGAAGTTATTTAAAAGCTGGGGTTAATTATTCAGAGAAAGATGTGACTTTATAACAGTCAATGTGTACAACTGTTCTGATGAAAAAGAATTGCCTAATTCATTAAAACCTAAGCAAATTTAAACATTTATTATTTTGGGTTTTCAAAATAGTTTTGCCACCTGGCCTGTATGAGCAAAGTATTCATACTCCTTTTAGCTCTGTTAGGCTCCGTCGGGAGTAGACCGTGCGTCAGCCCTGAGAGACGGAGACAGACCTTCTGTTAGCAGTCTGGTCCCGGAGGACTGCCCTCGACGCCACACCTAATCAGCAAACCCTCTGATGCTACTGTTACACAGCTTAGAGCCAGCCTTCCACCAGCCCGCAGTGACTCCAGGGTTTTCCACCAGCCGAATCCAAGACACCTCAGCTGCATTTCCCTGCTGTTAGTCAGTATTAGTTAGTTAGTGAAATTGACTTCTCCTTTTTTTAACTGATGACTAAATTTAGATTGTATTGACTCGTGGAGTAGTAGAGAGGAAATGCTGCCCCCTATTTTTTGGGAGCGTCTGGCTAGGGATTACTCAGGGCACCTTTAAGTCAGTGAGTTTATCAAAACAAGTCAAATCCAAAACATAAATGTGACAACTTTTATGTATGCACTCATATGTAATATGATAATATTTTGGCAAGAGCAACGGCTGGCAGTAAAATTGGCACTATCGGCTATTGGCTGTTATTGACATCTGTCTGGCTAAATTTAGACTTTACAAGTAACTGTCACAAGCCATTGCTGTCATGGCAGCAACCAAGCCTTTTTGCATCTTGCCCAACTCCTGTCATTTTAAAGGCTGCATTCCATCTCTGTCCAGCTGTCCTCGAGTGCGATCATCATCTGACCTTCACCCCCGATCCCAGTTCCCTCATCAGCTCCTCAGTATACACACCTTCCCTTCAGCCACACAAGTCATTCCTCATGCTTATGCCCCGTTAGTTGAATGTTCTGACTTCCTGTCTGTTAACAGACCTTTTTTTCTATTCAGTGATCAAGTAAAATAAAAAAAATAAAGACACGAAGATGTTTTATTAATATCACCCTTACTACAAGAAGTTACAACAATAACATCACCCTTTCAGTGACGAATGACTTTACCATAAAAAAAAAAACTTATTATAGATGCACTTGTACACAGACGATTATGAACTTGACACTGTCTAAATCCTGGACATTATTTAAATACACGTATTTACTAGTTAGTCAGTTTCATTGAGTGTTGTGCACAGATAATGTGAATTGTTGGACCTTTTATTGAAGGGCTAAAGAGCCTCATTCATTTCCCTATCATCTTGGAAGCATTTACTTCACACACCAGCACACTGAGCGGGTGCGTGTGTGTGTGTGTGTGTGTGTGTGTGTGTGTGTGTGTGTGTGTGTGTATTTACAGCTGTTTCTGCTTTTTCTATGAGGCCAAGTCACCTTTGTTGTGCGACACTTTGCTGAAAGAGGAAAAAGAAGAAAAGAAGTAGTTGAACAGAGAATAAGTCCAAACACCCTCCTCCCCCTCCTCCTCCTCCTCTCTTGACGAGGCTTTGCTCTGTGTCCATGGAGGGATGGAGCAGTATGGAGGTGGGAGCACTGGGATGCAGGACGGATGGTTGGCTTGTTAAGAAGGCAGAGAGGTATTACTTTAAAAATCTCTCCACCCCCGTCGGAAGTCAGCGGGACAGGCAGCCGACGGCTTTTCCAGAGGATGGGAAACCTGGAGGCTGGAATAACTGCTTATTTGGAGAAGACAGAGCTGTGGCTTAGCTAGGATGCCGGAACCATGAAGGCCTTTATCCATTTCTACAGAACAAATACTCATACATCTCAGATCCTTTAAAGGCCCATATCAGTGAATTCATCAGTCCTTTCTTTGTTCTTTTAATTAGAGCTTTAATGTTGGAAAGTAATTTTATACACTACCCCACTGTCTTATATCTTTATCAGATAGTTCCAGCTGTATGATGGTTACAGGGAATGGATCAAAGCCATAAAAAAGAGATATTCTGGATGAATTCTGCATCATTTATACATGTTTCCCCTAAATGTAACTACATTTTTGGAAACCTGGGTTTTAGATAAAGTTCTACGGTTTGGCTGCTCAACATGAGTTTGTAATGACTGGCCACTTGTGGGTCAGTGAGGTTTCACAGGCTTTCTGAAAGCTATGTGTATATTTTACATTTTACATTTCTACTGACTCACTGTTATATATGATGATGTTATTACACTCCAGGCAGCATGAAAACAGCTTGCAGGGACTAAGCTTGAGTTATGCAATCCATCAGCGTAAGCATTACGTCACTTTTATTGTTTTATGTTATCATAGTAATGCAGTTGCAAACAGAGAATGCAATTACAGTAAAATTCTCCCTGGTGGTGCTTTGAAAAGTTTGTAAGAAGCTCTCAAATCTACAACAACAAATTCACATTATGCTTCAATGGTGTCCATGTTTGTCTTCTGTGTTTGATCTCCTCATCAACTCAACTTTGTTTTTGGACTCTGATATTAGAGTTTCTTTGAATGCACCAATAAATAATAGTTTTAAGACAGCTCCTGCTCAACATTAACAAAAAAAAGCTGGCCCCTTAATAGTCGCTGTGATGGATTATCAATTTCAAACCAGATTTGAGTCTGCAATTCGATTTTCACTGCATACTGAAATGAACTAAAACAACAGCTGTCTGGACGGTAGGAAATCAATCTAAAAACTTATATGCTTTTGGAAAATGTTCAGTTAACTAGCAAAGACCACACCATTTTAGTAAGCAAATTATAGAGAATTGGAATGGAAGATAATGGACGTGGGGTTAAGTGGAGTTGAACACAAGGGGACGGACAGAGGGTCAAATGAGGATTGATGATTGGAACCCAGAGAGTGCTTCATCGTCCCCCCTTGTGGTTTCTGTAATTATAGAGAAGGACAAAAAAGAGAAGGGGCAAAAAAAAGTGGAGGGTGAAGGGGGTTAGATACACCAATACAGGTATGCCAATAACAGTAGAAGGAGGTTTAATTTGTAGCTTTCTATTTCTAGTTCACTGAAAGGAATAACATTTTAGGTTTTAGTGTTCTTCAAATTCTTCTTGGCGACATTGACGGTGGGCTATATGATTGGAGTACAGTGCTATACCGGAGGACACTTGGTGGATGTTTTCAGACATGAAACTTTTAACCTCAGCTGAAGGTCACACTCACTGTACCTCCAAGACAGACGACTCATCGAGGTGATTGTGAAATTCTGTATAGATGAGGTGTTTCAGTTAAGTTTGGATCTTGCTGTCGTTTTTGAGAGGATGTGTGAAAATGTACAAATGGACGGTTTAATAATTCTCTCACATTTCATCAAATGATTTACAAAAGCGTCCTAAATCTGGTAATAACCCAATTTAGTCAATTATAAAAAAACACATTTCTCCAAAAGAAGAAGTGTGTGCTACGAGAGCCCAGCGAGCGTGTTTGTGTGTGAAGTTGTTCTGCGTTGGGACAATTACTCAGCCTCGGGGATGAATGAGGTCTGTGGATTAGGGTTGTTTTTGTGTGTTTATACGGGAGTGGACGGGAAGAGCAAGTGGAGGGGACAGAGAGGAGGAGCAGAGGGACGTGGGCGAGTGATTCTCCAGATGAGATCTAATATGTGAGACAGTGCATCCTAAAGAGACGTTTTCTCATGGGCCCACCCCATGAATACAAATTCACCCTGCCACCCGCTCTGCGTTGAAAGGACAGATGCACCTTGCTTCAACCCGTAGTGGAGAAGTAGAGCTTTTCTTTTTTTTAACCTCGTTTACTTCCAGCCAATCACAAAACTCAACTGAGGTGACTTCATGGCAGCTGTTATGAGTCATCCATTCATACCTTTTTCTTGTAACTGAATCTGTGTGCGCTCTTATTCACTGTCATGGGGCCTCGTGTTGGCCGAAACGTAAAATGGTGCCAATGAAAAGCAGCAGGTGAGTTTGTTCCAGGAGGAATTGTGGAAAATAATCTGTTTGCTTCTGTGTGCTGACCTTGGGGTTATGTGGAAAAGGTTGTATGCATGTGTGTTTGTGTGTGTAAAAGTGTGCGTGCATGTGAGTACATCCTTGTCTGTTTGATTGTGTTTGGTTTGGTTTTAAACCGATCGTGTGTGTGTGAGAATGTCCATTAATGTTTGTAGTCATGCTTGTTTGCTTGTGTGTGTGTGTGTGTGTGTGTGTGAGTGAGTGAGAGAGAGATAACAGCAGTACAGTAAATGTATTGGGGCAGGTCTTAGTGACATCACTATCTAGGAGGATCTTACTGGCCAGGCAAGTCAATTACAGTTAAACTGAGTTTACCAGCTGGGTACTTTGTATAGCGTAGAAAAAAAGCAAAAAGAAGTGTGTGTGTGTATGTGTGTGTGTGTGAGTGTGTGGGGGGGAGAGAGAGAGAGAGGAAAAGGGGAGGAGATACAAAAGGGAGGAACAGAAGGGAGTGCAACGGAGAGAGACATAGTAAGGCGGTTTAGGAAGAGGGAGTTGTTGCCGGTGATACAGTACAGACAGACACAACTCATTTTATTCCTGCAGCTTCCACATGCACAGCGCCGACACCAGTGTGTTTTAAACAACCAGTGCAGGCAACAGAGAAAGGGAGTTGCCCACTTGCAGAGGTCAGGCAGGCAGGCAGAGGGGAAGCCAGTGGATGTTTTTAAGAGTTTGCTTATCTGACACTGACAACAGGATGAGAAGCTGAGCAAGGGAGCAGAGAGGGGACAAAAACATGGAGAGAGCAGCAGTACCTACAGCCCGTTTACATAGGAGACATAGAAGAGACAGACACTGGTTACCTTGAGAGAGGTAAAAAGAAAAGAGACAACACGTAAATAGTCCACTTTGTTCAATCTGTCCAAAGGAGCGGGAGCGAGAGCCGAGGGATCGTAACACTGGAGCTCAAGGATAAACCATGGACTCTGCATACATCCCACTACACCTGGACGTGAGTACTACATCACTTTCACACGCACACACACACACACACACACACACACATACACACACACATCTGTGTGTCTGTCAAGCCACAGGCCACAGGAACTGTGCTGCTGAAACCATTAGTCACTCTGGGGAACAACACACACACACACACTCATGCACATGCATACTCCGCTGGCACAGTGTCGCTCAATCAAAATCTTGTCCGGTGAGCAACTAGTCCAAGAATAATGCTTCCATTATGAGTTCAAAGAGTATAACGTAACTCACCACCGCTGCAACATACACAGTATGAATTGGCCCTCAGTGTTAACGCTCAGCAGCTTTAATGTGAAAAGCAGAGGTGTGTTTTTGTTCTGTATTTCACCACGTCTTAACTGTCAGACACACGATGAGAGCAGTCTCTGAGCTTTCAGCAGTCACGGGTTAGATATGTCAGTGTTTCCATTGATGCTTGTGTTGCGCCTCAGCGGGGGCCTCCTGTTAACCACAATGCACTTGTGACACTGAGACCTCCGGGCATCCCAGGCTGAGACGAAAGAGGAGATACTGAGGAAATAAAAAAAAGCAAGAGGATGAAAGTTGAAAATACATGGCAACCTGTTGATGCTCTGTTCAAGCTCACGCATATGAGACTAAGTCTATGTATGTGGTTCCTGATCAGTCAGTTATGATAAAGAAGACAGGAAACACCGGGTCTACTCCACTGAACCGAACATGTGTGTGTGTTTGTGCTCCACCACAGTTCCATGTCTTGGCGTGTGTTTTCTGCTTACGTGTTAGTGCTCACTCTGCCTGGCACCTAGCATGTGTTTAAACCCTGTATATACTGCTCTTAACATGTGTGTGTGTCTGCATGTGTGTGTTTGACGTCTGGGTCATTAGCCAGCTAATCGGTCCAGCTGGGATGAATTAGAGAGCGTTTTATAAAGTCCAATAAAACCACACAGCAGCCGACCTGGAATATTGTTCGAATGATTTCATCTGTTTTGCCTGAGAACTGTTTTGGGCATTTTTCACCCCGCCCCCATTATACGTATATTGACTCCCCAGCTCAAAGTCATGCATTAATGACTGGTTAAGCATGCGGGGTATTGTGCAGTTATAACCTCACAGTAAATTATACAGACTATGGCGTGCATGCTCAGTTTATATATGCATGGCACAGTTACAAGTGGAAAAAGAGCAGCAGTGAATACAGATGTATCCTCAGAAGTGTTCTCAGGTGTGTACTATACATCACATTTGGTCTCATGAGGCTGTCCAACATGAAATATTTTGGCGTGTTTGAGTGTGCTCAGAAAGAGAAAATCAAACCTGTGGTATAAACGCTGCACGTATCATGTTCTGAAAGAATGAGACGGCAGCATAGCAAAATGAGAGCTAGCAGGGGAGGGGGGGATCAGGGAGAATGAGAGGAGGAATTTGGGAAAAGAAACACGGGAAGAACAACAGGAAGGGAAAGTTGAGGGACCAAGCGTAACATGAAGACAGCGGCGGTGGATAAATCAGCCGGCTGCGGTGACACTCCGGCCCTCTGGCCCGGCAACAGTCTGCCGCACTCTTCCGCAAAAACACCATTCATTTAAGACATAGGGGAAAAAAGAGCAACATTAATGGGAGAGGAAGAAAAGCAGAGACGGAGAAAGGGAGATAGGGAATGGGAAGGTGATGCAGAGAAGCACAAAAACAGATATTGTTAACAAGAAAGAACAAGAGAAATATGGCAGAGAGGGAAATTGATGGATGAATCATATGAGAGGAAGAGGGAAACAGAAAAGAGAAAAGCAGTTAAGTGTTGTATGACAGCATAAAGCAAAAGGACAAAGATCAAGGAATGCAAAATGGAAGGAGGAAGGGGAAAGGGAGCAGGGTTTGAAATGATAAAAAGAGAGGCAGTGAGATAGAAACATGACAAAAGCAGGAGTTAGAAATGGACGTCACAGGGCAGAGGTTTTAATCAGAGAGTTCAGAAAGACACGGGGCAGGCCGGCGACAATTCTCATCCGTTGTGCACCAGGGTCACGCCACTGTCGGCTCGGGAAGTCAGGTCTAATATTTCTAATAAGCTGAGCTGCATGCATGCATACACAGAGAGACGATGCACACACAGAGACCCTAAGCCTTCATCTCACCTTATCATGGACCCATTAATCAATCAGCTGTCCTCCTTTATCCCCAGGAACATTTGATTAGTCCACATTCCTGCCAGAGAGAAAAAGAATAAAAAGTGAACAGCGAGGCAGGGATAGTCAGATATGAAAGCAGGAACTGGGGGAATGTTATCATAAAAACGTCAGCTTTTACGGCTAACTGGAATGAGACGGCATCAGGATGTACACAACACATAAAGATGCTAAATTAAGACTGGATCATACAGTTTGAACTGGACAGAACCAGTCATAACACAGACACTCAGGGAGAACAGAGAGGCTGTATGTATGTCAAAGCGATGTAGGGCAAGCTTGTCTCCGCTCGCAAACCTCTTCCTCGCCTTTCCGTGTTTCTCTGCCGAGCGCAGGTCGTGACACACCCTGTTGTGTGACGACTGAACCTTTGAACCTCAGAGTCACCTGGGTGGTTTTGTACTTTGTGAGGAAAGTACAGGAGAGAGAGATGGTGTTGTTGTCCTTAATCTGCTTTACAAGCCTCCAAAGAGTATGGGAGAGGCTGTCCAGCATGGTGTCTAATCTGTAATTGTCCTCTGCGTCGTTGCCTCAGGTGAAACAGCCCTGGGTGGGGCTGCGAGAGTTTAATGGATAGCCAGCAACAATCCCACGCTTGGAGGTGGCTTACTTTCCCAGGCCTGCCCTTTGAACCACGTACCACATGAGCAACACACAATGCATAAAAAATGTACACACCTTCACACCTCTGAACTCCTTTTAACCCTTTCCATGACAGTGTGGTGAGATTAGTGGTCATTACAGTGTCATTATGTGTTCGCTCAGCCATAAATGCCTCTGTTATCTCGCTGTAGAGGGCTTAATCAATTCTCTGTCCCTTAGAGAGGGACGAGGGATGAGATGTGGAGATAGAGAAGAAAGATATGTGAGAGCTTGGACAAGGAAAGAGATAACTACAAGCTGAGAGTTCTTCTTTTAGTAAGTGATAGATATAATTTATACTTCAGTCAACCACGGCGACAATGGGTTCCTGATTCACTTCTCTTATACTTCTATTTTGTCGCACTTATGTTCGTTTTTAGTTGAGATTGTCTTGTCTCCTCCTCCTTTGCTCTGACCCTTTTACTCCTCAGCCCGACCTCTTCAGGTCAAGAGGGCCGTTAAACTTGTTGGTTTCTAATTACTGGCTCGGTTATTATTAACACCTGCGCTACAGATGTGCAGGGTGTTAGCCAGGTCGTAGTGGTAATTACATGATCCCCTGTCTGTGGTCCGGTTCCCGCACTGAGAATAGTCATGGAGGGAGAAATAAGCTGATCACTTGAGTTGAGTCAGCTGAAAGAGGATTTACTCTCTCAACACAGTCAAGTTTAGCTTAAAGGAGCGCTGTTGTGCCATCTGTGGGGTTTTGGTCAGAATTCTGCTTCAGTAATCAAGAATAGCAAGTGAATGATGCAGGTGTCGCTGTGGGAATTCATAACACTACCGTTGGGGAAAGCTCAAAAGACACTTCCGCATATGTGCAAATAATACTCTCCTTGGAAGAACCCGTAAAAGTAATTTTTTTTTGGGTAACCATTAGAATTTCAAGAGCGCAAATCATGCAAACCACAAACATTGTATATTTGAGCTTTTTTTTTTAATTGATTCAAAATTGAAAAATTTAAGTGCAATTAGCAATGAGTGCTTGAATGTAATACTTTTGAACATAGTTGAACAAAACTAAACAAAAGCACCCAAATTCAAATTGCAGGATTTAAAACAGGTATTCAAAGACCAATATTAGACAACAACTGCATCTGAATATGATATGATATTTTTGGAGTCATTGGGCAAAGATTCCATAACATTTCTGCATTTTGTATAAGTCTGCAGTTTTCTGAAAAGAAAATCCCAGAATTGGAAAATACAACCCTCCTCTCTCCCCTTTATGTCCTAAGCCCCTCCCACCAGACGAGCATGCAATTCATACAATAACCATTCATTTCAAACTTCCTCCTGATCGCTTTATACAGTAACCTGTACAAGTACTAATGGTTCATTTCAAACATCATTCTTTATACAGTAACCAAGTACTAGTCGTTCATTTCATACATCATCCCAATCGCGATGCCCTTAGAGCAGCAATTGACCATGAGAAGTACTGTCCTGTTTTCTTTGCAAACATGTGGGCCTGTAAGGAACTTAGAGATGACATACGTGATTTGAGGCTCTAGATAGCTATAATATCGACAAAGTGTTCAGTTATTACCAATAATAGTTATTACCAATGGAGGAAAAACAAATTTTACTGCAACTTTTTCTCCAGGGTATTTTGCCATTGAATCAGGCTCTCACCGAAGTGACGTGCATGTGCATCTGTATTTGTGGAGCAGTCAATAGGAACACCCTGTCTCTGTGATCACGGACTAGATCTTCTTGAATCAAAATATGCTAAAAGGTTCATATGGATTACTGCCTACCTCAACTTTACGAAAAGCTTTCAATCTTCTTCACTCATGCAGACATCATTATAGAAAGCTACCGAATGTTTGAATTATTATTCTCCAGTGATTTGAAAATGAAGGGAGAAGAAAATATCCGTCAGTGAGTGGCCTCAACAACTCCATTACACTTCACTAAAGTCTAAATTTCTTGAACATATGCCACATGAAGGCTGAAGACTGATGAGAAACTAGTGTGTCCAGGAAGGGGAAGACATAAGCATGATATACAGAGTCCTGGAGGATCTATCTCTTTTTCAAATTTCATATTTGTAAATACAAAAATTCTAAGCACCTAAATTTAAAGAGGATCAGAAACGTTGCATAACCTGCCTTCATAAGTTTGTCTGTTGATTTTGAAGATTGCTCCTCTTTTATCTTTTGTTAACTACTTCCTCTCTTGTTTTCTCCATCACACCTGTCCTTCCATCATTTATCCTCACCTTCCTGTCTCCCTCCAGGTCCACCATGTTCCCTGCTAACCTCCTGCTCCTCATGGTCCTGCTGCTACCTCAAGCCTCGTCTGGTCGCCAGGGTGGAGACACCAGCAAGATCGACCATGGCAGGGTGTCCCCCGTGCCTTCCTCCTTGTCGCCCCCACCAGCTGGTTCCCTCCTCCTGGAGCCCAGTCTGGCTCGGACCATCCAGAATCTCCTCCTGAGCCGGCTGGGCCTGCAGTCGCAGCCCGACCCTCGGCCTGGAGTGCCGGTGCCTGGGTACCTCCTTAATCTTTACCGCTTCCACCAGCAGCAGTACCATCTAGTGGAGGACCCCTCGTTTATCTTCCCCAGCCAGCACATCCAGCAGGCCAACACCGTACGCAGCTTTCACCACAACGGTAAGCTCTCTGGTATATCATGATGCTATGCTGTCAACCTATTTAACTGCAATAAAATAAAAGTATTTGAAACGTTATTGTTTGGCCTTTGAACATTTGTTTCAAGGAAGCTGTTCCTTCTTTATTAACCACAGATGAACTATATAGATCCTATTTATGACAGATGTTTGTTGTGACTCACCAAGTACCAAGCATCTGTGCGCTCTTAGATAAGATGGGTTGTTTACAATCCTGAAGTCTTCTTTAAAAACATGTGCGAGAGCATACTTAGAAACACTGAGGGGAAGTTTGTTCTGGACTTTGCTCTGCAGTTCTGATCATGGCTGGATTAACCTGTTAGGGAGTCCGAGGGCAAACAATTGCTGTTGGGCCCCCGCCGACCCCCCACCTATTGCCCTGCCAGTCACCTCCAAGTTCACACATATTTTTTTCTGGTTTAATTTGTTTAAAAACAACTTTATTAGGAATATGCACGTGGCGATGCTAACACGATGAAGCTCGTAAAAGTAGATTATGACACAGGATCCCTGCGGTAGATTTTGAATCACCCAGTGCATGTTGGTGTAGGAATGTTTGACTGCTTAAGAGCCTCAAATAAAAGTTATTGGCAAGAAAATGCTATGCTTGTAGTGGTTTGATTCCCTCAATATCTTCTGACGAAAGGTAAAAATTGGAGCTTACAGTGTCAATGTGAGCTATTCACCGTAGTAACATAACTTATTTGCTAATATTAGTAGATAATTTGGCAATTTTGCTATTGAAATTATTCAAGAAATATCTGGAAAATGACAAATGACAAATCTGACTAAAGTAGGCACTGCTGTTTGTGTCTTGTTGAGTGTAAATAACACCTTTAAACCACACTAAACTCCCATACGCCCTTGTCTCTCTTCCTCTTTCTCTTAGAGCCCCTTGGAGACAGCCCTTTAGCAGTGGATCGTAAGAGGGTGCACATCTCCTTCAATGTTTCCTCCATCCCTCAAGATGAGAGGGTGCTCTCCGCTGAGCTTCGGCTCCTCCGCAGTGACAGAGCCTCACTGGGTCCTGGGGTCCACAGACTAAACCTATACCTCACTGAGCACCATGAGGACCCTGAGCCCACCCTGCTGGAGACAAGGTTACTCACCACCGGCCTCCACAGCCATAAAGCAAGTGGTTTCTGGGAGGCTTTTAGCCTAAATGCAGAGCTCCTCCATAAGGCCCTTGCTGGGACTGGTAGTCTGGGCTTCTTCCTGGAGGTCAGAATTGAGAACAGCACCACATTGATCCCTGAACAGAGCCTCTTCCCTGCCGCAGCTGAGGAGGAGGCAGAGAAACACAAAAAAGGACACATGAGAGTATGCAGGTCTGTGGGTCAGGACGAGCATAGCTGGGCCCAGGAGAGACCCCTCTTGGTGGCTTATAGTCATGACGGTCGTGGAGAGCCCTTGGTCAAACATGGCAGGAGGACCCCTAATGGAGGCCAGAGGATGAGAGGGAGAAAGGGGACAAAAGACAGGACCAGGAGCAGCAGCAAGGGCCGCAATAGAGACCAAGCCTCGGGCAGGGACAAAAAAACGGTGTATACGGTGCCGGGCTGGGGGGCTGTTAAAGGAGGGGTCGGTTGGAGCGATGGGGGAAGGGTGAAAAGAAATGGTGGTCGTGCTGCAAAACTGAAGCGCCTTTCTCGTAACAGATGTCGCCGCCATCCTCTATATGTAGATTTCAACGATGTGGGCTGGCACAAGTGGATCATTGCACCCAGCGGCTACGACGCCTTCTTCTGCCTGGGAGAGTGTCGCTTTCCTCTGGCCGACCACATGAACTCCTCTAGCCACGCCATGGTGCAAACTCTGGTAAACTCTGTGAATGGAGCAGTGCCTCGGGCCTGCTGCGTCCCCACCTCCCTCAGCCCCATCGCCCTGCTCTACCTGGACCCTCAAGACCGAGTGGTGCTGAAGAATTACCAGGACATGGTGGTGGAAGGCTGCGGCTGCCGGTAGTGGACTGGAGAACTCACCCAGAGAAAGCCAGACGTGGATGGAGCAACAACGAGGGAATAGGAGAAAGACAGAAGCTTGAAAAAGGCAGATGGTGGGAAGAAGAGACGCCAGCTAACTGCAAGCAGACATGGAGACTGATAGAGACAAATGTAACAGCGCAAGAAGGGTGAGGGGAGAGGAGGGAGATAAGGGAATGGATATAGCAGCTAAATATGAATTATGAGGAGCAAGACAAATAGTCAGACATAGAATGAGAAAGACAAAGAGTGAACAGACATAATCTACCACACAACAGGATAAATGATTCGACAATAAGGCAGAGGAAGCAGAAATATGGTCAACACAGATATACTGCCAGGAATTACTTTTCACGTTTTACCATTTAGCAATGATGCAGCTGTTTACACCATCAACCGACAGGCTACTTGTTCTCTCGCGAGAAGCCAGCGCTTAAATATCAGATGGCGTCTATTCTATATCCCAGTGTTTGCCAATCATCTCATACGACTGTCTCACAGGCACATGTGTTTTAGCAGTGGACACACAAATTAAGCTCTGGAGCAGAATCCTGTAACTTCCTCATTGACTTCCTGATGATCCGATGATCGACAGCATTAGCAATATGACGATGGCACTAGTACGGCTTCTAAACTTTGTGTGACAGTGATGTTTCTGCAGTATTTGAACCAAGAAGTAGGGTGCATCTGTAATAAGAATGTTCATATAATGACAGACTGTCCCCTTACAAGCGCCCCTACGTCACAAGCTATTTAAAACCACAACAATAATGCTGAGGAACTATTATGCTATTGTTTGAATGTACTACTATCACTATTATTTAAAAAAGAGATTTTTTTATGTACATTTATTTTGCAGACATGAAGAAAATCCAAGTGATGGTTGTCTTGTGATTTTACATAATTCCACTGAATGGCGATTCTAACTTAAAAGACACATTATGTATTTAAGTAGCAGCAATATGGTGTATTTAATCTTGAAAATATTTAAGATACCTGCACTCAGCAGAGCATACAGCAAATGAAATAAGAAAGCCTGCCATCCACATGAAGTAATTTATGGTAGCTTTACATCAGTACAAATGTTCAGTGTATTGACTCAAGTCTGTGTTACTTAATCGTCCCACCTTTCACACATTTTGGTGTCCTACACATGACAGCAGACATAAGTGGTGTTGCCTTTAAAAGCTCAACTAACAAGTCAATTGAAAGCTCTTTGTATTGTAGCTACTGAAGTGTGTAACAACAGGTGTCTTTGCTAGTTGTGTCTGCATGTGTCAAGAAAAAAAAAAAGCAGGACCGACATTAAAACTGGGACTTTAGTGCCTTTCAAACAGGGGCTTTAAAAGTGTTCTCTGCTGAGCTTAGTAAATGTTTTTCCGTGTTGCATTTTTCTCTCTAATGTTAAGCAACAGCTTGTAAAATGTTTGACAATATACCTCTAATAAACAAAGCAAACAGCACAACTGTCACATGACTTTTCTTTTGCATCAATCATTTTCTCCTTTTTGCAAGTTTTGTTTTCTTTTTGTGGGGCCCGAGAGCATGAAAACGCTTTTCATATCATTTTCTTTCTTCAGCCTACAATGGAATTATTGCCATGTTCAGGAAGAAAAAAGGATGCCAGAAGTCCCACAGAGAGATTGAAACAGATTTGTGTATATGATACTGTAGCTAAGGAAGCAGCTTCAAATTCTCACATCGAAACAGCTGTGAGGTTTAAATTCAAGGGGAAATGTCTTATCTCCACTGCGCATCCTTGCTGTGAGCCGTTGTATCACTTGACACTACTACCCGGGAACAGTGCGGACGTGTGTCTGATCCCGGATATCACACGCGGAGGCGAAAAGAATGTAGATGAAGGAAATAAGATGCAGGAGCATAAAGTTACTTTCCACACTTGGCTGCAGGGGATTCATTAACGCAGGGGTCAAACTAACTCAACTGCATCTTTGACCTCCACATTCCTGCGTGTTCTCAGAAGAGGGCCCTGCCCTCCGCAGCCACCACCAGATGGGCTCACTGCTCACTGCAGCTCACAGGTGTGTTAAGCCTACAACCTGTGAGGGGAAGGGTGTGATATGGTTCGATAGAGAGCAGAAAGAATTGTTCTATGTAACCCATTAACGTCCGACAAGCAGGGACAGTAGCTGGGATACTACAGACTCACCTGATATCCTCTTCTTCTCTTTACTTTTGCTATATTACTACTTTGCAGGAATATATCATTCTTTACCCAGGATTCACTGCTTTAATTCAATGTTTGATTTTAAACGCAGAACTGTTATTATACAAATATAAAATACGGTTTATTCTAACCTTATAATGTTGTCTTTCATTTCATATGATTCATACAATGATGTGGCGGTAGATCAACACATCCTCTTAATTAAAGGCGCATTACCTTGTAGGTGGTTGTAACACCATGGACAAATGTCTGCACCTTTGATTGTGCTCCGTACTCTGATTTGGGGATGGAGGCCTCCATATCAACACTTGTCAGGAGTATACTGGTGTGTGTGTGTGTGTGTGTGTGTGTGTGTGTGTGTGCGTGCGTGCGTGCGTGCGTGCGTGCGTGCGTGCGTGCGTGAAGAGAAAAACAGAGCACAGAGAAGAAAGTGTAGAGGCAGAAAATAGACACATCATGTCATATGATATCAGGTTCACAGATGGTTTGTGCCTCTGCTCTTGTAGATAACTATTTGGGTTAGAGCCAGTATATTTCATCTCATAGGCTGTAACACATCATGGTTCACTTAGTGGTTGACTGATAACCTCTGGCCTTTTTCCTCCATGACCCCCTACTCACTTTTTCACCTACAATCCATTCCTTATTCTACCTTTCCTGACTCATCTATCTCTCTCAGCCTTCAGCTTCCCCTTTGCAAATCACAGGTTCTTCAACCGCGTTTTTATCTCAGCCTATTTGTCAATCGTCGGCCCATCTTGACACAGTGTTTGCCTCTAAACCTTTTTCCTCTTTTAACCTGACCTATCGACTCATTCTTCTCTCAGCGTCTAGATCAGAAACAGGTGTTTAACGGTCCATTTGTCCCTCATGATGAAGGGAGTGGAGTGAGTATTGATAAGTCCTGACTGTTAGTTCAATGTGCTGCTGATTGGATTGCAAAAAAAATTGTGAAATGTCCCTCTTCTGGCACCTTACATTACAATAGCATTTTGGGCAATCTATTGGCAGAAATTGAATATAATATTGTTTTTTGTTTTTTTTTGTGTATTTCATTGCCTTAGAATAAGCTGTTTATGTCTACATAAGGGGATGGTCCTCTTCACAGAGCCTGCTAGCATGTTTCTACAGTAGCCCAGAACAGACAAGACCAAGGACATTTGAGTTTTTGTGATTTTGTGTTGGCCACCGTAGTTCTCCTCCACGCTTGGCACACGGGAGAAGTTTCAGTTGGTTGCAACCTGCAACCTCACCACTAGATGCCACCAGATCCTACACACTAGACCTTTAAAGGAATAATTATAGTTTGCTATAACATGGCTGTCATATGTGTTCAGCAAATATGGGGCATCGTTCAAAGCCAGTGTGATTGTCTGACTTGTGTTCCTTGATTGTTATTGCGATATTATTAATGACAGAAGTTGTCACTGCCCTCCTGCTTTGGTAGAGCCTGCTGTGAACTTTGAGGAAGTTTGTCCAAGATGATGCTCAAGATACATTTTGCAGTTCTAGTTCATCACACTTTGACCTCTCCCTTCATCCAAGCTCGCTGCCTTGATCTCACCTTAACCTTTGAAACATGTTTTCTCTCTCTCGTCTCCTTCCTCTCACAGGTGCTCTGCTTATGAATTCTTAAGGGTGAGGTTGTGGAGCACAAAGACAGGATATGACCAGGCTTATCTTGTCAGATGTGGAGGCTGTTTGAGGCTGGGTAGCAGCAGTCTTGATCCAGTCAGCCCAGAGGAACACCTTCCCTCAGTCCATTAATCATTCAGGGATCTACGGAGGAGCAATATTGCAAGTGACAGTGCTGCTCGGACACATGGCTGTGCCTCTTTGTTTGGATTTATCTGTGATGAATGCCAGTTAAGCACCAAGGAGTGGGCATGGTCTATCCGGGGTTTTTAGATAATTACAACCAGAGTTCACAAAAATGGTTCAGCCGCAGCCAGGATTTTAAACAGTACTGATGTCCATAGAGCCTCCTCTTAAAGAACATTTTGACATACCAAAGAAAGTTTCCCCACTCAATCTTACTCAACATAAAAACTAGTTCATGTTACGTTGATGATCATATGAATTACGGCCAGTTTGGCATGACAGAGGGTGCTAAATGCTACCATTCCCATGAGGCTCGAACAATGATGTCATGGAGATTAAGGTGGTCTAAGGCACATATCGAGGCTATAGCAAATTTACAACACTTTATCTTGAATATGGACAAAACACTTCGCCACAGTTGCAGAATTCATCCAAAATTGGCCCATAATTTGGGCTGGTTTTCTCATCAGTATTATCTTTATCTTTCTGTGAATATAACAGAATCTTGAGCTTTGTGGTTGGATTTTTCCTCCATGCATGCTCTTTCTGAGTTGTAGCAACTTCTATATACCGATTTGACAATTTAAATCCCAGAAATCATGCTTTAAAAAACTAAAATGTGTGTATGATTGTATAATACAATTTCCTCCCCAGGTTGTTAAAAACTTAAAAATCCCAGAAGAAACACTGAGAAGATGACTTTAATATGGACCAGGGTCCAGCTCTCCATGTCAAGATTTTGAAATGCGTCAGCAAACAGTGCTGCAGTTGACCTTTGGTGTACGTCCTAGTTTTTAGTATCATCATAACATAACATATATATATATACCAGCAACAACGGCTCAACAGACTGATGTCATGCTTGGGGATTGCCTCCTGGTTCCTGGAGTGTTGACAGAGTTCATCAGGACTGGCCTGCCAGTCTTCCCACCCACACTGACAGACCTGACCACAGACAGAGGCAGCCTTGTGTGTCCCTAGTGTCCCCTGCAGACTGACAGCCTGCTCCACGGAAACTACAGTACCTCCCACCTCCCTGTTAGACAGCTGGGTCAACTGTGCAGCCCACCCACTGCACATAACATTTAATGATACCTGTCTAAAGCACCTTTTGGATTACTTATTTTTTTATTTCAATATGATGATTTAATAAAACTATGAATTTGAACATTGTGTACACACAAGAATACACTAGTATATGTAGACAGAATGGCTTGGGTATTTGGAAACCCTTTGTTCCAAAACATTTTCTATCTACTGTATTTCTGAGAGGGTATGCGTTATTTGTGAAAGTTTGTGGGTTGGCCAAAAGGCGCAGCTACAAACAGTGTTTGCCTGCAGGTTTTTTAAACTGTGATGATAAATAAAAGCCAAGATGACAGTGATATACCAGCAGCAGAAGTACCAGGGCATCACTTATACTGCGGGGTCACAGACCCATAATGACTGCAAAATATTCCCTTTTGGACATCAGAAACAGTTTTCAATCATGCTAACCCCTTAAGTACACTAAATTGCAGTTTGATACATATAGTGTGTCACACAATAAAATGGCAGTGCCCCAAATCACTATAGCAGATGTGGATGTATCTACCAGTTGTGTGCTGCTGCTTCTGCTGCTGCAGCTGCCGAGTTGGTGGTTTTAGTCTAGAACACACAAAACAGATAGCGAGGGTTTTGGGTTTAGCCTCCGAGCTTCAAAGAAAGACTCATGCTGAAACTGAACGAGCAAAACTGGACCTCTGGGTCGCAGAGTGGAGCAGGTGCAACGCGTTGAAACGCCGGGAAGGTCGACAGGAAGCTGTCATGTCACGAGGCAGAACCCTGACCCCTGCAGTCTGTCGCTCCAAGTGCACATCTCTTTTTCTCCGACTCATATGTGAATGTGTGTTTGATGTAACCGTGCAGAGGTTGCATAACGAACAGCTGTTGTCCTAAATTCATCCTTGTCAGTTGTGTCTCCCTAAATGTTCCAGATAGCATCTTTATCACAAGTGACACCAGTCTGTGCCCCATGCACCTCTGCTCTTTTTCCTCCTCCTCTGTCGTCTGTCCATCTCTTCATTTATGTTTTCATCTCATCTCTGTCTCCCCTTACAGCTCAACGATGAAAAATTATGTTTTTACAGGTGTCTCACAATGCGGATGCTCTCCCTGCTTGAATGGGAATTGCATTCACTCCTTTCTGCTATTCCTACTTTCTCTCACCGCCTCTGATTTGCTCTTGACACTCAAGGTATGCGTTCAGGAACAACTGGAGTTGAGAAGAGGGAGGGAATGTTCATAAGTTCAGTTTTAATTGGCCCTGTGCTGAGGATGGAGGCAGAGATTTGGAATCTGCAGAGTCCCCCATAACATTTAGCTGTTATTTCTCCACTGGAACAGCCAACAAAAAAGTTTGGATTCATTACAGCTTGGGTCCCAAAAGCGTACTCACCAAAATAATTACTGAGATCTGGACAAAAACATCACTAGAAGAATGTCCAACAGGGTAATAAGCATAAGAGGTCAGATGATCATCAAGTTGTAAACATGTTACAGGCCTATGGTCTAGCTTAGTATTAAAACCACTTCATCCAAGGAGAAAATTGAAAGTGAGCACACCTGAAATGTGTGCTCACCTGAAATCCTAGTTATAATTTTTCAATGCAAAGCAAAACACAAAAGGCAGGCTCCAAGAAGTTGGGCAGTTAACTGTGATGATGCTTAGAATGTCTTTGTGATAAGCCATATTTGTACTACATCAATTTGGCTAACCTGGCACCACTCACACCAAATTTGCAATGAGAAAATTTCCTCTCACTCATTCTGGCATGTTTTACTGATAAACTATAGTATAATAAACTATACTTGCAACCCATATGAGACCATGAGAATCATTACCCTGCCCCGGTACATTTGTTTAAAAACCTGTCTGATTGTATTCTTAACAATGTCGCCCAATTCCCAGCTTTATTAAGCAATTGACTTGGTGAGTACGATGCTATTTTTACCAACTGAAGTGATAGCCGAAACTAAAAAGTTAAAACTTAACTCATAATAAATTGTAATTATCTTTAAAATTATCTTTGTGTCCTCAGTGTCCTCCCTCTCTCAAATCACAAGGCCCAGACCAGCGGGGTGAAAGCAGTGTAAACAGATCCATCACTGATGATTAGCTGTTGATGAGCCAACAGACTGGAAACAAGCAGGGAGAAGGGTACAGAATGACTGAAACACAGCCTGTGAAGAAAAGGAGTGAAAAATATAAGGAGGACTCAAGTGATGAAAGAAGAGAGAGATGGCAAGGGAAAAAGACAGGAGCTGGTGGACAGCTGTTGGTCTGTTTACTACGAGGATATCGCTCTTCTCCAGATGTTTAGCAGCACACAGAGGGAAAAGGAGAGAGAGGAGGGTATAGGGACGAAGGAGAGAGAGCAAAAGAAGATGTGAGTGGAGGTTCAGTGCCGGTTGCCAGTTTGGACTCATCGTGGTGTACTTTATGACTTGCACATTCAAAGGGCTACGTGGTCAGTAACCAGGAGTGATAGTAGGAATGCCCTGTCCTGGGATAACAGAGGAAACAAAACAAACAACAGGCTCAATGATGAGTAACCACATCCACCGATCCTCCTAAATCACCTAGAGAAGTAAAAAACATAAAAGGAAAAGTGAAATACATAAAGTGAAAATCACACAATGTGGATAGGATATGTTAACCTATATAAGTCAATAACTCATGCAGAAAAAGGTGCTTTATTTCTTCCACATGTACCTCTAATCTTAGGCTATATTTCCAGGATTTGTGACTTCTTTGTTTCTTGTCTAGCTTGTCAGACTTGAACCACGTGATTTGAGTTTGCTGTTCTGCGAAGTGAGATTAACTCCTATGCAAGCACGTCGGCTCAATCTAAGGGACCTGTCAGTGTATTTCAATTTAGCCACAGAGTCTCCCTCCTATCGGTCAACTAGAGGAAGGAAGGCAGAAAAGGCAAGAGGGAAAATCATCGAAGAGAGTGACGAGAGAAGAAAATTACTTAAATCTGAAAATGGGGACTTAAATGTATTAATTTCACAAACATGGGAGGTCAATTTAATCCCCCTTCATCCTGTAGCAAAGCCATATAATACAGGTGCAACACAGTTTTGGCTGAAAATATCATCCCCCCCCCCCCCCCCCCTTTTCTTGTTCATCTTGTCTCATAGGTGCTTTGTACAAGGCTATTTTCATTATACTTTTTCTCAGATCCAGACTCCTTCATTGATCTATGTATCTAAGTTTGAAAACAGGGCTGATAACAGGCGCATGAATAACTGGGGCCTATCACCGAGCAGCAGCGGTACATGATGCTCCTGAGATGCATTAACGCAGGCCGCAGCCTTTCCAAACTCTCTCTGAAAAAGTAACAGGAGGAAAAAAAAAAAAAAACTGAGACGGGGAGAGGGGAAAGAAAGAGAGAGGAGGGAGAAGGCCTGGCATAAAGATTAGATTAGCACTTTAAAACATCTGTGAACTCGTCCGGCCCAAGCTACGCTTCCCCACAGATTTGGGCCTGATCTCACATTTTCTTTCCTCCACCTCCCCTCCCCTGCTCTCCACCTCTACTTCCTCCACCCTCATCCCCCTTTTGTGTTTTGTCTGTTCTGTTTGATCTGTCATTGGACTTTTAGTTATAAGGCTAAGGATGGTGTTGTTTTATCTTTATTATTGTTATTAGCAAATATTGCCTGTGTTGCCGGATTTGTTTATGCCGCTGTCATCTAAAAAAAGAGTAACTCTGTCTGACCAGAAAATGGCCATTGGGCATTTGTTCAAACAACTTTAGACAAAAAGAATCACTTACAATTCTGAATTTCCGAAACAGTACGATAACAAATCAACCTCATTATGAGACCTGACAAAGAAGATAGCTATTCGCCTGGCAGAATATCAGACCATTTTTGTTACAAAAACACAATTTGACTCTCTCTTTCTGAAATCTGGCGATATTTGCGAGTGACATTAGATTTGTAGCCCCCAGTGGCACCATTAGGAGTTAAGAGGTGGTAAATAATTCGCTCAGCAGCGTAACATAATGGTGACGGGCACCGGTGTATTTTCTTTCTTGGGCCCTCGCCCCAAACACAAGCGCACGCTTAGCGCACACACAAACATGGACACACACAAGCACAGCATCAACACTCCCCACCTTCCCAGAGTTTTGTTATTTAAGACATGATAATGTGTGTTATAAACACCCTCTTCCAGACCATCCATCTCTGCAAGTGAAGGTAAGGGACGACATGCCACCTAATTCTGTTCATATCACTGCTGTGCATTCATTAGGGGAAGAAAGCAATGGCCTGGTTTAGAGGAAAAGGGTTTCCTCTGTTCCTTTCCCCTTTAGCTATGCATTTGTTTCCAGCAGCATTGAGCTGTAACTCCAAAGGGAGGAAGGGTGGGAACAGTATGAGACAAAGCGATGGAAAGGCTGATATATACTCTCTAATCTCCTCTGGTGGGCTGGTAAAGACTCAATTATTCTGTCTGAAAATCAAGAGATGAGCTGAAACTCTTGAGGGACCACAGGAATGCCAATCAAAAACACAAATGTGTACTGAATACAGTATATTCTTAAATTAACTGGATGATGTCTCAAAAAAGCTCTTAAATGTAAACGTAAAGAAATGCCTCATAATCGTAACACTTATCAAGCATAAGATTTCTACCCTATTGTCTTTTATTCCATTGGAACTATTTGTATTGTAAGACTTTTCAACCTAAATACTTCAGACACGTTTCATGGTGATAAACAGAACCACATATCAATTTGAATCATGTTAATACCACTTATATATTCTTAAACGGGTGGTCATTTTACTCAAGTTGCATTGTTCTTAAAGATTTCAAATGAACAGTAGCAACAATGGCATAGTCCTATAATTAATCATTTAAACTTGAAAATAATGGACATATTGCTGTCTGCCACAATCATATCAGAGTTTCTATTGGCCCAAAGCTTACGTGGATGGGAGTAACGGACACATTGTGCTTGTTTTATTGGCGCAAATGGTCCACATCTGTACATATACACGTTTTAATGATACAGCACAATTTTATATTATTATATAATAAGCAAATTATTTGGCAGACAGCCTGACAGAGTGCCACAGACCCCATTTTGAGAACCACTAATCTGCCATCATTATCGTAAAATGGGAATGTGCTGTGCTAGAACAGGAAGCTTGACAGGCATAGCAACCATGACCAAATAGGGCGGAGCTTAGCGAATAATCAGTTGGCAGGTACGACTGTCTGTTTGTGGCTGGCTGCTCTAAAAATAATGTTTTTGTAGAAACACAACACTCTTCATGGCCTGTTGTAAAGCTCCTCTCATTTCTTTAGTTGATGTATTATTTCCCCTCTTTACTCTTCTCCGGCTGTACTAAAACACAAACTGTCCTTTAATAATTTAAAATCCAGGCAAGTTCACCATCAACCAGATGTCTAGCCGAGATCAGTGGTTTACTGGAAGCTGGAACCCTCAAACAAAACGGACCACATGGTTCTGCAGATTCCCAAAACTTGGTCTGAGTCAAGATCAGGTGTGTGTGTGAGTGAGTGGGGATGCTATGTACTATTTGGCAGAAATTTGAAAAGAGCTAGTAGGAAGGAAGAGAAGCGAGGCCAGCAAGAGGCTATGGAGCATTTCCATCTGAGCACTTACGGGACATCAACAATGTCTGTTGTAATATCAATGAGCACTATAGCAGGTGTCGATATTACTCTTGTTTTGAAGATGCCTGGCAAAAATTGTTGCAAACTTCCTCCTGAAGATGAAATAATATTATGATTGGGAGTGAGGGAGACATTCCGATTGTGGTTTGGTCACAGCATGGAAACACCAAAAAACATCGCACACATGCCATTTAAATTAATTTATTTAGGAAGTAGCTCATACCGAAGGCTCAGAGGTTTGACTGTATTAAATCCTAGACAATGGCAACCACAGCAAGACAAAGTGTGTGTATATCCATTCTACATATACAGTGTAGTAAGAATATTAAGAAAACCAGCTAATCAGATGTGAAAACCATTATCTGGTCAGTGTGCACCTACAAAGTGCTGCCGTTTGTATTAGGGTTCATAAAAATCTCTCTGTCGGGTTATTTAAATGTTAATCAAAGAGGATTTGATGTTTGAAACGACTAGTGCCTTGATGCTTAAGCAATTGTTTTACTGTTTTATTGCATGAGGTGTCCAATCTTACTTCTTTTGTTGGACTATTTGTTTTAAGTCAAATTCA
This sequence comes from Anarrhichthys ocellatus, assembly GCF_004355925.1. Taxonomy (NCBI): domain Eukaryota; kingdom Metazoa; phylum Chordata; class Actinopteri; order Perciformes; family Anarhichadidae; genus Anarrhichthys; species Anarrhichthys ocellatus. The sequence continues at coordinate 1,446,635 of NW_022280054.1, read as the reverse complement.
CCAAAAGGATTAAGACATGAGGTAATTCTTGGAATGCCATCTTTTTTCTGACTTAAATTTTGTTATATTATAAGCGACGTGGGTGTATGATAAGGAATAAATCATTCCAACACGTTCTGGGTTTTCCTCATAACTTAAGTCCCAACACCAAATCAGACAAGCCAAAACCACTTCTCCTCGCTCTCCCCTCTCTTTTTCTCCTCTCTCCTTGCTTAACCCTATAACCTCTAGCTGCCTGAACAGCGCCAGCTAGTGGCGATATCTGCTATCAGCTCATCAACTTAATAACATAACTGTAGATACTAAATATGTGTAAACAAAATTATAGACAGCAATTCAATATCACACTAAATTTACATTTCCACATGTGCAATTTTGTTTAAACCTGTGTTTATGTAGTTATGTTTACATCACACAGTTCCACTCTTACAATAACAACCACATTGCACCTATTTTTCATAATGCACAGTTCAGTGCATCGTTCAGATCAAGCTTGGACCATCTGTCAACATCTCAGGGTCTTGCTAAGCTACAATTGAGCATTCAACACTTTCTTCTGTCCAATGGCCCTTCCTTCCGTCCCTCTGTCCCTTCAGTGCACTTCCTGCCTTGTTTTCGCAAAAGCAACAGCACAATAACATAAATCACAGGTCTGTTATAGCCAGAATGACAAAAACCAAGCCTTAAGCTATGAGAGCATCTGCTCTTGACTCTGAAATACACAAGCATACACAGACATGCAGGCAAACACACACAAGCCTTGAGCTGTCAGCACGGGGGCCTGAATCCTTCAACAGGTTATTTTTATACATATTGACAGGCAGGGAGGGACAGACCTGAGGCATCGTGTGCTTCAGATGGGAGAGGGAAGAAAGGATGAAATCATGGAAGACCGGGAAAAGGCAGATGGAGTAAGGAAGCAAAATATGACCAAGAACAGGAACATGGAAAAACAAGCAAACAGGCCATTATGAAAAAGGACAGAGATATTCCAAAAAAGCTGCTTCATCTCCGTGTATCATAGTGGATGTGTAGAAGAGGTAATGCTATAAAGACCACTCGCAAGTCAGTGCTGACCTCTATTTGAGTATAAACTGTTCCCATAAGAAACATGAACATATTTCACTGTGTCACTTTTCGGTAAAACTGAATGAACATTGATGATGTCGCCCTGTTTCTCCTCTTTGGCCTCCCTTTGACTGAGACCACCAGAGAGACTCGGGATATCTTCACCTGAGAGTTTACAGTCCCTCTGAACTTAGAAAGCAAGTATTCTTTATGTCAGATTAAAAAATAAAAGTAGACATCTTCCAGTCTGAAATAAAATGCATGGATTCAGGTTCCCATGTTTATATTGGGGAAAACATGCCATGGCTTATTAAGTGACAACCTGGGAATTGTTTCTGTCAAAAGAATTAGAACAATTCTAAGAAACCTCCAGCTGTGAAATAGAGTAATATGCTGAGTTTATTAGCAAGCAGGGATGTGTAGGCTGTGCAGTAAAGAAGGTGATATTGTCTGGGAAAAGGCTATTGGAACAACAATTTTTGTAACAGAATCCAGAAACCACTAATATTAAATGGACAGGAGAGAGAGGGACCTCCATGGCAGAGGTCCCTCTCTCTCTTTCCCTCTTTCCCAACTCGGTCGGCAGGGTGGGTGGGAATGTGACCAGTCGGAGGGGGAGGAGGAACAAGTTCCAGGACTGCCACTTCCTACATGGCGGTTCTCAGGGAAGCAGCAGGGCTGGGAACAGGAAACTCCCCAAAACACATCACAGACAGGCAGAAATGAATATTTAAAGAAATGAAGTGTGTAAATGCCTCTGTGTGTGTGTGTGTGTGTGTGTGTGTGTGTGTGTGTGTGTGTGTGTGTGTGTGTGTGTGTGTGATGATGAAGTACCAAGAGTGTAAGGAGGAGAGAGAAAGGACAGGAAGATAATTACATTTAAAAAAAACGAGTTATACAGTGGACAGTAGCCAAAACAACTTATGACTGAAAAGAAAGAGAGAAAAACAGATGGAGGAATTAAAAGCAAGGAGGAATGGAAGTTTTGCACAGGTGGGATGGACGGATGGGTGGATGATGGAAAATCTCTTTGTCCTTTGTTCTTCCCCCCTCTTCTGATGACGTGGCAGTGAGGTGCCTGTCTTCTTCTGGTCAATCCCCACACATGCACAGGAGTTCAGTGGCAGATGAAATCCTTCACCAATTTTATATCTCCCAAGGTCCACCCTCTGTTTTCATAATGTTTAAAAAGGGAAATGTTCTTTTATTGGGAAACCGGTGACATGTGGTATGGACATATGGTAGTCATCACAGCTGGCTTAGAACCTGAGGAGGATAAAAGATGCGTAGGATGATGCAAAAGCTGAGGAAGGTGGAGAGGAGGATGGTACGAGAGAGGGAGGGCCGGAAAGGATAAAAGAAATTCACAATTTCCAGAAATAGTAAGCACAGGAGGGACTACTTTTGGAAACAGACATAACCTAATGTTATTACTTTACCATAGCACGATGACTAAGCTAATATGAGGCTTCTGTCTAAGTCAGACTACACAAAGTTGAATATATCAAAGCTTTTTAGTACTACTTCCCTCAGTTTCAAGTCTTTATGCTGAGCTAAGCTAAGCTGCTGGCCGTACAATGAAAGGACAAAGATTGGAGTGGCATCAATCCTCTCGTGTACCTCTCGGCAAGAAAGCAAACAAGAGTTTTTACCAAAATGCCAAACTATTCCTTTAAAAGCTGCTTCAGAGCAATACAATTAATATTCATATTAATTCAAATGTACACATAACACAAATATACACGCAATGTGTAAGATTTCACTCAGGAAATAACTTTGAGGCATAGTCTCTCAAAGTGTTCCTTTATTTAATGGGACTGCGTGAGTCCAGGCTGTTGCAAAAGAAGTCATGGAAAAACAATCACAGCCTTTTTTTTTTTCCAGGAGGCGACAGACTTTAAGCACGTAAGGATCCAGGGACCTCAAGACACCCGGCTGCACTGTGGGTGTCCATAAGGTTTCATAATTAAAGTAGATGCACTCAGAGAATGACTCACTCTCCAATTACTGTCTGAACACCTCACATTAATTTAGTCTTTATTGACTGCAGATCACACGAGGGGCCAGACGTATTCAACACCTTTTTTCCTGCTGTCAATGAGGCATTATGAGGCTAATGCTGCTGTCATCCAGGAATTTATGAATGTGGAAAAAGTGGTTTATGAATCTGCTATTATCTGTTGAAAGAGGTGAACAATTGCAATAAATACTTTTTAGAAATTCTGGTATTTTCAATGGGGTTATTGCCCTTTGGAAATTGATTAAAAAATATGAACACCACTCTATCCATGTGAAAGCATGTCTATAATCATACAAGGGTGTCTGCACTTACGCAAGATGTCATTGACCTTTGACTTTGCTTCTTGTAGAAGATCAATTGCTTTCCTAAGATGGGGCACAATGTCCTGTAGTCCGCCGCTGACGTCTCCATAAAAGTGAGGAAAGGGGAAAAACTAGAAGTCAAAGTAACAGCAATAATCCTTAAAAAAAACACATCTTCAAATGTATTACTGCTCAGGGAAAAGAGAAAAAGGCCTCAGTGTGTCAGCCAAAGAGAGCGTGAGGCTGCCTTCACTGTTTACCTGTCCACCTGTCTAGTGGAAAAACAGAGAAAGAGACCTATACCTGTAAATTTAGCAGTCAATTTTGTGAAAAATTACATATGAGGGAGAGATAAACTGTCTTATTTAACTTAGTGGGTTAGCAGACAAAATAAATCATGTTAGGGGCTTTGATGTCTGGTTTTGCCTTCAATCTCTGAGTTTAATCCTATGTCCTCTCTCCTTTTCATCTCCTCTTCTTACTCAGCAGCAGACTGCAGTGTTAGTAGCTACTGTTGCTAATAAATACAGACAGCCCTCAGCCTTTATCCAGACGAAGACTCTCAGGAGAACGGCACAAAAAAAAGAGCTGGCCTGCTTCAATGATGACAACTCACATGATGAAAAACTACAACTTATGCACTGATCTAGTCTCTACTGAGTGCAAATAAATTGTGTTCGGAACCAACTCATTGTGTGCACTGGCTTTACACTTTACATACTTGAAATTCAGGCTCCAGAGATATGCATCATGGGAACTGCTCTGTGACAGCTTGTGAGTCCCGTCCTGTCCTCGTGTCGGGAGGATGTTGAGAGGTTGAGCAGAATCGCATCTAATCTGTCCAAGGACAACCTGCTGGGAAGGTCCCCTCTTAATTTGTCTTCCCGCTGCTCTGCAATTGGCTCTTTGCCATGTTTTAAAGTGAATATGAACAGTCAAAATGTGTCTCTGTGTCTCTCCTCCATAGCTCACTGTCGGTATATGGGGGAGAAGCAAAAGGTGCAAAGGACGAAGCTGGTTGCCTTCAAATTTGGCAATGAGGATATTGACAATGACAGAGCTACCAGTCATTGCTTTGAAGCAAAAAGAGAGTGAGAAAACATGAGAGGTCCTTTATGATGTTAAAATACTTACTTTTAGTGGGAGGTATTCTTTGCTCAGGTCATGTGTGCCACTAGCAATTTAATATCAAGTGTTATAGGAAATATCCCACTTGTATTAAGAATCTGTGCACTAACCTTTATTATCAACCCCCTCTGTCCATTCAATTAAATAGTTTAGTCATTTATCGACATAATGTCAAATTACTAGATATTTGTTTCAACCGTTTCACACGGTCTTCATCAGCAGGTGGAGATTGCTCAGTTTCCATGAAAAAGGCGATATGCATTATGTGGATCATGGAAATATAAACAGTACTGAGCTCGCGGCAGAGTAGACTATGTAACACGGTTGAAAAAGCCAATAAGTGGACCTTGATTAAGGATTGTTTTGTCAAACTATTGTTTACAAAGTCAGTAATTAACGTTGTTGCTTAGTTTAAACAGTGTTTATTCTCAAAAATTCGATACAACCTCAAAAATTACACCCAAAAATACTGGTGGAAAAACACATGCTACCACATTTGGGTTACTAATCAGGAGTTGCCTTTTAGACCTTTAAACATAAATAAATCCCTGTTTATCTCTGACTTTTTCTGATTGTGATGAAACGCTTGATACAAAGTAGAGATGAGTCATCATCACTCGCCCCAAGCAGTTAATTAGTAAGCACGTCAGGCGCTCAAGGAGGCAGACACAGTCAAGCACCTAATCATAAAGTGAAGGATCATCGCGCCATTAAATGTGGTTTTCTGAATGCTCCTTTATTAAGAATATGCAATTTAAGTAAAAAACAATAAAGACAACCTGCAACAAGCTACAGGTTAAATCTGAGGTCTGTGCTGCCATCTGCTGTTGATGTTTTTCAGCACATTATGAGATGAAATTCATTAAAATGGGTGGAATAGAATAGATGATGTGCTACATTGTCTGTTTAATGTTTGAAAGAATATATGTTTTATAAGCAGCATGCCCTGATGCATGCGTTTCTGAAAGGAGTTTAAGAAAGAATAAACACAGTAAGGCCATAGATAGTGAGGACTATAGAGTTCAAAAGTAAACATTAAATACGTGTCTACACAGTTGGAAAATGCGTTTTGCATGCAAAACACTTTTGCACCAGAAAATGACTGTTTCTTTTTACTATAAAGGAGCTATTTTAGATCATAATTGCTGTGCTCACTTTAGCACACTAATAAAACAGAGTTAAGGGCTCTGGGGTTTTAAGACCAATCAAACAGCAGTTTATCCAACGGTTTTCTTTTCTTCACACACATTTTATAGTTAAGTAAAAGAACAGAATATATTAGTATCAAAAGGAAAAGTGCTAAATATGCAGCAGAGTGCCTGTTGGATTATGTTAAATATTACATTTTATTATTTGATTTTTGCTTCCGAAAGATAGAGGGAAAGTATAAAATAGCATAAAATAATAAATACTCCAAAAAAGGGCCTCAAAAATCGGTTACATACCACCACTGCCTATTACTTATACAAATCTTGCTCATTGCTTTTGTGCCTGGTGGTTGTTGCAGCAATTTTGGAGTTCTATTGTGTGACTGATTGGGAGGTTGCACTGTCAAAATCACATTCACTGCCATTAACACTTGAAACTTCTTTCTCCACTTTCCCTTTCTTATTAAATGAGTGTTTCTCCATTAATTTAAACAATATGCACATATATCATCAGTACGTTACTAGTAGGTTCCTTTCTGTGCAGTTACTGTGATTGGTTTCACACAAATGTTTGGTATTTGGAGCTTTCCACAGGAAAAAGTGTGCTTGTGCAGAAAAGCACAACTTACTCTTTGCATCAACAAACAATAGTGTCCACCTGCAGTGTTACTCAGTTAGATGTATGCGAGCGATATCAAACAGTCTATAACGTTGTCAATTGTAAGCTGTTCTTCTTTGTTAGCTGGCATCCAAACCTTTACATTGCCACAAACTACTGGATTTAAACTAAAACTTCCCTCTCTGATATAATTTCTATACTTTCCAGGTGTTTAAGAGCCAAAAGCTTCTCTCAACTGCTGCTGCACACATTTTCCAGAAACTCACACATCCAGAAATCTCCTAGCAGCATCTATAAATACGTCAATTTTCTAGGATTTTCTTTCTACTCCAGCAGAACAGTAAATTACCATTGCAAAAAATGTCAAAAACTTCACCTGATCTGACTGGAGTGGATTGTCCTTCTTGTCTCACACCATAACTTGTTCTACCTACTTCCTCATTATTATGTCTTTTCTCATATCTAACACTGCTCATTTCTGTCTCCTTTGATAGCCTCCAAGACTGCATTATTCCCTTTGCACAGAAGTCTGTGGGTCTTTCAACATCCATTCTCATGTAGCAGAGGAGCCAGGTGTCAGCAATCAACCAATTACTGCCTGACTCATATAAAAGCAGCGCTCTTTGTTTCAGTGTGTAGCTGCTGTTTTAATGTGAAGGAAGTGCAGGATATTGGTGAGTGTTTGTTAAAGTTTGATGTGGTCCACTGCAAGAGGAATGAGTTTATTCATTCTTGTCTTGTGCATTATAAGACTGTGTTTGCTCTAATGTTTAAACATGACCTAAAATTCTATAGGCCTTAATTTTAAACACGACTGCTGGTTTAATGATGCTCTTCTCTAAATGAGAATGTATTAAATTGATTTTCTCCCAATTTAAGACTGGTGATGTCTGGCCGTGGAAAGAAAGCTCTACCCAAAGCAAAACCTCATGTATCCCGGTCTACCAGAGCAGGGATCACTTTCCCAGTGGGCCGTATCCACAGGCTACTGAAGAAGGGCCACTATGCTGAGCGAATTGGCAATGGCGCAGCAGTATACTTCGGAGCAGTCCTGGAGTATCTCTGCGCAGAAATCCTGGAGCTGGCAGGAAATGCCTGTCTTGACAACAAGAAGCACCGCGTCTCTCCTCGCCACATCTTGTTGGCAGTGAAACATGATGAAGAGCTCAACAAACTGCTGGCAGGGGTCACGATCTCTGAGGGTGGGGTCATCCCAAATATCCAAGCACGCCTTCTCCCCAAGAAGACCAAAGTGCCCAAGGATGATATTTCAGCTAAAGATGTTCAGTCCCAAGAGTTTTGATTGTGAATTTATGTGTTTTTACCATCTTGATATATTAAAAGTGTTGCATTGTTAAAAGTTTTTTTTTTTTTTTTTGTTTCCCCCCCCCCATTTCTTGACACTTATTGAGCAAGACACTGGAAGCGGAAGTCTTTGGGGAAAATTGTCCACCATACGAGTTTGACCGGCAAATTTCTCTGAATGCTTAGGAAGTGTGCTTTATTGCCTACTTCATGCAGCTGAGAATGTCACGGTTTTTGAGGAATGTACTACTTTAAGGATAACTACACTGGTCTTTCTCCTGTGAGCCTAGTGTCTTAACTATCAACATGCTGTCCAGACGGTGCACACGGCTATTGAAGTTGACATTGATGCAGTTTACTTTTTGGGCCCTTACACCCAAGACTTGTGCTGGAATTTTGAATGTGGCCCAAAATGTTAACGGCGTCAAGATTTGGTATTGGCAGTAAGGTTTTTGCAAGGCTCACATTTTCATTGACTTTCAAAGCAGTAATGGCTTTAAAATTCTTTCTCCCGTTTTTTTTTTTTTTTTTTTTTTTTTCAAATCTGGGCCAAAGGTTGACCTGGCAAGGCAATTAGATACTTCCTTGTACCTCCTAAATGGTTGCCCATGTGTTTATTTTTATCAAACTATCTGATCTTTCACAACAGATGGCTGTAGAGCATTTGAAGTCTGCTTAAAGTCAGGATTTACTTGAAAAGACTATCAAAACAAATGTGAAACAACCCGGCAGAAGGTTGGGAATAATGACGATAAAATGAAATGCTACAGAAACTTATTTGGCAGTAATAGTGTTTGCTATTCTTGACCTTTTTACTGTGTTCATGGAGTCCTTGTAAGATCAACCTAAAAAAATAATTACATTTTTGTTGTGTGGCATTTGTCCAACACTATAATCAAAATATTTTTAGGAGTGAAATAAAAACAAAAGTAAGCAACCGTGTCTTAATTAGTCTCGATTCCTAGTCTAAACTCCTTTTTAGCAACGGTCTACAACACTGCGTCTCTTGAATGTGCCCCCGTGGGTAACGACGTGCTGACGTAAGACGTGTGAACAACAAACAGTTGTTGGACTTCAACAAGCTAGCGAATGGTAACGCCAGACAAAACAGGTTCAACGTACTTCTCCCGGATAGAGAAACACTTACAAAACCTGTGCGGTCGGAACATCCATTATAATCTCCATAATAATTAGCGGCATTTGTGCCGGCAGGTGTAGCTTCGCCACGGTTCCCTATAGCGCAAACCTTAGCCACTGAAACATGGTCATTGCGCGGAGTGTGACGCCTGTTTTTTTCCTGCCTGGTCGACGGTTGTGATGCGAGCCGAGCAACACGACGGCGGGTGAGACTCCACGGCCGGAACATATTGTTATTGACCGAGAAGAATGGACTTTGTGTGGGAGAAACAGACGGGCTCACGTAAAGAAGCTGGCATGCGACCGCACACGGGCCTGGAAGAACAACTTTAGCAAGCTAGCTAACATTAGCTCGCTCAAATATTCATGCAAATTAATTGGTTTGGTGTCGGAGCAGTAAGCTCTCTCTGTTATGGAGGCTCCCTGAGGGACTGGTGCATTTCTATTGACTGTCCTGGTCTTCTTAAGTGTTGTTGGCGATGTGCTGACGACAGTGAGCATTTCTTCGCTTCCCTCCTGTAGGACACGGTTGGCAGAGATTATTAAGAGGTGGTTGCCTGCCTGGGTGGTGATAAGTGTAACAAAGTTGCCTGGTTTGGCACACAGATAATTGCTGCAACAGTATCCATTTTTCACATATTTCTTTTATTGAAATTTTGTGTGAAATTGCACTTTAATTTGCTGTTTTTTTTAAGGATGCACCAAAGTCACCTGAGATTTTCGGTTATTTAATTCACCCCTTGTATTCACAAATTAGTTAAAATATAGGTATAATTTTCTAATTGCACTTGAATATAAGTTGGTGAATACAGGACCAGTATAGGTTCACATTTAAGTATATTGTCTTGAGACAGGCTTATCCATGTCAGTGGGTTACTAGTCACTGTTTAACCTAATATCTAGGCTGTCTGGCACAGTTACTATCTGAGTCTCACTGGAAATGAAAACATGAATTTCGAAGAGCAGTGTCTAGATTTGTGCAATGTCAAGACAAAAAGCAACGTGGGCGATGATCACAACACTACCAACAACACAGAAGGGGTCACCCCCCGGATCTCTGAACTGATGACGGAAAGTAACACAGAAAAACAAAACATTGTTCCCACAGAGGCCTCCGAAACGTACCTGATGCCTCAGCTCACCGACAACCTTCAAGCGGCGGAGGACAACCACCAGGCACAAGACACACTGGAAATTGACGAGGTCAACGGGAATAGAAAGAGCACTGTTCAAGACACCCCTGCGGTAGGGAATCCCACTGACTTGATCTTTTCTAATGATGAGCAGCACAAGGATGATATTGGGGTGGAGAAAATAAAGGAAGATAAGGACACTGATCCTGCAACGTTTGTTGTGGAAGAAGGGGACGATGGTGGGGACATGGACATAGGTGTGGATCTGAGTCTCGATGAGAGCGGCGTGTTGGAGGCTGAATCGACAAATGACGGATCGTTCACGGACAATACTGTAGACTCTGAATCCACGGCTCAGGATGTCCCAGCTGAGAGCCCGTCAGACGCCATCCAGACGAGCAGCACAGAAGCCTCTGCCACAGACCAAGCTGGACTGTACCCTTCTGTGGAGGAGGGGGACGATAAACAAAAGCCAAGTGGCAAACGGGTGAAGTTTCCCTCAGATGAGGATATTATCTCTGGAGCAGTGGAGCCCAAGGATCCCTGGAGACATGGTAATACTATATGTGTTTGTGTCTGCCCGCCTGTATGTGTGAATTACTTTCTTTTTATTGTACTCGTGCCTGTATGAACATGTCAGTTGAACATAGTTTGCCAGGATTAATTCTCAAGTCTTTTAAACAGGATCGTTCTCTCAAGCTACAGTTGACCTGTCCTGGTTCATATTCTATTTGTAGTCGGTAAAAATGGGATTGGTGGATGTATGAGGTGTGTCGAGTGCTTTTGTGTTAACTCGTCATCTGTTGCATCGCACTACAGTGCAATTAGTGCTGCACCTTTGCCCCAGAAACTTTTTTTTTTTTTTTTCAAACTCAAGTTCTTTTCTTACTTTAAATAGTTAGATAAATAACATCATAGCTTAGTCTGGCTTTATTTCCGCAGCAGCCATCTATATCTATATCTCTATATCTCTCTCAATATATATATATATATATATATCTCTATATCTCTCTCTATATATATATATATAT
>NW_022280054.1:1414132-1435734 GCF_004355925.1 Anarrhichthys ocellatus | reverse complement strand
TCTCTCTATATATATATATATATATCTCTATATCTCTATATCTCTCTCTATATCTCTATATCTCTCTCTAAATATATATCTAAATATATGTATCTCTATATATCTAAATATATATATATCTCTATATATCTAAATATGGGCCCAGGCCTCTGCTGTGTGCCATACTGTGAGTGAATCCCACCACTCCTTGAGGTGTGCCATTTTCTTCTGTTGGATCCTGTTTGTTCAGTGAGAACATGTCAAAAGGAAGCTCATGCAGGATATGGCACTGCCTTTTTTTCCTGTGTGTTGACATAACGAACCCAATCCTAAGAAATTGCAAACAAAATGAAAAGTTACTTTTTCATCTTTTACACCCTCTTCCATTTAACAGTTTAAGTTTAAACTTTTAATAATTTAGCATCACAGCAGCACAAATATAATAGATAATAGCTTTGTTTTTTTTCTACTTTCCTTAGTTTTTTCAGTCTAGTTCCTCTCATGCAGAGTTATACTGCTTTAGTCATTTCATGTTTAATTCTTTGTTTTTTTTAATCAACTGGCACATCATGGACGATGACTCACACGCTCCTTCATCTGGCGTGGAGTCGGGCATCATCTCATAAACTGAGCTGCAGTCATAGTGTGATAACTGGTGTTCGCTGGCAGTGCTGTGACGGCTGTCAACGTAGTTAAACAGCTGATTGCAATCAGAAAGGATTCCAAATCTGTTGTTTTTGGACTAGGCTATATACTTTCAACCTTACAGAGTATTTGTGACTTGTGCGGTTTTGAGGGTAAGCCAGTGACGGTACTATTTTTTGTTTTTTTTTGTGGTGTATAAAGCCAAAAATGTAGGCCATGCCAAAGCACAAGGGTCAGTGATGCGAGATATCCGGGAGGGGGAGTAGAAAGAAGGAAGCAAAACTGCCTCACGTTGAGCTGAATATGAATTGTTTTATCAACTCTCCTACAATTTATCAGACGGACAATCAGAAAGACACTTACGTCCCCCGTCCCCCCATTTGTGCTCACTGCATGTTACTCTAATTTATATTCTTCCTACTCAAAATAACGTACCTTGTTGCATCCATGAACCTCGCTGCTTGTTACATGACGCTGTTGCTTTTCCAAATGTTTCCGCATCAGTTTACAGCGCACATGCCAGGTAGCCAGTCTGACAGTAAATTAGACCTGAAATATTATCAGTTAAACTCCACGGGGGGGGGGGGGGGCACAGTACAACCCAGGTAACCAAGATTTCTGGGATCTTATTGAACAAACGGTCACGTATCGAGATGACCAATGATCTGTGGCTCAGATTATTTATCACGTAGTTTATCTAAGTTTCAAAGGTCGAACTGATTGTGCGGTTGATATAAAGGCAGGCAGAAGTTAATCACATAATACAGTGTGTTCTGTCGGTAATGTAGGCAGAGATATGATAATACTGTGCTACATTTATGAGAACAATTTGAAGTCACAAATACAATCATTTGAATTTCAAAAACTCAAACTCTCAACATTGTGTAGGATTAGTTGATTACAGTCAAAGTATTGTACGTTACTGGCTATGCTAACCTTATGCACAATCTGCATTTGTAGTTCATAAATGTGTATATATATATATACATTTATATAATCATTATTTTTACTTTTCAATCACCTTACATTTGCATCACCTTCATTAGCACATGCTCTATTCTAGTAAAAGCTCCCTGTAGTAGCTCTGGTGGGTAGACCATCACTTCACTGCCGTGTGTTTATTCCTGTGTGTATCAGTCCATCGATCTAGCTCCGTCTAAGTACGGTCATATTGAGATCAGATTGAAGTCATTTTGTTTACGTTTATGTTTTGAAACCTTTCATACATGCGTGCTTTGTCTTCATTCTCATCGTTGTCCGTGAATTGTGTTTGATTGCTTCCATTCAAATCGATCTTTGGTTGTGTTCATTGACAGCAAATCTTGGATTTAAACAAACAGCTCTCTAGGTGTAATTAAATGACAACATATTCCTGTAGGGGATGGATGCTTTCAAAGCTCAACAGACTGCAGTTTATGATTAGCAGGATTTTACAACTGTGGAAAGTTATGGCAACAACAATGTTATCGTTAGAAGAACCACGTTCACGTTACTGGGAAGCACTGTGCCACAATAGCACCATGATCCATCCAGACCCTTTTATCTGCAGATCTAGTGTCAGGTTCTGTGGGTCCCGGTCTTATGTCATCTGTCATAAACACAACAGTGAAGTCTGAGCTCAGAGCCTGGAGCTCTATCCATGCACACTGTGAGTTACTGTTAAGAGCGGAGGGGAGAATTTGTTAGATGGGTATTGAATGTTTGCAAAGCAACACATGCATCTGGTTTAATAGCTGTCACGAAAGGAGCCTCTGAACTTAAAAGCTGCTGTTCAAAACAAACACCTGAGGTTGAAGAGGGAACAATAGCACAATAGCAGCCAGATGGGGTGTCATATTTCTACTTATTCCTTGGCACTCATTTTTCCAGAATTGATGTCCAGTTTTGTGGCATCATCTAGCATACAGGCTAGATTTTACACTCAATAGACCAGTCATATGGTACTCAACAGTTTAATTGTGTCGACAGTGGTAATGCCAATGTCATCTTGTTCTGACTTAGATCATATCTTTCCTAGAACTCTTTTCTTTCCTCTCTCCCTGTCGAGACTTGAGCGACGCCTGCTCCTTCCCTCCAGGCCTGGGCAAACACTACATCATATCCTGAGATTCCTGAACTTCCCAACCTGCTGCGTTCCTTCCCCCTTGCTCCTTTTCGCTTCTCCTCCCCTATTTCTCCCCCTTCCTGGCGGGTCAATCCGTCTATGTGCAGCTCGGGATTATATCAGCAAAGCATGCTATTACAAAGCTAATCATTTATTTCAGTCCCTGCAAACGATCTTTAATGCAGACAAATTGTGTGTTAAGTTCAAATGTAAGGTCGTTTTTTTGTTTTTTTTTACAGAGCATGATAGAGTACTATAACGTTGTCATTGTCGTAGTACACTTTTGTGTACAAATATGTTAACGCCCACTACTTGCAGTGCGGACAGTTCCTTCACATTAATGACTGTTTATCCTGCAGGCAGTCACACTCTTAGGCCTACGTGCAGCTCTGTCTCATGTCATCAGACCCAAGGCCCAGGCACCAGGTTATTAGAGGCTGTGACCCATGAGATGTTATGTGTTGTGGCTGTGGACCAAGTTACATACTGATAAGCAAAGCTTTCAGTGTTCACAATGGACAAAGGCTTTGAAAACTTAGAAGTTAGATAATTTTGCACATCAGTACTGGATTTTCTCGCCCAAAGCTAGTGGAGAGAAAGGCATCATGAACTTTTCTGAAGTCCTCGATGAATAGACCACAAGTGTTGAGAGTGCACCTTTGCATACTATTGGGAACAACATGACCACATTTTCCATAAAAACATTGAACAAATGTTCACACTATTACTGAGGCAAAGAATGCACGGGAATAGAAAACCGTCGACGACAACGAAGCTAAAGATGACTGGTTTAGTTTTTACAAATGAATGAAATCCGTGTGGGAACATTTCAGAGCTATAGAGATGCACCGATTGATCGGCCACCGGTTGAAACCGGCTAATTGTAAGCTGATCGGCCACGACCAGTGAGTTTATGTGACTGTCGTCTCATATGTTTCCTCTTGTTTTTACCGACACAGTTGCTGGCGTCTGTAAAACAAGTGATGATTTCTCATCCTGTAATATATGAGTAGGACTTTGTTCCCTCGTCGAACAGGAATGTTTACTCTTATCACTCCTGAAGAGGCAGGAAGTGAAAAATACTACACGCATTCCACAAAATGCACCTTCATTTTCTGTGTGTGTGTGTGTGTGTGTGTGTGTGTGTGTGTGTGTGTGTGTGATTTACTGTACAGCTGTGTATGAAGTATTGTGGAAATGCACGTAAAAACACTATGTTGTCTGAGAGCAATGGTGTGAAATGTAGGGGGGGGGGGTATTGTAATTTTGTTTAGCTTCTGCCTCAGTCTAACCGGAGAGCTGTCTGTTAATTATTGATCTGCCCTCAGCTACTTGAATCGACTCCAGAGCTTTTGCATAACTCCACTCCTGCAAAATCTGGACATTTCTTGAGCCACATTATTAGAAGCCATCACTGTTACTCTGTTCACTTTGAACCCACTGCCCTCGCACAGACCAATGCTGATGCAGTACGATCAATAGTTTTGGTTGGTCTATTTTAAACAGAAGGCAGCTCTCTGCTAAAATGCAAACTTTTTTCTCTCTTTGTGTTGCTGCCGTCTTTTCATCCTGCCCGGTAGAGGCAGCCCCGCCTCTGACCAGCCAGGCAGCCGACTGTCATGTGCGAATGATGCTACGGTCACCACCCACAGCACGGCGGTGTGAAATGGCAGGCGATGGGACTGGGGACCGGCAGAGGGGACTATTTTGGACACTTTGGCACTTGCATGTTTAGTAGGAGTGGGCAATTTGGTGCTCCATCCCCAACATACTCCCTTCTATCTCTGGAGGTTTGCCCACAGGCTTGGTATACATTGTGGTCTTGTGAAATGCCAGTAGCTACGTTCATACTATGCCAGCTAAATTACAGAATTACCTTTATGTAACAGGGAAATGAGTAAACTAAACTTTTTTTTGTTTGCCTCATTTATATCAATGATGGTAGGCTTAATAACAGTCTCTAACCTCTCTACTGCAATACATTTCAACAGCACCGCAAACTACACCTTACACAATGATCATGAACAAAACGTGAACATTATTATCTTCATGAAGGTGGAATTGAAAGCAGGAGTGTTGTATTAGTCTGCATAAGCTTCAGCTAGGTGTACTGGCTGCTCAGTGATTTACTTTGTTTTCCTAAAATTTAGTTTTCCTCTTCCAAGCGTAAACGGCCAGTCTGTGTTTTCAGGTTCCTCCATGGTGGAGACCATGTTAAAAAAGCACACATTTTTGGGTGCATACAACACACCGTGTGTACCAAAAGCTAAAACGGAGACATAAATGGATTCTTTTTTTTTTTTTTTTTTTTTTTTTTTTTAATCCAATAGAGTTGAAGGACTGCGTGATTTTAATTTTCTCCATCCATGCTTATCAAACCTTTTTTTAAAACCCTCTAGAAGAGGAAGTGAGCTGATGATGAATGTCAAACTAATAAATAAGCGACTGACTCTCAGATTAAAATGGTTTCAGTCAACTGGACACCAAATCACACCCGATGCCGGCCTTGAACCGAAACACAGTGGATTACTGGACACCTGGCCTCCAATCGTTGCTGAGTGCTCTGCCTCCAATCTTCTGTATTGGAGCACCTTTTTTTTTTTTTTTTTTTGAACTGCTTTCTGGCAATAATTTCCTCTTAAAGCATGTAGCCGGTCAACACTGGTTTCTCTGTAATAACCTGTCATTACAGACATTTAACCTGATACATGTCTAAATGATCACTTTAAGGTCACTTTCCAGAGACCTCACACTTTCTATCTTTTCAGTATTTAGCTCTCCTCTCAGTATGCTAATCCTTCCAGAGGATTGGTTGTCCGTCGTCGTAGAGCAGTATTAGCTGCTACATAACACATTGTTGAAGAATGAACTAGGTCAACAGGCTGACGATCTTTTCTCACAGTTTTCTCTCTTAGTTTTGTTGTTATGTAACTTAATATTATTCTGGGCCGAGGCCGCTGCTGTCCATGCAGCTCCAGATGTGTGCAGACAGCAGCTCAGGTGTTTATCTGCAGTAGCTCGACTGAGGCTGGTACAGTCTTCACCACATTCCCGGTCACTGCCAAAGTTTTTCTTAAGCTCTCCACATACAGATTGTGCTGTATCGTTCTTAACTATTGAAACCGGAGTGTGCAGATTCGTGTAAACAGAAGAAGCGAGAAATTATGCAAGTTGTACTTTTTCAATGAGATCCTCTTTGTGCCAAGTTTTATGGTCCTCAGTCTGTCTGTCTCTGCAAATAGTGTGGCGTCTTCCTCTGCACACATGCAAACACTCATCTGTGCTTGTTTTCGGCTTGTTGTTGGAGTGAAGGAAGGAAGAGCATTACTCGAAGACCGTGTCTTTGCACTTTGTTTCTCGTCTGCTAGACAAAGAATAAGAGTGAGTGGTGAAGGCACAAAGATGTCAAGGCTGAGGAGGATAAACAGACTGACATAAAGAAAATGGGTCAGACGTCACTCAAACGCCTTCTCAATTGTAGATGCAATGGAGTTTACTGAACGGTTTCACACTAATAAATGGGAATACAACAAATCCGCAACAAACAAGCAACTTTCTTGCAAAATGGTCTTTTAAATTGCCCGACATCTTTCTGGTAGGTGAGGTGCCAGCTCTTTATCCACTACCTTTGAAGATAATAATCACTTTTTTTTTTTTTTTTTTTTGCAAGCCCGAAAGGTTTGGCTTCAACAAGTGCTCTCAAACAACTTAATAAGAAAATAGGTGGAGTCCACCCCTCACGTGTTTCTTTTAGATGTTTTTCAAAAAGTCTGAAAGTCATGGGAAAGTCTTTTCAGAGGTTTGGAGACGGGGTGGTGTCCGTGTTGCCCAATTTCTTTGTGACTTTCCAGAACTAGCTGTCAGGTCATGCTGCTTTATGCCCAAAAAAATAAATAGGCAGAGCTCAGAAGTCCATCACAAACTCTTTACCATCTGACTTCCTCCCCTTGTTTTTTTTTTAACTAAACCATTACTCACACACACTAAGAAATGCCACAACTTGTTTATTCCCGGGAAACTGGATTCCAGGGAAAACGCATCCAAACTCCTTCTCGAGAGATATAATAAAACAAGAAAAACTAATTACGCTCTAGACATGAACCAAAAATGCTGATACATACAAGATATAGCTGTTGATACAGAAATATGTAAATACTTTATGAGTAGCTGCTGTCAGCTGTGATTGCACCAAATTAACGAGTAGCTGCTGTCAGCTGTGATTGCACCAAATTAACTTTCCGGCTGCATGCAAACTTAATGTTATCAATCAATTTATTTGTCACATTAAATCGTACGACTCCAGTGAAATCTAATCCATCAGCTCCTTCAACGAAGATTGCAGTTATATGCATAGGATCGGGTGTGTTAGGTCATAAAAAATACCAATCTGATTAATAGGGGATGGGTTGGGGGTGGATAAAATAATCCATCTTTAATGAGGAAAATATGAATTATGATACACTCTCTAAAAAGTGAACATCTACGCACGAGGAACAGCAGCATATCTTCATTGATTATTTCAGTATCTAAAAGTTAAGTTCCTCTGTCAAGTTGTATGCATTATTCATGATAAGCACACGCCGCCTCCTTCTCTTCCACACGAGTCTCTGCTCCGCCACGTCACCTGGTTGAACTGTGCTGCACTCCAGGATACAACCCAGTCTCGGATAAACACGAGACAACACAGCTCTCTTTAATGTGTTCCTTTGCCTTAGTAATTATTAATATCACAAAATAATACACTAAAGTGGCAGGTTGGGATCCCACAGGTTTATGCATATTTCCCACCACGATGCTTTTTGACTGTAGCTGAAGTTGTACCTTAAAAACAAGTCAATATGCTGGTATTCCCAGGAAAGTGTGCTCGTGCTCCTGCTCCTAACACTATTGTTATTAATCTCTACCTTTTACGTTCATTATTTTATTTCCTGTAGCCTGTTTTTGCTTCTGTATTACGCAGTTAGTAGTTCCTTGGCCTACCTTTTTAAAGCTAGCCTCTCACACAAAGTGTAAACATGGTGATGGTGACCGTTTAAAGGAGCGTTCATACAACAGTTAACTCGTCTGTCCCAGTAAGACGAGCACAAGCTGAGTCTGGAGCCGGAGCCCACTCGTCCACTGCGGGTCGATCTGTTCTGACCTTTAGTGGGCGGCGGTAGAGGATTTGAGTGCAACAGTGTGATGTTGTGCAGCTACAGAGGAGAAGAGAAGTCTTGTATTTTTAGCTGCATTTAGTAATAGCACATCTTGTTTAATGAGTTGTCATACTCTCATGGCAAAAGACTTGTTTGGCAGTGTTAATTGAAAATCAAAAATAAATGATACTATGTTACATTGGTTTGATTAGTGGACAGGAGAAATTGGTCAGTATTTGATTAGTCGGCATTATTAAAAGTAAAGTAAATTGATTAACTTAATTAAATCTATGGCTGACCTGAATGCTTCGTTGACGTGCTACTTGACGTACAAATCCGTATCCGAATGCATCATTTTTGTTATCTTATTATAGGCTGTGCATTACCCCCAGAAAGTATGCCGTTCTGATGCCTGCCTGAAAGTAAAATGACATGTTAAATGAAAAGCTTGACCTCGCCTTGTGCTTTATAACTTCGGTGTAATTAAGGTGTGGATGTGACATAGCAGGTTTAAGTGCTCACATCCAATGCCTAACTGAAAACAATGGTTGATGAAGCTTTGCCATGCTGCAGGTACAGCTCTGTCCTCTCACGATATGTGCCTGTACTTGTTGCAGCTCTGCCGGTTGTTCATCTCAAGTCATTCTTTTATGATTTATTGCAGGTATACCTCCCTTGTTGCCTGACATTTTTCCTCGCCCCAAGATACCGTTCCAGCTGACTGTGCAGTGAAGCACAGATGCAACATAGCCTTAATTTGTTAAGGAAGTGTTAAAAGATGCACGGTTCATTGAAGACTTTAGGAGTGGTGAGGCTGCTTTCCCACATTTGGTAAATTCATAATGCACCCTAAGGGTCTTACCACAACAAACTAAAGTATACCAAATGGATTTCCAGACATCCTGTCATGACGGGAACACTTACATTTGTTTGCATAGATTTTTTTTTTTTTTTCTAAGTTCAACACCATCTAAACCACGAGGGGAGGTTTGTGAGAGTTAGAGATGACGACAATTATTTACAGATCTAGTTTATGTGACATTTATCAACCTAATTGACACTTTTTGCAAATAAAAAGCATTTTTAATAATTTAGTAATTTCACTACATGTTAGTTTGTGACCGTCTTGAATAACTACAGCCAGTTGTTGATCCCGTTTTATTAAAATGTCTGCTCCACTTCAGGCTAAATCTGCATCTGCAAGATAGCGGTCAAAAGCTTGTCGTCATTTCTCACCATAATGTCCACAGAGCTTGATTGTTGATCTGAGTCAGCAGAGTCAGTCTGCTGTTGTAGAAGGATCTGCTCTTTTTATTTCTCTCTCCAGCTCAGCAATGGAAGAAGCAAGTTCAGTGTGTGTTGTTACACAGTGGACTGTGGCCAACAACAACAACAAGGAGGATAAGGATGTTTATTGTCATTGTAAAAACATACAATGAAATTGAACTAGGGGGAAAGGGGCATGCTGCTTGTTTGGGTTATTTTGCAGATTCACCGGGTCAAAGCAGAGAAGAAGAAGTCCCCTTCGCTCATGTGTCTCTTTCTCCTCCCCTTGCCGTCATAGGGTTGCAAAGGGTCGGACAGTTTGCAAAAACTTTCCGAAAAATCTCCAAGGGAAGTTACGCTCTGGAGTTTTCTGCACCATAACAATTTAAACATTTTTACCTTTTTAGTATATTTTTGATAGTGAACTTATTTAAGGTGGGAAATACTTGTAAAAAGTAATACCAGGTCTTATGGTATGTTTTGGTTAAATGAATGCCCATCTAATTGAATTGTAACCATGCGCTGCATCCAGCGGTGCACTCTTACATCACATGTTTGGATAGTTTTCCAGCATCCCAAAAGAATAGGACAAATTACAACCCTCAGCATGCACAATCAACAGTTAACATACTGTAGGTGTGCATCAGTGCAGCCAGACTGCTCCCGTCTATAAAGTTCTCAATGTGTCTACGATAACGAAACAATATTCAACTATGCAATGCTTGAAATGAACATTCGGTCTCTCCCTTTCTCTCTCTTCTTGCTTTCTCAGTGCAGATTATACGCGCGAGGCTGTGAGAGGGCAGTTACTAACAGCTGGTTGATCTGATTTATTGATCCCAGCATTCCCTTGTGTAAAATAGCGCTCACAGCCTGTACATTGTGGCCACCCATGGGTATTGCAACATGCGCATCTCCAGCCCATAAATATTTATTCCCATTTGCATCTCTGCCTTCTGCTTTTTTTTCTTCTAAATCCAACTTTACCGCTCTTCTTCCTCCTAACCTGGTTTTCAAAGAGGTTGTTTGGAGCCGTGCTTCCTCCCTGTCTCCCCCTTCACCACTCCCTCCTCACATGCACCAGCACCACTGAAGGGAGTGCAATAAAACAAAGACTAAGCCAGCAGAAATTCAGCTGTAGCTCAGCTCTTAATGATCCTGCGGGTTAATGCTCAAATCTTCTGTTTAACGCCAAGCATTTGACTCCCGAGTTGCTTTCTGTTCCGTATTTTAAACTCGTAGTTCATTTTTGCTGAGGCGTTCAATCTAAGCTTCCTTAAAACTGCTTTCTTTGCTTTTGAGCACAGTAGTGATAGATTAGACTTTTTTTTAAAAATTTGTATTCAGTCTCCATTTTGGTTCCCATCCTCCTCCTCTTTCTCAAATTAATGAGCCATGTGTGAAAATATTGTGTAGTAAACAGGGGACCCTTCCCTCAGGAAGTGTTTACACACACACACACACACTTGCAACTCTGCACAATAACACTTTTTTCCAAGGACAGTGTTCACTTGAACGCACACACTGTGCTGTACAAATGTACAAGACTGCACTCACACATTGGCAGCAGAGGCACTTAGGTTGAATCCACAGTTCTGTCGACTTTTTATAGATAAAGCACACATTTTGGATTAATCGAGTTACTTAATTTCAATTGATTTTCAAGCATCAGCTTCCAAGAGAACTCTTGCCCGGGTCCAAACTTATGAATCAGCCCACTCCACAGAGTTTGAGTGGACCGTCTGGTGTTGTGACATGAAGCAGCGGTTTCTCGATTTAAATAGTCAAATAAGCGCTTTAACATCTTTGTTGGCCTATCTCGATCCTTCCTCATTTGTGTCTGTGACTGTAACATTAAGCTCCGACTGCCCACGCTTTACAGTAATCTAAAACATTTACACAAATCCTCCCAAAAGAGACGCCTGGTCTATATGGGAGAATTTCCTCCACATCTCTTGATTCCTTCACTCAGTGACCTTTCTTGCACGTTTGTGCTGCTGAATAATAGTTTTGAGTTTGATATGACCCACTCGATTAAAAAATACATTTTACATATACGGCATGTCTTCTCAATATCGACCAGCATCGTAGACTAGTTCTTTTTCTTCTTTTAACACGCTACGATCTACGCTTAAAACTCCGCCACAAAGTATGTTTTCATGACAACACGTCACCTGTTGACTTAAAATTATTACATTCAGGCGGATACGTTGGTCTGTAGTGATTGGTTGAAGATGGAAACTGTGTGTAACGATTTGACAGTTCTGTCTGACATCGGGCAAGATAAATCCTGGAAGTTGGCATGAATTGTGGAGATGAGCCTTGAAACCTCCACAGCAAGTGATTAACATGCGTTTTTTTAATTAAAGGACTACTTTACACCATGGATGGAGAGGGGTTGGGCAATATATCGGTTCACTGTGGAAGACAAAGGGGAGAGGAGGCGGAGGCCACTGAAAAGTGAAGCAGACAAATTGTCACCTTGGCAAGAGAAATCAAAATGCTGACTGCAGCACAAAGTCTAATTCTCACACACACACTAGCTCGACGTGTACAGTAGAAGCATAGGAACAGTTCCTGTCTATCAGCACTCATTGCTTTATCTGTCTGTATACACCGTCGGTAGAATGCTTATCATCCTGTTTGCGTTAATCTAATTCTATGTCCTGATCTTTGTTACTTCCTGCATACATGCACTATTCTGTCATTATTTTGTCGTCTTTCTTTTACTGAGTGCCTCACTTCATCTCTCAGCAGAGTCTCTCAGCCAGAACAGTGGGTTTCAATGTTGCCCAGTCATCTGACTGGAGTTAGCCCCAGCAACAATCTGGGAAGGCATCAGCGGCTGACTCACACACACACACACACACACGCACACACACACAAAGAACAATACCTCCTTTTTGGTGACTTGAGTAGGAGAACCGTTAAAAAGGTTACAATTTATGATCCTCTTCGTCAAGAGAGTACTCCCCAAGACAGACGGACAAACGGGTCACATTAAAAAAAGCTGATTTTCCAAGTGGGTTTCAGTAGACTTCACTATGTTGATAATATGTCATGGAGCGGCATCACTGGCTGATATGCGGCTTTGGCCTTATGGCAGATCCAGCTGAAGCCCAATCTATTTCAGATGCTTTGTTTGTTGTCAGAACATCGCCGTTGCACTGTTGGCACCTCAGCTTCACAAGCAAGTTACCTGCAAGTGAAGTGCAGAGCATAGAAAATACAGAAGCATCAGTTACGATAATATGTAAACTATTTCAGGGTCATATTGCAACTGTGGTGCGTTTAAAGTGTTGCTAGAGATAAAGAAAAGCTGTTTAAATCCTGTTTCCAACCTTCCTGACGAAAAACCATCAAAAGAAAGTACACTTAAGCTGTCTCACACAGTTGAATTGGATTGCTAGCTTTTATGCATGTTAGTAAGCGCTGTGCAGCTTTATTATGCAGAAACGGAAATAAATACAAATAGAATAAACAAAGATCATCAACCGATATTGGACAATATTAAGAGATACAGGGCAAAAAAAGCATGATCATCTGGACGTTATTTTGTTCACTCAGTTCAGTTATTTTGTGTGCGTGAGATGATTTAGTTTAGTCAAAGAAACTAAGCAGTTAAAGCGATCCTAACCTGCTTAATTGTCTGTGTTTTGCAGCTCAGAATGTGACGGTGGAGGAGATCCTCTCTTCCTACAAACAAGCCTGTCAGAAGCTCAACTGTAAACCCATCCCCAAAGTGCTCAAACAGATACAGGTGAGGTTCAACACGGAGAGTCACACACACACGCACGCACGCACGCACACACACGCACGCAAGCACGCTAAAACACAAACTGCAACGTATAACCTTCATTCTAGCTTTGGCACAGTGTGGTCTCGAGTATTTTTTTCTTTTTTCTGTCTCGCATAGTTTCGATTGTATTGTAACTCAGTTTGTCTGCTGTTTGGAGAGGTTTCATTTCACCCAGTGAGGACGTGCTGAAATGCTGCACAACAATGTCAGAGAAAAGGTCGTGAATGAGAAGAGCTTGAAATAAAATGATGTTATTTTTCACCTCTAGTTGAACGTCATAATCTTTTCTTAAATCCTTTAGCAGAGTGGAAAGTCATCACAACCCCGGCCCGCTGAGCTCCTGCTTTCACTCGATGTTATTTGGCCTTTCCCCTCTACTGCGGTCCTTGTCGCTTCAAAAACCTCAACAGCAGAGCTCAAACATTTGTGTTAACCTCGCTGGTCCCCAGCAGACCACTAGTGCACAAGGACAGGATCCCTCACCAACCTCCCACACAAACAGACGTCAGCAAATTGTTAGGTGTAGCCTCGACATTTAATACTTTTAATTTGTCCTCATCACATTACAGTATTTGTAAGATTTGATAAAGAATGTTTTATCAACACTAAACTTTTAAGATAAAACCTCACCATCTAACCTGCCATGCTCTTAGCTTGTAGAAACATTTGAAGCAACACCTCTGTCCTTAGTTCCTGACTGTGTGTCGGTGTACATTTACAGAGAACTAGACCCGGCCCAGTCTCAAGGTAGTTACCTGTGGTGAGTTCCCCAATCTTCAAAACACAAAAGCCAACACGTATCATCTATTGACTGAGCTGCACAGTAGTGTGCTGCTCACATCGAGCGCATTGACTGAGGCTAAAGTCTAACAAAATTGCTGCCTCCCGATTCAAGAGTCAACAGAGGCCTTAACAAGATTGTGGAAGATCAGAGCCACTGAGGTACAAATAACTACGTATACCACAAGGCTATATAACATGTATTATAATAGAAACGTGTCCCGTTGAGGCAGCGCTGTGCAAGCTGGCTGAAAGCAGTTAGGACGTCCCTGTAGGTCCACCAAAAAGTTGTATATAATTATGAAGGTTCCTGTTCGTGAGATTGAACAAAATTTAGTTCCAAGAATTACATCCCAAGCCATTTCTTCTGGTGATGAAAACACTTCAAACGTCTGTTAATGTGGTTCGAGGGCACGGCATGATGCACAATGGCTCTGGACAAGTGCTACTGTAGTATCCAGTAGAGGTGGGACTTCTTCCTTTTTCAGCAAGGGTGGTTGTTCCTCCCTACAGGCAGACGAGTGTTTCATGTCTTCTTCTTTATTTTTTTTTTTGCCTTCTCTTGTGGGTTAGCCAGCACAGTCATGCGTCTCATAATCCCTCTGCATAAGCACTTCTTCAAATCCAGTGGGGGAAGCCTCAGGGCTGTTTGTTTTGATATAGGCTATTTCTGCCGACCTCGTGCCTTTGTACGTATGTGAATTGGTGCATGTGCTGGATATTTTATTGCTATTGTTACCATGTTGAAATGTTTCTTATGTGGGGGTTTTATTCCACTGAATGTGAGACGTGTTCTTTGTCACAGAGGGCAAAATGGAGAGGGACTACAAATGAAAGGGCAGAGAAGACAAAAAGGCATTTTTATTTAACCTCCTTCTCAAGCAGACATGCATTACCGTCCACTTATCACCCAGTTTTAATGATGCTGGTAACCTGACACTAGGATGGTACATATAGTAGATAAATCACAGTAAAACTGGACAATCTGCTCAAGTGTCTGTAGAGCAGCTCTCCGGGTTCCACTAACGTTCCTTTACATCAGAGCAAATGCCTGCAATCCATCCCTGAGGCTGGTGAAGGAGGCTTCGATGGTAGCCTGGTGCAGAAAAGCTGAGAGGGCGATACGGCCCATGCACACCATGGTATAATAAACCTTAGAAAGCAGGTCATCTGTGACCAGACATTGAGGTCAAGGTGCACCTGGCATCCGGCCTAAGAGCCTCTTCAGGACAAACTATGAGGGCAGTAATGGTAGGCTTAATAGCTGGCATATCGTGAAAGCCTCCCCTGTTCCAGCACTGGAATGGAAGGTCAGGATAAGTGACTTCATCAGTTAGCAGATCCACCCTAGAAGACAGCTTGTCAGACTTGGCCATCTTGGAGTGAGTGAGGAGAGTTAAACATAGTGGCGATGCTGGAGAAACTCCTCAGTTGCCGAGGATGTAAAGTCTAACTGTGAAAACAAGGCAGGAAAACAGTCTATGCAGTGAGAGGCTAGAGAGGACACTCTCTCCACTGGACCATAGTTGTGAGATATAAAGACTCGACCTGCTTGTGTGCGAGACAGAAGATATTCAGTGTTAAAGCACAAAGCTCTGTCCATGGCAGTCAGTAAGGAAGAAATAGAGCTGACATTTAATTGACCGCTTTTAGCTTAGGGGGGTGGGTACACTGTCCTAGAGTTACAATTACTGATACTTGCAATATGATAATGCATAATAATAATATAAAAATAATAAGGCCATATGTTTAATGTGAACGTATCAAAAGAAGACGGGGCTCTTGCAGGCGACAACCTCCGAGTGAAGCCGGTGCGGGAGTGTCTATAAACATGCTGTCTCTCTACTGGCCAGCAGGGGGCAACTCCTCTAGCTGCAAAAAGAAGTCTGGTTGTATTGAAGTCTATGAGAAAATGACTCTACTTCTCACTTGATTTATTACCTCAGTAAACATTGTAAACATGAGTTTATGATCTCAGTCTTTAGTTTCAAGTCTTCTTTAATACAGCATGATGTTCCTTTACTAAATGATTATGAGTATGCTTTAGGGCGGGGCTTACTGTGATTGACAGGTCGCTGCCACTACCAGAGCCGTAAACCTCATCACTACGTCATTCCTTCGCCTTACAAATATGGTCACTTCCATTCACCGGTTGCAGAAAGACAAGATGGCGACGGCCAAATCGCCATCTTGTCCACAAACCAAAGGGTGATGTCACGCTGACTAAGTCTGCTTCTTATATACAGTCTATGGTTTCTTAATATGACAGCCTCTGTCTAATATAGACCAGGACTTTTATTTTAGTAAATAAATGCCCAAGCCATTTCAGGGAATTTTATGTTTATCTGATACCTCTTTTATTTGAATACATGTTGTATGCAAACAAACTGTATATATGTTCCTGTCTCTGCTTGGATTTGTGTGGGAACATCCAGTCACCAAACTGATTCCTCTCTAGTAAGACAAAGGAGTTGTCGGTATTAGCGTTGGCAGCAGGGACACATTAGCACTTTCTCCTGTTTGCTCTGTTGCACTGCAGCACACACTCATAAAACCCTGAGCTGGGCCTCTTCACTGAAGCGTTGCACATTTGTACCTGCAGGTGTGTTTCCATTTGTGAGTGATGATGTATGTGATTCAAGAGACTCTGCAAAGAAATCCCCACACGCTTGGTCAGCTGAGAGAAAGAAGTTGGGTTAACGTCTCAGCTACTTGTGGAAATGCACACCACCGTGCTAAGTGGCTGTTGTGAGCTTCATTTCGTCCTACAGTCTGGGTATATTTCCACTGGGACTTCACAGTGGGTCGTCCTTTAGCCACTGATCCCTGGCTCCTACTCTCCACATGTGGAAGTGTCCCGACCAAGACTTTACAGCAGCCCACTGCTCTTAAATACTTAGGGTGGGGTTACCTGTACCTGGATGTATATGACAACGTTTTTCGGGATGGTCATCACATAGGTGGCCCACCTCCTCCCCTCCTTCCCTCCATCATATTCTGCATGTCTGGCTTCTCTCCATCCCTCCTTGCCACTGTCGTGTTTTGGTCCACTATCGCCCCCTCTCATTTCTGCTTAGTCATCCTTGCAGTAACCAGCCACACAAACAAGCCAGTCAGACCAAATGGCTGACCAGTGAGAGGGAGGTTTGCACGAGGAGCTCCACCTTTTTTTCCTTCTTTCACTCTAAATGCTTTCTTTATGAAGTCCCAACTGTACTGTACACGTTGCAGCTCGCCAGGGGCCCTGCAGGTTATGTACATTTCTGGCAAGTTGTTTGTGCGTCTGTGTTTTTATAAAGGTCACTATTTAGAAGCTGTGTGTTGAATGCTTGCTCTGCAGTAACTCCCAACAGAGTCTCACGACCAGGACAACTTCTGAGCCTCGGGCCACATTTCTGCTGCAGCAAAGTAGTTTCCCTATTATGAGAATATGGCGCATGCTAGTTTTATTCTGCTGGGAGTTTACCGCAAATCGATGTAAAATTAAGGATTCCATATTTTGGTGCGTACGTCACATATACATCAGTACTGTAAGACTTGGCGACATCCACACGCAGCACACACACCTACTTCTATTATGCATTTTAAGCACAGACGTATTCTGGATGCAATTTAAAGGTCATGAAGGCTGCATCCCAATTCAGTTGCTGGACCCTTTGAAGTCCCCGAGGCCAAATGTGTGAACAGACTGATAAAGCATTTCAAAGGCAGACTGCAAAATATGGGGCCTGTTCAATGTGTTGCATGTAAAGCAGAGGTTCAACATTTTTGGAAATAAGATTATTTGTTTTCTAACTGAGCGTTAGAGGAGAGGTTCAAAGCCACGCTCATGTCCGTACAGAAAATATTTAGTTTGAGCTGGCAACCATAGCTTAGCACAAAGACATAAAGCACTTCGGCTTTTGACTAATGCGATATAACTTGTTGAAAACACACTGGGCCAGATGAAACACACTAATCAAAACTGGGAAAAATAGATGAAATAGATGCACAGGAATCAGGAAGAGAATCAGTAGCTCAGTGTTGTCCACACACACACACACACAGATCCACCACCCCTTGTGCAGAGGCACACTATGCGTCATGCACTATTTTGGGTTCTAGCTGCTCTGTCAGGGAGGTATTTACACTGATAAAGTCATTCTCGCTGACAGGTGTCTCATATATGCGTCAGTGAAGATTGTCTTGCTGTTAAATTGCTCAAAGCATGCGTCTAGTTGCGTTGACACAGTAACACCATCTGGTTAATGAGGAACATCCAGAGTTTTTAATTAAACCATATTTCATCAATCGTACTGTTGAAAATGTCCAATGCGACCTAAGACGAATGATTCAGTTGGTTTCATGATTAATTCACTCTGTTAGTTACCGTCTCGGTGTTTCTTGCTGATTGCGTTACGACAAAACAGCTTTGAGATGCGCCATTTGTCATATTCGGTCGTCGTGTTGTTGAGACCCGTTGAGTCAAGCAGGAGGCCGTGAACCCTCTGGACAGCTAAATGATCATCAGTATGTTCAGACATGCCGATAAGTGATGGCAGTGTGGCACGAGGGCAGAGGTTACCGAGTTCATGCTGAATGGGCTACGACAGAGAGGGATTTACTGCTACATAGTTTTGAGGGCAGCGCTCTGTATGTTTTTCATGTTTGTGTGGGTTGTTGGATGTTTTACCAGGACAAGAGGTTAAATATCTTTTATACCTACATCACTGGATAAATGACACGGTCAAAGGTTTAAAGAATCAAGTGGAACATAAAATGGTCGAGGCACTTTTAGGCCACATATCTATCTACATATGTTTTTTTTAAACTTTCACTCTTAAGTACTTATGTAGCTTCTAATTGACTCTGTGGTTCGGAGTAAAATTTCACTTTTAAATGCCTGTTCATACTTAAGATATAAGCCCATTTTTTTTGATTTACTGAATGTTATTTATGCCGTCCTGTGGAAAACCAATTTCTTTTTACAAATAACACCAGACTGGTCACAGTTAGTCGTGGCTCAGCTCGTTGTGAGCATCCACACTTGAACAATGCATTTGAAGAACGCCACCAGGAATGACAGAGTCCTTCTGTATCGAATACTGTGCCTATCAGAGTTGCCATCATTGGGACTCGCTCAGTATTCACGTTCAGTACCAGAACTCAAAGGCACAATGACGCACATATAGTAAGAACACACCAGAGGTGGGTTGAGCAAACGTGTCCTGCAAATTTTCTTTGCGACGAGGTTTATCTTAGTTTGCATAAGATCTGTGTTATTATCTCCAGTACCAGTGTATTGCATTGCCTCCTGTGTGATAGGTTGCTTCCATGGAGTAAGACACAAACTCTTACTGACACGGCTTCTTTTTGTCTCTAGGAACTGAAAGACCTGACTCTGCGAAACGAATGCTTAGATCTGAAAGGTAAGCACCAAAACATCAGCATACCATGAATCCAACGAGTGGGAATCAACACATACCAATCCCCTTTTCATAATGGGAGATTCATTTTTACTAAATCTATCGATGTATGTCTTTAGGTGAGAAACTGGACTACAAAGCATGTGAGTCTCTGGAAGAGATTTTGAAGAGGGTCCAGTTTAAAGTGATAGACCTGGAGCAAACCAACCTGGATGAAGATGTAAGAAGATTTTAAAATCTGCCTCTATCTCATTCCCAGCCTTTATTTCCAGTAGCTAGCATACTTCCATCTTACTTCCATAATTCATGCTTGTCACTCTTTTCTCTTTCGCTGTTTCTTCCTGCCCTCAGTCACGCTCTCGTCCTCTTTTTTTCACTCTCACCGTACTGACAGGATGTGAATTGTTTGCCACGGAGGGTTTTCTAATTACTCCAGATGTCCACTTGTGTAAACACTGTTGAGGGACGTCTGGGCTGCAGACACGCACAGATAGACAGTGCTGCAGTGTGGAGCAGAGGCACACAGCCTGGACCACTTCCTTTCACACAGAGCTCCAAACATCCCGTAGAACAGTCGGACCCATGCTCTGCTGTTAGCCAGATTCACATAAGATGAGCTTCTTTCGGGTTCGGAAGGGTCACTTTAATTACTGCTCATTCTTGTATTCACGCTGGCAAAGCCATGTCAGGACTTTCACACTTTAACCACAGAGTTGATTTAGGCCCCAATCTCCTGCTGTTTTTCACCACACTTGTAGGTGGTGTGATAGTTGTAGTCCTGTCTTTAGAGACACGTGTGGACTTAAGGATCATTTGGGCAGCTGTCTTACTACCCCCCAGACTGTCGGTTAAGCGTGCAGTTTGATTTGCATGAACATGAATATGATTAAAGGTACCCTGTGGAGTTTTTGAACACTAGTAGCTCTATGGAGCGATGTCTTTTAGTCACCATTTTGTTTGTATCATGTGATTGCGCACAACGACACCCAGGATGTACACTGCAGATGGTTTTATACATTTACGCTCATTAACAGTTCATCAACCAAGCCAAGGAAGAACAATGCTAACGAGTAAACGTGGATGTAAACAATATAGGCAGCAAATTCACACAAAAAACACATTTGTTAGACCATAAGATACACACAGTGAATGTAAAACAGTGAATTTAAAACATAAATTGAAAACAACACATGGTACCTTTTTAACATAGAAGCATGTGAGAAGACTTACAAACAGCTTCAAACCCACATAAACAACAGAACAAAGCTCATAACACTGAAGTTTAACAAATGCCTTAGCCCTAATAACCAACAACTAAATATTATCATTTGATATATTAGCAGGCAGTAACAGTGTCTTGATGGAAAGCACGACTATATAGGACAAGAGATTGATTTAGTGGCCCGAGCCCTTTCTGTGTAGAGGTTGCATTTCTTTGTGTTTGTGAGGCTTTCTTTTGTTTATTCTGAGTTTCTGATTTATTAAAATCTGCCCAACATCATCAACAATCACCTAACTCCATCTCTTACTGCAAGCTTGAGCAATCCCAGTGAAAGCTGTAAGTAGTGGCTAACAAGTCTTCACTTTCAAATTGATTGATGGATAAATGATGTCCGTTTGTGGCATTGCTTCCTTTGACTTGCCTAACTAATGTAGATTAATATCCGATCACTATACGGGAACATCTGAGATAACGAGAACGCATTTTAATTCCAGTTGTAAATGCCAAGACCCATGAATCAGATCTCATTATCCAGATACAGATCACGTTAATAACCAGGTGTTGTCCACATGCGATTGCACTGAGATGGACTGGTGTTCTGTGTTTTTGTTTCATAGTATAGTTTTTATTTATTCACAGAACTGAATGCAAACAATTGACGTTCATATTGTTCATTCATCAACAATATTGTACATATACTTTTTCAACAGATCTATGTTTTAGAAAATGCACACACACACACACACACCAACCGGAGCTTCACATAATCCAAACAAATTCAGAGTGACGTACGCCTTTTAATCAGCAGACATAGAGCGCTGCCCCGGAAATATGAATGAAGCAGTTGAATGAGTCACCAGAGGGCTGCATCTCGGTCTGGAGTGTCTCGCCTTGGGCTCAGATGAAATGAAAAGAGTTGAAAGGAGAAAAGGAAGTTGAGGGTAGAACGGAGGTGGGTGGGATAGAAAAGGAATCGAATGGGAAGTGAGAGACGTACAGTAGTAGCAGTTGAATTTGGCAGAGCTCCAATACTTGTAATAATATGGGAAGATGAAAGGAGAAGAAATAGATTTGGAGACATGTTTTTAGAAGCATGGGGAGGAGCAGAAACACAAGATGGCTTTTATTGGGCTGAATGTGACTCACCTTCCCCCACCCTGTAGATAAACACGCTTGTGTATAGACTATATAATGTCTCCGAGTATACACACACACACACACACACACACACACGTATGAATGTGTGTATGTGTATGTGTATATGTAT
>NW_022280054.1:1388146-1402930 GCF_004355925.1 Anarrhichthys ocellatus | reverse complement strand
TATATATATATATATATATATATATACACACACACACACACACACACACACACACACACACACACACACACACACACACACACACACACACAAATGGGAAAAGGTAAATATGAGACGCTGTGCAGCCGCTTGTCTTGTTGTTTCTCATCAGCCTCAGTGGAGGATGAACTTCAACGCTCACACTGTCATGGTAATCCGCTAGTCACATTCCGCAAACTGTGCACACAATTTGTGTGAGCAAATTCCCCACTGGCTGTTGGTTCTGGTGGAGTTTCAGTTTGTTTTTAACTGTTGCTGAGTAAAAGACACGAAATCCACACATGACCGCCAATGACCCAGTAGCTAATGTTATTCTTAAAACATGCTAAAAAAAAATGCAGTAAAGGAAAACTATCAAGCCATCCACCTCCTGTGTCTAAACACTGTTACATTGTTGGATGAAAGAGATGCACCCCACAGCGCTACCAAAATGAGATGAAAACACTCCAATCACATGAGTGCACTTTGGCTGCATCACCTGACATCTCACTTCAGTCCTTCATCTGCTCCTTTTACCAAACAGGGTTTCAAAGAGTGTCCTCCTTATTATCTCTATAACATAGCTGAAATGAACCTTTCTTGTTTTTACAAACATAACAGGTTTTTTACTCAAATTTTTTAAAGAAAAATCTTTTGATGGTTTCAGTGTCTCAAATGTCTCTGTGTGTGTGTGTGTGTATATATATACTATATATTGTGTGTGTAATTGTAAAGGGAATTTTGAGGTTTGGACCGTTTCACAATTTGTGTGTTTCAGAGAAAAAGCTGTTAATGTGTTGATTGTGGAAATAATCTACATATAAATTTATAATGAAAATAATCTAAAGCAGCGAGGATTGTTTAGTCAATCAACAGAAAGTTAAACTACACTGATGAATCAGTCAATGAATCGTTTAGGTCATGTTTTAAGCACAAATGCCAAACATCTGCTGTTCCCAGCTGATTTTAAAAAGGTTTTAAGCTTTTCAGTGTCATAAATGACAGTAAACTGAATACCTTTTAGATTTTGGAATGTTGATCCGACTAACAGAGAAATAATAACCACATTTGTTTTTGATATGTTGGAGACAAAATGATTAATCAAGGAAAGAATCGGCAGAATAATCAAAAGCTTTATAAATCACCCCACTCTAAAATAAACATCTCAGTATTACATCATGTAACATTTCTTTCAGCATTCTGACACGGTGACCAACCGTGAGATGTTTGTAAAACTGCTCGATTTTAATCTGAAATGCCATAATTGTTGTTATGTTTCTCTTATTATCAGGGTGCATCCGCTCTGTTCGACATGATCGAGTACTACGAGTCGGCCACGCATCTCAACATCTCCTTCAACAAGCACATCGGCACACGGGGATGGCAAGCTGCCGCTCACATGATGAGGAAGGTGAGAGATCAGTGGAATAACATGTCAATGCTTTCAACAGTGCTGCACCGGTTTATAAATAATAATCTAGTATTGAGGAGAATGCAGGCTGGATTCTGACAGACCGAACAGGATGAAGGCGGTGTTGAGAGAGGGAGAGACATTCTCTTTCCTCAGACGGACAATAAAATCAGTATTTGTAAAATGGAAAAGGGGAGTGATGGACGACACTGGTCTGGTTGTGTTTGTGCTCTTCAACCTTCAGACCAAACTGAGTGCAAACATTTTATGTTGTGCATTTTGTGTTCCTGACTGAGTTATATAGTTTTCTTTACTTGTGTAGTTGTAGTTTTGTGCCCAGGGGAGAGGATCGATCTTTCTCTGTTCCGCTGCTGGCCTTTCCTCCCTTTGCTCTTCTAAAGTCTTGCCCTTTACGGAGCTCTTTGACGTCCGTTATCGCTTACTGTGTAGAATACAAATGGGCCGCCAGGCAATACATGTGACAAAACACATGGATATGAACAGCTGCAGGTTAGCCTTTGTCAAACAAACCATATGAAGGTACTTCAGGTTGTGTGTCAGAGGAAGAGAGAGGATGAAGCTTTTCTAAATAACATATTTCATAGTTTGTTTTCTAATTCTATACTGTGTAATAGTTTACGGTGTGAGATTAAACATGCAAAACACATCCTAAACAAAATGTAGTAATTCAAAATGTTTATATCAGGTTCTAGATTGTAGAGTTTGTGGATATGTTTGGCTTGGCTGGTTTATTGTGTTGTAGCCTGGCAGTGCACCGCAGTGAGCAACACTAATCCGTTTGCCAAACCGCAAATTACTTCAGTCTTTGTTATTAATCTTGTGGTCGATTTATTTGTTTGCTTTTTAAGGTTTGGTTCATTTACTTTCCCACCTAAAGGGAAAATCGACAAATTCTCAATGACAGTTACTAACGATACAATAATTGTGTTTCCAAAAATGTAATGGTATTACTGTGTGTGGAGCTCTGATCAGTCTGATCAGTGTTTGTAAAAGGCTTTTATTCCCTCGTCTTCAAGCATCGGGTGTGTGATGATTAATGAAAAGCTGTCCAGAGACACCGGCTTGTAGATTGTTTGAGTCGTAGCTTGTCAATAAAAAAAGTCTCAGTCCCTACTTTCAGCAAAACCCAATAGATCTTATAGCACTGATGCTTTGACAAGTGTGCGTCCTTGAATCCCTGAGGTGAGGACTTGGAAACCAATATTGAAGTGCCTTTATCTGGGTGACAAACGTGCATACACATCATCTTTGTCATTCACATTTGCTCATTTGAGGATAATGTTTTATGAATGGAGTCTGTTGACGCTCTCATCTGGTGTTCATCGGTCTACGACCGCAGCTAACGAGAGGATTAGGATTAGCCAATTAGGAATAAAGATCAATGGAAAATGTGTGTTTACGTGTCTGGTAGCCAGATGTTGCCGTTCGCCCGCTTGCTTGCTTATTTGCACAACATAAAGATTGTTTTCATCACGTTAATGAAGACATTATTTCACACACTTTTTAAACATCTGATTTGGGTGTGCTCCCTTTTTATACGTATACACTAAATGAATTGTATCCCTGTTGGTGTTTCAGACGAGCTCTCTGCAGTATCTGGATGCACGTAACACTCCTCTGCTGGACCACTCGGCTCCCTTTGTAGCACGAGCACTCAGGATCAGTGGCAGCCTGGCAGTCCTCCACCTAGAGAATGCCGGTCTGTCTGGCAGACCGCTCATGTTACTGGGTAAGATGGGCAGAGCCCTTCCTCTTCCCAGCCTGCCTTCTGTGTTGGACAATCCCAATTTGAGAATATAGTCCTCTATCTCTGACATTGTGTTTTTCTTCTTCCCTCTCTTTTCTTTATGATATATATTTCTCTGGACAGCTACGGCTCTGAAGATGAATATGAACCTGCGGGAATTGTACCTGGCAGACAACAAGCTCAATGGCCTGCAGGACTCGGCCCAACTTGGCAACTTGCTTAAGTTCAACTACAACATTCAGATCCTGGACCTGCGCAACAACCACATCCTAGACTCTGGTACACAGCCGCGATGGAGCACTAACACACACCGCGGCATAATGGTTTTATAGTCACGGTGGAACTGTGTTGTGAAATAGATTTGTTTATTGTGCACCTCAGTACCACAAACTCCGATAAGATGAGAGTTTATTGATCCTAGTGGGGAAATTAGATCATCGCGGTAAAAGTAATACAAAATAATTCAATAGATAGAATAAAGTAAAAGCTGGGAGGCAAACAAAAGTATTACATTTGGCCATCTTTGTTTTTGTTCGCAGTAAAGAGCTATTCATTCGGATTTTACAGCATTATGTCGCCAAACACACTCAAATATCCCTGTTTAGAGGTCTGCATACCAGACTGACTAGTGAGCTAAAAATAACATCCAAGTCTTGGTGTAAAAATGTGTTTGTTGCTTTGCTTTCCACCAATACCGTATCTTTCATCTATACGTGTATAGGTATACTATGCTCACACAATACTCAACTCATTCTAGCACATTTCTTTCTTATGTTTACAGTAAGTGAGGTCCTTTTGCTAGGACGAATAATGCAAAGAGTTAGCTGCTAACGCACCAGACGGCCTCAAATTAGACAATTTATTCTATTTTTCATGTTTTGTTAAAATTGGGATATATTTAAGTTAAGTTGGATGCAGATGTACTAACTCTGTGCGTCTCCGTTTGTCGTCACAGGTCTTGCCTACGTGTGCGAAGGACTAAAGGAGCAGAGGAAAGGCCTCGTCACTTTGGTGCTATGGAACAACCAGCTCACACACAATGGCATGGGCTACCTCGCTGCTGCACTGGTACACACACACACACACACACACACTGTGGGACAATAAATCTACTCACACACACTTATCAGAGGTTTCAAGAGGAACACAATGGCTGTTTGTGTGTCGATAACAGCTTAGGCAGGGAGAATTCAATTTTCTCCTCATTACTCTATTAAAGAAGTGATCAAACTGAGCTCTGCTCTCATACCTCCTCTCCTCATGTTCGTCAGCTGGACCTCACCTCCACATGTACAGGTTGTGCTATAGCTCAGTCTACACCTGGAATGAGTTTGGTTTATTTAACGGATAGAGTTTACCGAGTAAAACAAAGAGATACTGACTGAGGATTATCTGCTTAAAACAAGATTTGAAGATATAATTTGCTCATGCAGCTTTTTAACCTCCTTAGGGTCTTGTTAAAGACGAAAAAGATAAATGACTCGCATTTGCTTTTCACGAGATAAAACGCTACTCAGTTTATTTGTGTAAACTTGTGAGTGACGGGTGTGCAGCTGATAGATTAATGTGCGTCACGTTAATACAGCTGACATTTTGTGCAGTCGGGTCTCGCTCAGTGAAGAGATGTGAACTCGGGACTCGTCTTCTTGCGTTACCATTTTGTTTATCTTGGTTTGATTTCACAGCATGTCCGGCACAGATAATCCATTACCAAAGTCACTGGTCTGCGGTTGAGCGATAGCGTCATTATCTTCTTCATTGTTTTAGTACTGTAGTGTTTACATTTAGACACTGCCGTGCTGAGTCATTACAGTTTCAGCCAGATTAACTTGTATTGCTGTTTGTTTTCTCCTTTTAAAGGAACCACAGGACATTTTGGAAACAGCATAAATAACATTATTGAATGACAACAATACAGCCTTTGCACCATGTTTCTTATTGACATTATTCCCTGTTTATTGATACTGTTTTAATGAGATGAGATCACATTTTGTGCAGTAAAACTATTGATCGGATCAGGGAGAGCGTAGGTGACTTCAGTCTGTGAAAAGCACTAAAAACATTAATTTTGCTGTACTTACTTTTACGTTATCAGCTGGAACCACCGTATGAGAGCAGTGCAGAGCAGCGAATGTGAGCTAACCAGTGGGGCATGCTCACATGCACTCACATGCACTCACATGCACTAAAAACACACACACAGCCGACCCGGCTAAGTAAACAAAGCAAGGAGAAGCTTGAATAACTAAACACACAGAAGGAGAGAGTCTTTATCCTCTGGTTAGGGCGACATTACTCCACTACATCTTTACATAGCAAGTAGTTGTTTGCTGCTATATTAAATAATAAAGCTCCCTTAAAGAGTTTAATAAACAAAAACAGACAAAAGAATGCATTTAACCTCACATATTGTTGTGTATGGAGAATTATGACGCAGCAGTCCTGTTATTTTTAGAAACACATGATGGTTGTTCTTCTGGATTATAAATACGGCATTTTTCTTCCAAGAAATCCGTCTGATAGTGAGGCTTGTGAGATGATGCAGGACGCACAAAAATGGCCTAAACGCATAATTTATACTGATAAAGAACATCCCGTGACTGTCTGACTCATAACCTTGCAGATAACCATAGTGTACTTAGTCTCCACATTGTTGGGCATGTAACGGCAATGAGTGTGAAGAGAAGAGGCCTCTACACTGATGAAATTAATAGATAAATTAAGATTTGTCTACACAGTAAATAAGAGCAGATTATAGACCTCAAACCGCTCAGACACTCACTGGGAGGTTATAGCAACAGCTAACAGGAAAGATAATTGTTCTTAGTTAATCATTCCATTTATATGTATATTCATGATTCCCCGACAAACGCCAGCTGTGAAGACGTAACTGCATTCTACCATTGCTAAAGAAATGATATTAAACATCAATATCTCTGTGTTTTCTCTGCCCCCCCCCCCCCCCCACCCATGCACCCAGAGTCTGGAGACTCTGAACCTCGGCCATAACTCTGTGGGTAATGAAGGGGTCCACAAGCTGAAGGACGGACTGATTTCCAACCGCTCCGTGCTCAGACTGGGCCTCGCCTCCACCAAGCTGTCCTGCGAAGGTGGGATCTAGTGCCTGGGGATCCAGTTTTTGTGGAGGACTTTTTGCTGTCCTGCTTTCTTTTGTGACTTGTTTCTTCTTTTTGTCTGCGCTAAAGGAGCTGTGGCTGTGGCTGAATTCATTGCTGAGAGCCCCAGACTGCTGCGTCTAGACCTTCGAGAGAATGAGATCAAGACGGGTGGACTGATGGCGCTGTCACTCGCTCTAAAAGTCAACTCCTCTCTGCTGCGTCTCGACCTTGACCGGGAGCCCAAAAAAGAAACTGTGAGCATGTGGCCAAGGCTTGGGAAGGGGTTAGAGGGGAGGAAGTAAAGGGAGGGATGATGCATGATAGTATCTATGACCTGTTTTTTTAGCATGTATACCTTCAGTAGGGATATATAGATCTGGTGCTGAGAGCTACAGACAGGATACAAAAGTCAGAAAGTATTGAGAGATGGACAAAAGCAACTATGACGTTTTTGTTGGATTTGTTGACAATAACTACAATAACTGTAACTACAATACAGAATAATACTAGCCTTAGTCTTCTTTTATGATTTATCGGGGCATTTTATGCCTTTTATTAAATATCTGACAGGAAATAAGGGGAGAGAGATGGGGAGTGACGATAAAGGTCTCCTTAACCCGAAGGCCTCCAGAGCGCTCCCAGCTGTAGCTTTTTAAAGAAAATTGTGTTTTGAAATAAAGATCTTACTGACTAAAACTGCAGCCTTGAAGGGCTGCTTTGATTTCTTTGTATTGTTGTGGTTTTCTGTTCCATGTTTGAAACATTTTTCTCGTGTTTTTCAGGTGAAGAGCTTCATTGAGACCCAGCGCGCCCTGCTGGCTGAGATCCAGAATGGCTGCAAGAGGAACTTCATCCTGGCCAAGGAAAAGGAGGAAACAGAGCAGCAGATGAGGCAGTCGGCATCCATGGCTGAAATAGCCACAGAGGATGGGACCCGAGAAGAAGAGGAGGAAGAACCATTAACAGAGGAGAGAGGGG
This sequence comes from Anarrhichthys ocellatus, assembly GCF_004355925.1. Taxonomy (NCBI): domain Eukaryota; kingdom Metazoa; phylum Chordata; class Actinopteri; order Perciformes; family Anarhichadidae; genus Anarrhichthys; species Anarrhichthys ocellatus. Next base: position 1,395,636 of record NW_022280054.1, on the reverse strand, counting down.
ACAAGGAGGTTACAGACGGAGGAGAAAAAGGTGAAACAACAGGGAACGAAGAACAGTCAAGCAGCCAGTCACGAGAGAGCACTGAGACGAGCATTCCTCAAATGATCCTGGACTCAGACTCAGACACTGAGGATGAGGACGATGAGGTGGTAACAAAGTCATCTTCCTCGTCGACCTCCTCCACTCGGTTTATCCAGACTAATCCTCAAACCCACACGGGGGTTGCACAGCCCCTGCTCAGTGCCTCATGTACGTCCTCGCCCCCGTCCGCCTCACCTGCTGCCGGGCCGAGTGCCATTTCCGCCATCACCGTCACAGAATCCGCAGTTCCTCCAGGCACCCCTCCATCTCCTGGTCGCTGTATATCTGTCTCTAGTCCAGGGAGGGGTCACAAGATCTTCATGGTAACTCGGGTGGAGAGCCCCCCTCAGCAGCAGCAGCAACAGCAGCTGCTACAAGTCCAGTTGGGTGTACCTGCAGCTCCCAGACGTAAAGATGCCTCAAAGAAGCCTGTAGACGGGAACACCCCCCCTACGGAGCAGACACAGCCCCCGCCCTCATCTCAAACAGCTACACAAACACAAATGGCACAAGAAGACGCGAAGGAGAGCTCGCCTGCTCCGTCAACAGACTGTACACTCACAGAGCAGAGTCCTGTAGCACACTTAGAGTCTGCACTCAATACTACACTAGAGCCACAGTCTGCAGGGCAACCCACAGAGGATGTGGTCCCTAGCACTTTAGATCCAGAAGTGACAGATACAAGTCAACCAGCACCAGCCATGCCTTCCAATTCCTCGTCAGTGCAGGCTGCAGCATTTCAGTTCACTGAGGAGGTGATAGAGAGCATTCAAAGCCTCCAACTTGAGCCCACTTGTGTAGAAGGAAGGAAGGAGGAAGGTCCTATAGAAGATGAGAGACAGGTGAGCACAGAAGGAGGGTATAAACTGTTCGGTGAACCGAGTCAAACCCAGACTAGTATCCCTGCGGTACAAACGCAGCAGCCGTTACCGTGTGCTCTTGAAAACCTACCGGATGAGCTAACATCTGCATCAGAGGACACTCGGTCGCCGAACCAAACAGAGGAAGAAAAAGAGGAGCCGCTTCTACAGGAGAAGCAGGACGAACCAGAAAAACCCAGTTTAACAGAGAAAGGCGACAGCCCGCCAACCCAAGAGGAACCATGTCCAAAACAGCCAACGGAGGCAGGTGAGCCGGCAGTAGAGCCTGTTCTCTCTGTCCAGACTGATAAACAGGAGCCATCTGTCACTCAAGGTGGAGCTCAGGAGTTAAATCCTCAAGCAGAGGAAGCCTCAAAGAGTCCCGAACCTGCCGCGACCGAGTCCGTGTCCCCAGTCAAGGACGAGGATTCGCCCGATGAGAGCTCTGCAGACGAGGACGAATGTTTCGCTGAGGCTCCGGAGGACGAGATAGTTGGTTCAGCTCTACCCAACGGCCTGAAGCCAGAGTTCTCCCGCCATCTTCTTGATGCCGAAAGCCCCAAACCAGGAAGCTGTGTGATGGAGCACGGTGAGTCGCTGTAATCACTGATGTCTGCTGTGTTGTTAGATAAATAAAGTCACCTCTGCGGTTGGTTTTAGGTATAAAAAATCCTGTTTGGTAATGTGTGTTATGTGTGACTTGTGTAGTGAGTGTCAGCTGTGGACAAGAGCTGGAGGAGCTGCTGCTAGAAGCCAGTTTGGAGACGGGCAGAGAGGCACCATGAGGATGTGAGCTAAACATTTATCTATACATATGTACAACATACGACACCTTTATCAGAAAATGCATCTCATTTAGGAAGTATAGGAGAACATTGTACTCAGCAATGTAAAAACACTAGTTATTTCTCAACCGTCCGTTGTAAACTACAGACAGTCCTCCTTAATGTTGGCCTTCCATACTTGCCGTAGTTGTGCATACAGTTCTCCTGAGCAGTGATTGTTGGCGACATTGCAGCCATTGGTTTTACAGCCAAATTAAGTGATGGCCAATCTGGATAAACTGTTGGCTCGGTTACAACCTGTGTGATCAGCATTGTTTTTTTCCACAATTAGTCGGTTTTCTGCTGATGTCAATGCACACTCTTTGAACGTTGCCAAAATGCAATACTGTGGCTGAATACACACTGACGGAAGACTGTAAGTGCTGCTGCCCTGCAGCCAGTGTGGACGAGGTTTAAGGCCGGCAGTTTAGGTTTGCATGTGCAGCCAAAGTCGCATTTTAATGACAAAATATGCTGCAAAAACAAGTGCTGTAATGGCTTCAGACTACAGTGTGTGCACACAGTGAGCTAAGCGGTTTTATCAGAAGATGTTTATCAGTCATGGATAGAGAGGTCTGCCAATATTGAGCTGGGTTTTACTACGTTCAGGAATGATTCATCACCTCTCTTTTACTTCAACAGGGACAGTGAGGACAAGAGGAAACGGCACTCGGTTTGTCTGGCTCTACTACGTGACTGGTTGCCCGACGATGTTTTTGTTGTTTCTTTGACTTTACCACCAACACAACCTTTCCTTAAAGGACAGAAGACCCGGTGTGACAGTTGAAGCTCTCTGAAAATATAAGCAAATTATGGAAAGACAATAGGACAAAATCAACTCCTGGAGCGTTGCTGTGACAAATATGGAACCCTCTACATCCACATGACATTGACCACTGAAACACACACACACATATGCACATTATGAGGAAGGAGGGGGAAGAGAAATAAAATCACCATGTTATCACTACATTTTGTTAATCTGCAGTCTTTACACACAAGCAGCCGCCTGCGGATGAGAGAGAAGAGAGCCGGAGGATGAAACGCTAACCAAAGACAGAACACAGACCTTTCCCTCTTGTTGCTCTCTTGTGTAGATTCTCACTGTAGTTGGGGAAATATCTAGCAATTTAAGTTTGTTTTGTTTTTGTTTTTTTTGGGGGGGGGCTTTTTTCTTCATAAAGTACATACACAAAGACATAACGTGATAATAAGAAAAAAGGGTTGATGACACAGTCGCATCACAGAATAATGGTGCTGAGCGGACCTGCTGGCTTTAAACACTAGTTCTGGGAGTAAGTCGCTGTCAAAGGTTTTTATATCTGAGGAAGCTGAAGATGTTAACGTGTCTGTTTAAATGTCAATGGTTTATGTATGTGTCCCCACTCCCGACCAGAAAAAAAAAAAAAAGCTCTTAAGGGACCTCTGCCAAAGTGACCTCCCCCTTTGTCCATTTTTCTCCTCACTCACTTTGGCCCCTCAGGGATCAGCGTCTCCCTCCGGTTGGTCTCCTCAGATCTGATGTGGAGGAGCTGTAACTGTCTCTCTACTTGCCTTTCAAACGCTTTCTGAAAGCGACAGTCGGTTTGCTCCCAGCTGAAAAAGACGGAACTTCTGCGGATGTCAGAAAGCAAGATGTCTGAGCTATTTACATCTTCTTCTTTTTTTTTTCCTCTGTTCTCTGCGACTTTCAGACACTATTATTATTATTATTATTATTATTATTATTATTGCTTTTGTTCAACCGGTCGTCGTTGTGTTAAACTCTTTCTAGAAAAGCAGCTCGGTCTCTGTCGTCATCTCTCCCTCTTCCCGTCTTCCACCTGGTACTTTATGCCGTCACCGCTCCAGCTCATCATTCATGTTGCCTTCAAAACTCACCACTTCAGATTCGGTCCTTTTTTCTGTTTGGGCTGCTTTGAGAAATTAGTTATTTTCTATTTATTTTATAGCTTCATGAGCCTTTTCTGATTTACTTTTCCCAGTTTCTTCTTCGCCCTTCTTCTTTCCTCATTTTATTTTTTATTTTCCTTTTTGGGGGTTGCTTTTAAAGATTAACCCCATGTTGATGTATATTTCAGATTCAAACTAGAGCAAATATCTTTTTTTGGGGGGGGGGCAGTGTAATCTGTGTTGGAAGGAAAGGTGAACATGATTGGATGGTTGACGATGATGAACACTAGGGAGCAGCACATATCTTAGTTCTCATCATGTTTTTAACACTACTGTGGGGTGACGCTGTGGCCACGAGGGGGCGCTGTGGGCCGTGTTGGTCTCACACAGAGGAAAGGAAACCACACTGCAGGAGCTGATGTCTGCCCTCAAATCCAACTCCTGTCTGGAATATTACAGAGCAAGAACTTAAGCGAGCAGCTTTACATGAAATGTCAACTTCATGTATGTTTGGTAGAGAGAGCTGCTTTGTATTTCCTGAAACGGGTACAGGCAAGTGTGTGTGTTTGTTTTTTGTTTTTCTTAAAAGGAGCAGCATTCAATCTCCCTGCTCCTTTCCACCCAACAGATAGATTGCCCCCCCTCACTGTTTGTTATGCTTTAATTTTTAGAAATTTTAATAATAATTTGTTAACTTAATTGAAAAGTGCTGGTAATCACAAAGAAATGTATGGCGAAATTTGTTCCTCTCAAATAAATGCATGTAATGACTAAAAGATGTGACTGAATGTTTCACTGTCTGAACTCTGATGGAAACATGTGAGCAGATCTGTTGGGATTGTTGGAGACAGCTGGTCTCTCTTAAATGCGTGATCTTTGAAACCTCGACTAAATGTTTTGCAGGAGTCGATATATCACTTCTCTAGTAACGGTAATAATTATTGAAAAGTGCAGTCCATTTAAAGGTGGGTTTTTATTTTCACTTTCTGTTGATCAGAACCAGAATTACCAACGTTTGGAAACGTTTCACATGCGCTGTCTGTAGTGTAGTTTTAGTAATTATTATTGTTTTCAAGTTGGATGTATACCAGAGCTTTAGGAAAATCAATTTTTGCGGTTGAAATTGCAACTTTGATGTTGAATACCTTTACATAGGTTTCCTGTCCCATGTTTTATTGTTCATGTATCTGTTGTTTGCTATATCTGTTGAAAAATCATTCCTGTAAAACAAACATATTTTTGATGACTCATCTTGAACTCTGGGTGGATACATTAATGTGTCCAATCAATTGTAAGTTGGTGTGATCAGACAAACGGCCATCAAATACAACCACACAAATCGTTAGCGTTTAAGATGGACAAACCTTTGTTCCAGAGAATGTGGCAGCGAGTAACGTGTTCATTAGCAAACTTTGTGGCAATAAGCAGCCTGCACTTTTCAGTTTACATGATGTGCGAAGCGGCACCTCGTTTTTGTTTGCATCTGTTGTCTTGGAGGCCAGGGACATAAAAAAAGAAGAATCACAGACATGTCTCCACAGCGGATAAAGACGTCCCGAGGCACCACTGCATCGCCTTGTGGTCAGTTTTGTAGTTTATTTTGCAAAAATACTGTGTAGCCAGCAGCCACATTTCTCCCCAATTTACATAAAGTTTTAAAATTTCAACTTTTGAAACCTCCCTACATGCATGTACACACACAACATTCTTTCTCAGTGGGGCTTTACCCTCATGACAGGGTCAGACCCAAATTCAGCCACGAAGAAAGAATGCTGCTTTTCTGCACTGAGTGCAGGCACAGTGAGTTAAATGTTTGATAAAACATACAAAATATTAGCACTCAAAGTGCAAATAAGACTGATGGGAATGTCATTTTCATGGTTTTCCCTCCAACAGGTGTTGAGATATTTCAGTCTGGAGCACTAACCAACACAGCCATGGGCCACGCTATTAGCATGACTAAAAAGAAATGTGAAATATTCAAAATCAACGTCTCTTTCCAAAAGGAAGATTAACAGGATAACAAATGCAAAAAAAACTACGTGCTTCTGCTCCCCAAAATGTTTTCTTTTCTTTTTTTTAATTCCCTCTAATCTTTTGTCTTGCAATACTTTGGAATATTTTGTATGTCTTTTAAGCCTTTAAGAAATATTCCATAAAAACAAAGAAAAGTGTCTCTCCCTTCTGTCTCCTGGAGTGAGGGTGTGTAGTGATTGGCGGGCGGGGCTCGAGCACAGGGTGGGAGCTCTGCTCTGTATGCGAGGAATTCCACACTGCACTAATCCACTCCCACCTAATAGTGCTTTAATAATACAGAGGGTTGGGAGACTTTATCTTCTGCCTCTCTTTATAGTTTGAATGTTGGAAGTGTGTAAAGAGCAAAGGTCATTGGGAGCATTTACAGTCATTTTTAAGCTCTCACAAAACATCTTTACTTTAACCAAAAGTCTCTGTTTCACATCACAGTGAGTTGAGTCGATGCGATAAAGGTCTGGGCTCTTGCACCTCCATAGTGAGCACCGCAGGGTTTCGGTTTCATTGCACCTGTAAAGTTCTGGTTAAAAATAAAATATTTCCTGATGCGTTGTCGGCCTCTTGTTCCTGTTCACGACTAATCCTACGGTCAGAGAATCTCCTCACCATCAATAAGAAACATGTGATTCAGTACCTCGGGGTGAACAGTTGAGTCAGTTGTGAAGTTGTCCTGTGGAAATGTTTTGTTAGATCCACGGACATCTCAATGTCCTCAGTCTATCAGTAACAATAAGCTGAGTCAGCAGGGAGTCGAACTGGACAACAACTTTATACGGGGATGATTTGTCAATGTTGTGTTTTCATATCGTTGCGCTGCCTCCAAGTGGATAAAAAAATGCAATCATAGCAGCTTTAAAGAAATCCTCCAACGATAAAGGAGCAGTCAGAGCTTCATAACTAAAACCCAGCTTTGTGGGTGCTGAAGGTTCAGACAGGGGTTAGGTAAAGTTAGAAAGATATTGACGGATTCGGACTTCCCGGTTCAATAAATCGTGAACGAAACATATTGAACCGGGAAGTCCGAATCTGTCAATATCTTTCTAACTTTACCTAAGTTCAGAGAGGTCTCTCTCTCTCGCTCTCTCTCTCTCTGTTAGGGGACAGTGCCAAGTGATCAAATGCTTCCTCGCGGGTCTTTTCTTTGCCTCAGGAATGTGCTGGCATGCTGATAGAACAGTAGGGATTTATCCGTGGTGTCAGCCCCTATCTGGACTGTTGATTCGCAGTCCAGCGGACTGCAACAGACCCCTACACACTGGCACACTAGAGCAGGGGCTCATGGGACTGATGCGTCACCTGTGGGGTAATAAATGCTGAGACACCAATCGGAATCTTCCCATCTCTTGGCGAGGATGTGAGTTTTCACAAATGTATACAAGCTGTTGCATGCAATTTCCCTTTAAGCAGCTTTCAAGTGAGACTTTAACTTATCAAGCAAGGAGTTGTTTCTCCTCCTACAAAGCAATAGAGTACACTGTTGCCCACTTTGTTGCCTGTGCTTCAGGGTTTTGCTTGGTCTGGTATGACCATTAGCTTATGTGGCTAATGTCATTAAATGTATACATGTTAAAGGTTCTAAATACAACATGCAGGTCCACTAGATGTCACACTGCCATCTCGTTCTTACAATGCTGTGTGGGAGGTCACTCTCTTAGTGTCTTTATAAATGCGGATATGGCCAACAGTTTCAAAGGGAAGGACTCGAATGCACTAAAAGGCCGCCATGATAACAAAAACAAAGAACAGAGGAGCTCGGATTACAGCACGCAATTAATCTGTTATATCTTTATATAAAAAA
>NW_022280054.1:1371016-1388046 GCF_004355925.1 Anarrhichthys ocellatus | reverse complement strand
CCCCCCCCCCCCCCCCATCACCTATTTAACAATATGTGCAAAACACAATTACAAACAAACACGATACCAATACCAGTACCCTTAAAGTAACACTGATAAAAAGAGAGTACTTCATTTGATTCCTTTTTTCCCTCCTTCATTCCGTCGCTAAAGTACCACCACTACCTCTGCTTTTATTTTCATCGGGGGCCACAGGTGTGTAGGCCTAGTAGCCAAACCTTCAAACGTTTTGGGACTGCCAACTCTGTCAAATACTGACCCACTTTACCACTCCACAGGCTGTATGGGTAGCTGCTAGTGGGGAAAACACACATTACATTACATCAAAGAACACTCGCAGTGATTGGCTGTGAGCCACGCCACACAAATATGGGTTTAGTTTTTTTAGTACAAAAAGGTTTGAAAAGTTTGATACTACTTGGATTATTTTAGTCGATATCTTAAAGGCGGTCGGTACCGATACCCAGACCTACCTCTGCCTCTTGCTGGGGCCGAGTGCTGCCTGTTACCTTCATTTAAACATCAAGGCAGTCTTTTTTTTTTTTTAGACATAACCTTATGTTCTGCTTATATAATCCTGACAATACAATGGGGATTTAATTAGTGCAAATTAGCTTCACTGGATCTGCTCAGAGAGTGTGTGAAGGCTGGGTGGGCTCTGTGATCGCCCTGTGAACCAGAGAGCGGAGGAGGGAATGCAAACAGGGACGACTGGGGAGAGGCGATACCACCCATCCCCTCCTCCCCAGCTCACATGACTGCGATTAGAGGAGGAGTGTGGTGGGACGTGGGATGTGAGCACGATGAATGACATTTTTGGGATTTTGGCGCACAGATCACATCCAAGAACTCAACTTGTCTTTGATTGCTGATTGAGGGTCATCCACTTGTCTGGGGTAATTTAACTTTATACTAAAAAGAAAAAAGTGTACATTTGTCTTAAATTTAGATTCGTTATGCTTGAGCAAATTAGCTTGTTGTGTGTTAAATGTAGTGTTGCGAGAAATGCTCAGATATTTTGTTCAAGTAAAACCACAGTGTGGAAAATACTCTGTTACAAACAAAAGTCCATGAACCAAAAGTAATAATACTCATTATGCAGAATGGGGAGTTTCAGAACAATATATTATATTTCTGGATTATAATTACTGATGCATTAATGTGTACATACTTTAATGTTTCAGCTGGTAAATTTGGGGTCAAATTGAACTACTTTGCTGGGAACTTCTTCATATCCTCCACATCAATATCGTTTTATCTTCACCAATAATAATACATCATCATTTATCTGTTGATTACATTTTGCATTATCAATCTCAATCTGCAAAATAACTTTTATCTCCAGTTATCAAATCACTGCCGGGGAGTAAAAAGTACAATAGTTGCATCTGAAATGATGGACTATTTGTATGAAGTTGCAGAAAATGGAAATTAAAGTGTCTGAAATTGTACAGGAGTGAATAACTCAGTCATGCTGAGGCCCGCTGGTGTAATTAATTTTGAATGATTATTAAAAGCAGAGATGGAAACTAACAATGTTTCTAGAAATAGAAAGTAATAACACTGAAGCAAATGCAAATGGGTTTTTAAATCATATTTACATCCTTTTTTTTTAAATATAATGAGCATAATGAAGAGCATGCAAGGTGGAGATTGTCAGAACAAGTGTGTGTGTGTGTGTGTGTGTGTGTGTGTTTGAGTATATGAAGTATTCTAGTGTGTGTTTTTTACTCTCAGTTGCAGGTATGAGGGTGCTACACTGGTGCATGCTGGGAGTGACCATCCTGCTGCTGGTCTGCGAGGTCACCATCAGTCATCTGTGCAATTCCCTCATCACGTTAGTGGATGGTTTCCACACGCTCTTCATCTTCTTGCGCATGGCTCTTCCTCCTCCTCAAACAGCAAGCATAAAAAAGAACCCGCTCTCCTCTTCAGATTCCTCCGCATCTCCTCCACATGCTTCCTCCTCCTCCTCAGAAGTACTTCCCTCCATCCTGCCTGCAGGGTCATCCATTGAATCGCCACCTGGGACCCGGGCCGATGGGCCCCCGGACTGTGGCGTGTCCTTCACCAGCAGCAGGATTCAGCCTGTGGGGGCTTTCTTTTCTGCCCTCCTCCTCACCTCTCTGTGTCTCTCTTACTTCATGGAAATCGTCAGCTTTTCCCTGGAGCCACACCCAGTGCAGCGCCCCCTGCTGCTGGTGGTGGTCGGAGCTGTCAGTCTGCTTCATAAGCTGCTGGTGGTCTGGCTGAAGTGGGATCAGCTGCAGAATGAGAGGGCCGATGCCAGCAGGCAGCCGAGGAACGAATCTCACCTTGAAGTGAACCAGAGAGGTAACATCACCTACATGGGTACATGGTCACTTTGAAAGCATGATGCACACATATATACAGCACAACAATATGTGGTACAAATAATAGTAATAAGGCATATGTATTGAGGCTGTAATAAATAGCTTTATTAACAGTCAATTAATCACTTTCAAATGCCTTATATTTCAGTCATAAGCCATTAATAAGAACTTTTGGGTTGCCAGGTTGTGGTCCGTGTTGCCCTCCTCCCAGTGTTCAGTTTTGATGCTAATCTAAGTTTATAAGAATGCCAGCTGAAGCTTCACATTTACCATATATTGATCCTCATGTGATTTTTTTACAACTGCAATCTGGACATCCAGTTCCAGCTGGTCTGATCAATCTAATCTGAGATACAATAGTTAGTTGTTCAATGTGTGATGACCACACTTTAAACTGTACCTAAGGATTTTAAAGTCCAATATCATGTAAGACACATTGCTGCAATTCGGGTGAAATTCATTCATTTTGAAGAATGTGCCACGGATTTCAATGTGGAATTCGTGGCAGATCACAATGATGCACGAGGCTTAAAAAATCCTGCTGCAGAGCCCCTCTCTCACGTCATGTGAAAGCACTTGTAATAGCATTATGTAATAATCTTTTACCACAGAATAATTAGCGTGCCTGTCCGGGTGATGCTAGTGTACAGACACATTTCCCTTTGAAGTAGCTGCCAGGTGTATATTCAGCTGTAAGGAACATCAAACAGTGTCCACGTTTGTTTTTCATTCCTCTGTTCGACTCCCACAGTCTTGGCTGCAGAGGAACCCAAAGGCCAGGCTGAGCCGGGGCGAGTCCTGGAAGATGTTAGCTACGTCCAATCTGCCGTGGACAACTCGCTCCACAATGGGGCGCTGGTCCTGTGCAACCCGGGAACCTCCAGCGTCCCTGACCCTGACTCTCAAACTGCCAAACAACAGCCAGTCCACCTGCATGCAGCAGCTCAACAGGACCGCAGGGACTGTGAGGCAGCCAGCGGTGTCGCAGATTTGAAGGTCTGCAAGTGTGAGAGTCGTTCAGAAGACATCACAGACAACACCTGCATGGGACATCTTGGTAAGAGAGCTCCTTGGACTGTCACCTTTCTAGCTTTAGGGTCCCGTAGAAAAAGAGCCACATGAGAAAATAACAAATGAAGTCAATGCACATATTTCAATATTTGTTTTTCATATGTGACCAAATGAGATTGCCTATTTGTTGTGGGTGAGGTGAGTTTTTGCAGGTGAAATAACATTTCTTTAATGATAAATGTGTCGTTTATCGATGTGAAGATCATGTTTTGCTGTTTTCTCTCCCTTCAGACAGTCAAACTGCATCTAATACCAAAGTCTACAAGTCGTCCCATCACATTGAGAGGACCGTACCAAGCAGCCAGCGGCCAGTCAGTCGCGTGTCCTTTGTCCTCGTCATGCAGGGCCTCACTAGCTCTCTGCTGGCTCTGATCAACAGCCTGGTGATGCTGCTGGTCGGCCCACAGTTCCTACACAGCTCGGGAACCTGTGGCCTGCTGGTTTACCTGGATCCTGTTCTCTCCCTGCTGGCTGTGATTGTGCTGATCGCCACCGCTGCACCACAGGTCGGTGTGTTTATGTCATGCATTTTAGTTTAAATGTTGCTTTTAAGCATTTAGCTGAAGCTCTTATGTGTGCTGCAGCTGTACCTGCACTGATTGTTGTAAATCTCTCCAGGTGCACAGGTATGGACTTCTGCTGCTACAGGCCACACCTCCACACATTTGCGCATCTGATCTTGGAAGAAGGATTACGAGTGTCCCCGGAGTGCAGGCTGTGCACAACCTTCACATCTGGCAGTTAACTGAATCCTTCATGGTGGCCTCTGTCCATGTACACTGCCATGCTGGGTTTCCAATGCACAGGTGAAGTGGAAAGGTCTTTTGACTTTGGTACTAAGGGGTTCTAACAAACCATGGCCAGTCAATTCTGATTGGCTGAAAGGTATGGATTAATTTTGTGTAACCGTACAGTATAACCGGACACTTTTAATATGCGTTTGCCCTTCTAAATGAATGTGTTAGTATTAAACTGTAAAGACAGCAACAGTGAGGCTTAACAATGGCTAAAGCTCAAAGCTCTATATTTTATTAATGCAGAATCCTTTCACACATGTGCAGGTGTGCTGATCTGATGTCGGGGGTCACTAAGGTGCTGCAGAGTGTTGGAGTGAGCTGCTGCACCGTCCAACCAGAGTTTGCCTCCTGCTCTGGGTCCTCTGCAGGCAGCGAGGGGGACGCCTCCCCTGTCATCCACAGAGAGGACCCCTCCCTGCCACCTCTTCTGGCCTGCAGCCTCGCCTGTGGAAAGGCCTGCGCTGGGTCTATGTGTTGCTCTCCCGTAGAGGAGGAGACCAGCCTGCTGGCACCACCAGCTGGGGAAACAAAGGAAGAGCCTCAGACACTGGTCATCGAGAACACCTTCCTCTGACTGAAGTAGTTGAAATAAATGAATGAATGTAAAGGTAAAGGTAGTGGATGATGCGGAAAAATGAACAGATTTTGAAAGTGTAATCTGTCCTAAAACATGGCTCATACATTACATGTAAATGTTATGTTTATGTTAGTTTGATGACATTAAACATGGCGCTGCAATATCAAGCGAGACATTTCTTCTTGTGGTGGCCTCATTTGTACTCCGAACCTCTGTATTCTCTACCATGTATGTATAAACAAATAATACTAAAGTGTGTCTCTTTTTATTTTAAGATAATATAGAATGTATCCCGGTGTCACAGCGACCAATGAAAGTAAAAGAACAAATGTATAAAGATATGTGATTTAATAGGCTACTGTATTATATGAGTATCCACTTTAATACTGAATGAAACTATACACCCAGTGGTGGAAAGTAACAAAGTACATTTACTCAAGTACTGTACTTGATGAACTTGAACTTTATTTCATTTTATGCTACTTTTTACTTCTACACCATTCAAACGCAACTATTGTACCTTTTTCAAGCCACTACATTTATTTTACAGCTATAATTATTAGCTAAATTACAGGTTATGTTTTTATATGTAAAACAAAAACTTTATAAAATATTTATTTTATGTTTATAAAGTACTGTTAACTACATATCAGTGTATAGATGGAGTATGAAGTAGGATAGTTCAAATTAGCTCCACCTCAACCAACTACAACGTTGATGCATCACTTAAATTAATACAATCTCAATACTTTAAATACATTTTTGCTAAAACTACTATTTACTTGCTCACTTGTAATGGAGTACTTTCATTTTTATTATTTGAATACTCCTTCCATGAATAGAATGAGGAATAAGACAGTTGAAATAACTTGCACCTGAAGGATTGGATCTCGGTGATGTAATGTAGCAGCAAATACAGTTGTTGCAGCAAAAATGTGAGACTGAGAGATTTCATCAGACTACACACAGATGGGTTTTACATGGCAAACGCTACAGGAAATACACAGGCACACCTATGCATCCATTATTCATGTCATCAGTTACACCTGTGCCTTTCTATCTGTGTTTAATCGTAATCTTCTATATTTCTTACCTATGATGACGCCATGTCGCTCCGCCTTTTTATTGTCAGACAGCCAATCGCAATGCACCTATTTTGAATAGCACAACACAGACCCGACTACGTTCCCCGTTTTTGTGTTTATTCGACAATAATATGCTTAACAACATCCGGCACGTGATGGTACTTTGTATACGAGCGCTCTGTCATAAAAGCAAACTGACGTTCATTAACGAGACACCATTACTCAAAACACTGTCGTTGATAGATTGTATATATACTCTTCCGCAACCTCTTTTAAAATGCCCGGATGAGCCTCGGTGGTCCGGGGTGCAGGCTTCAAACCTGTAGCTGCTTAGCGGCAGAGTGGTTCAATTCCACCTTTCGGGCGTAAGTACGCGATATGACCGTTAACTACGTAAGTGAAGGAGTCATGACAACGATTTGTACATCTACGTGTTATTTGATCGAAACGCTTGTTCTACACTCTTGTTCGAAGGGAAAAGCGTCACATGTTTTAATTCGCTATAGTACAAATAAGCATTGTTATTTTACCTTTGTTACATGATTTATCTAATAGCTACGTTACTTACTTTTTATACACAAAACTCATAGGCAATATGTATTTTAAGAGAATTTAAAATAACAAAAATGAAAACATACGATCAATGATTTCCTATTGTAAAATCAAATGTATGAAAAAGTTCATACATTATACGTTGTAAATAAACCCAGGGTAATAACTGGGGGAGCAGAATTTACGCTGAATCTACATCCGCTTTGCCAAGAAAACGACATTGATTGACAGTGTATGAAAACCAATCATCTGTGAGCATTTCCTGTCCACCATCCAATCATGTTCCCCCCCTGGTGTGGGTTGGCCGATCAATGCGGAAACGCGTCTGTGCAGCAGAGGCAGTGGCTGGTGTGCGTGATGTCCTTGCCCGCTGAATGTTGGACTAACCTGGATTGGAAACTCACTTAGTACTTGGTGGAGGTCACTTTTACATCATAACTGGTAAGGCAGACCTTTAAGCGTGCTCTTAACCTTCTATCAGACTCATAGAGGCTGATGTTTAGATGTATGACTGTGTTATTGCCCCTGTGCCTGTTAGCGTGCTGCTAACTCGATGTCGCTGGTGTTTTAAACATCAACATGTTTAATGATTGATTAATCATTTATTAAGTTAAATGCCAAACCATCACTGCTGCAAACAATTGGACATTTTGACTTGGGGCACTGGGACTTTATAATGGGCATTTGTTCACAGTTTGTTGACATTTTATAGAAGAAACTGTCAATCAAATTATAAATGCATAGTTTATTTATAATAAATCTAATCGTTACTTGGAGACCTAGGATTTAGTACTTGGTCTGATCAGGAAACAAAAGATTCAGTGCGTCCTAAATGAAAACCCTTAACATTTGTAACTCTGTGACCATAAATATTGCTTGTTAAATGAGGAAAACATCTTATTAGTGAAATTTAAATAGATTATTTTCTTTAACTAAATCCCAAATCTCTACTGTATGAAAAAATCTGCCCCACCTTATAAATGGAAGTGCAACTCGCAAAACTAGGTAGAGAAAGTTATAATGCTGTGTTGTGAACTACTGATTTTCTTATTGATTTCCTGTAGTAACTGTTTCATCCTTAACCCGTCTTTCAGATTTGACTTGAAGCGTCCGTTATGCCTTTTCATAAATACTCCCCCAAAATCTGGGACGTCCTAAAGCTAAAGCAGGGCATCTACGCTCGTCTGCCCACACACTACCTTAAGTCCCTCGAGCAGAAAGAGCCACAACCCGTCCACTGGAAGCCTTTGGGAGTCCAGTACCAAGCCAACCCAACAACGGGGCAGAAGGAGCGGGTACAGGACGTCCCGGTACCCATCTACTACCCTCCGCACTCCCAGGACGGCCTGTGGGGAGGAGAGGGCTGGATATCAGGCTTCAGATATGCCAATAATGACAAAGTGAGTATCTGGGAAAAGGGATTGTCTGTCTTTGGTTCTACTGGTGTCATGTGACTGTCCACTCGCTGTCAACCTCCTTTTCTTCTTGTTAACCTTTCAATTTACCAAAAATATCATAAAATTCTAGTTTTGTTTTAGTGGAAATTCAAATTATTCAGCAGCAAAATGGTTATGCTCACAAATGTGAAAATATTAAATGCAATCTTCTTTGTAAGATATTACAGTACTTTAGTATAATGTTTCAGTACTTTTATGATATGTTGTAATTTAAAACATGTTTTGGGTAAAACCCTAAATATCTTTAATCTCAAAATATTTGTATCTATTAAGAATGTATCCATTAAGAAACATACAAAATATACATGTAAGTTTTCACTCTGTTCATCACACTTTGTCTTATTTCTTTATTGTACTAAATGGGATTGTTGTGTGGACACACTCAACAGCACTGTCATAGATATCACTATAAGTACTTTATTATAAGTTGTATGTTTACACAACTCAGCTGCAATTAATATAAATATGTAGGCTACATTGAAAAAAAGTCATTGCATGTTTAAAGTATGTATTGAAATATATAAATATGTGGCACTAAAGCCCAGAGGACGTTTAGATTGTTCTCAACATGTTCTGATGTTTCTCTCTCTGTAGATGTCGACTCGTCTGAAGAAGACCTGGAAACCACAGCTGTTCAAGAGAGAGTTGTACAGCGAGATCCTCGATCACAAGTTCACCATCACAGTCACAGCACGCACTCTGAACCTCATCGACGCCGCCTTCGGATTCGACTTCTATATTCTCAACGTAAGAGAGCGTTTTTACTGTTGTGTAACAAAATTACATTTTCCAATTGGCTTCTCATGTGACTGTAATTATCCAACTCCTGTCAGACGTCAAAGGAAGACCTGAACTCCAAGTTGGGGGAGGACCTGAAGAGGGCCATGTTGCTTCGCCTGGCACGCAGAAACACAGAGCTTTACCCCTCCGACCCCGTCAAGGGAGAGAAGGTCTACATCAAATACAAGGTAGGTGGGATGTGTTAAAGTGATTAAAACTAACCTTGATGTTTACCAGCTGCTGTACACGAGAAGGAGTTGTGATTAAAAAACAAATTATGTTTTTCTTTCTCTGGTTCCTTCTGTCTGAGCAGCAGTTTGAGATCCCGGAGGAGGAGGCCGAGTGGTTGGGTCTGAGTCTGGAGGAGGCCGTGGAGAAACAGAGGCAGCTGGAGCACAAGGTCACCTCATTCAGCACTTGTTTCAGACGTTTGACCTCAACAGAAATGCAGAAGAAATGTTGCTAAATATCTTCTATTTCTTATGAGAAAGACATTAGAAATCTCTATCCCACCTTAATAAAATCACAGCCCCCTGAAACATGTGAAAGGAATGTTGATTTGTTATGCTAAAGTTGTGCACAGTCTATGATTAATCCGTCCTAACTCAGTTGTGTTCACCCTCTTGTCTCTCAGGAGCCGGAGCCTCTGTTCAAGGCCTGTGTGGAGGAGCTGGTGGAGGAGCTGCACATCCAAAAACTCTCGGAGCCACACCTCCATAGAGAATAAGTGAAGAAGCGAACCGTCTGAGCGGGACAGAGGCATCTTTTCATACTGAAAAATGAAGTAGGTTGAGCTGTCAAGCTTCTCCAGACTGTGGTGGGAGTTACACGGTTCCTGAAACGTTTTCACCCGGGAGAACATCCTGCAGTATCAGCTTGTATTTCCATCTGAGAGCAACACAAAGGTGGAAAAGACACAAATGATGAGGCCATGTTGGAGTAATGCTTATTTATTTCCCCTCACATTTAAGATCCATACATAAGACATTTTAGGAATTAAGAGAAAAGCCTCCGTTAGTGTAAATACTCCCTGACCAGTTGTGATATCAGGCCCTTGTACAGGATATCCAAGAAATAAAAGATTCCTTTTTTTCTTAAACCCTGTTTCTGCTCATCTGTTGTTTCCCATAGTTATTAAATCAGTTCATTATTTAATTCACTGCATGACTTTAGGTGAGAGGTCTTTTAAGTTACAGAAATGGTTCGACGTTTTGGGTGATGTGCTTATTTTGCTTGATGAATGCAAGCAAAATCCATGCAACACAGTTATTAAACGCAATTGTAAAAGTATTAATACCACATTGATGATAAAATACTAAATACGGACATACGTACATATCCAAATAAGTCAATTAATCTGACCCCTAAACAGACCTCCTTCCTGACACAGCTGGCCATCGCCATGGAAAGCTATCGAGCACCAATCTATATTAATACTTTTATTGATATGAATGATTTAAGTTTGTTATACTTGCTAATAACCAAACACGCTCCTGCCAGATCCCAACATAGGTATCGCTACAAATGCTGGATGAGACCAGTATGATATGTTACATTAGATCAGGGGTATTCAATTAAAGTTCAACGAGGTCCATTTAGAGAGAAGTTCCTCATCAAAGGTCCAGAACATCACAGTAATGGCTAACTTGTTCTATGATTTAGTCCCATATAGTATATTGAATTAGCCAACATGTCGTCAACAACTGACTGTCAAATCAAATAAAGAAAGTGTATTAAATAATATCTGAACAATATTTATTGTCACTTTTTAAATTGAACTGGATGAATTATAAATAATAAATACTCTAATAATAAATAAATGTTCTTCTCATTTCAATTAAAATAAGGACTGAATTAAAGAATAAATTCAAGAACTGAAAGCTTTTGAAAAATGTGTTAAGATAAAGTATTTCATTTTAGAAAAAATTATTTCACTGAAAGCTTTAAATTCAGGTGTGAAGCCTGACCACTGTTCTCTTCTTGGAGAACGTGACATGAAATAACTTCTCTAATGTTATTCTCCTACTCTTCATTCTCTTTCCTTGGGTACATCCCAAGTCTCTTAATTGTCAATGGCCCAATCCCAATGTCCCCCCTAAAGCCTCAAACCCTGAACCCTCAAGGACTTACTGACGTCACCTGGTAAGTGGTTGAGTGTGGGAGACTGTGAGGGCTTGAAATGGTGTAAATATGAATGGGACAGCACTTTGCTGCAACATATCACGTTAACATGAAAACGACAATACATCATATTTTTTGTCGTTTAATTTCGTGTATAATTGTAGGTCTTTATTTTATACTTTGTACTCCCTGATTTGAATGTCTTCCAGGCTCTTTCCTCACAAGATGAGGTAACTTCATATCATCTATTTACTTGTTTTTGTCAAAACACCTTCAATGACAAAATCAAATATTTGATGAAAAAATAAATATTCTCTGATTTCATGTTTATTTTTTGTTCCATCTTTAATCCTTAATGTTTCGGTGTAAATTTAACTATTAAATCTTCTATTTTAATGGCATAAGTCAGAACCAGGTCGAGGGTGTGGTTTCTGTTGACTCTGACAGAAGCCAATCAAATCTAATAATGAGATAAACGCAGTACTAAGGCTATTATCCACATGAATATTAAAGTCACCTACAATAATGACTTTATCTGTTTTAAGGACTAGACTTGATAAGAACTCTGACCTGGGGCCCGGTACATAACAAATATAACTGGCTGTATTGTTTTCCAGGTTGGGTATGAAAGACTAAGAACCATTCAAATGAGTTATAGTCTAGTTTAGGTTTAGGGTTTAGTAATAATAGGCTTGAGTCAAAAATGGCTGCTACTTGAGGAATGTGAGTATTAATATGACTTGGAGGAGTTGATTAATTTATGCTGACATATTCTTCAGTACACAGCCAGGTTTCAGTAAGACAAAATAAATCAATCTGATTTTAAATCATTTACTAATACAGCTTTAGATGACAAAGATCTGCTGTTTAAGAGTCCACATTTAATTCTCCTATTTTGTTGGTGGTGTTAACTTGTATTCGGTTATTTTGTTGAACTCCTCTTCTGTTTACTTTAGATTGTATTCATGTGCACACATTGTTTAACTACAGTGGCTAACGACTGAGCCTCCGTGGTGCAGAGCTGTGCTTCTCACTCACTAAGCCTCGCTCCAGAAAGAGGACATTTCCTCTCACAGAGCAGAACATGACACCCTCACACCAAACTCTTTTTGTTTGACGGCATGTTAAACTAGCCGATAGGCAGGTATCACACAAATGTGTGACTTGTTGACATCACTACTTTAAAAGTAAAGACAAGAATTGAGGGAGCTCAGAGAAAGTGTTTCTGAGGGGGAGAGTAACTCCCTTTAGTCGTGGACTTCAGGCTTTGAAACTTTACAGCCTTTTATTGTACAAAGATATACATACAGTATATAATATAATATATATTATATATAGCATACTAAAGGACAGGGATGAAGCAGAAAAGATCATAGGTCCTCTCTAATGCATCAATAATT
Source organism: Anarrhichthys ocellatus (assembly GCF_004355925.1). Taxonomy (NCBI): domain Eukaryota; kingdom Metazoa; phylum Chordata; class Actinopteri; order Perciformes; family Anarhichadidae; genus Anarrhichthys; species Anarrhichthys ocellatus. The sequence goes on along the minus strand of NW_022280054.1, from coordinate 1,375,852 downwards.
ATAATACAATAAAATTATAATATTCTGAAATGGTCCATTGTGCATAATGAGTGATTTTACTGTAACAGAGTATTTCTACAATGTTGTATTAGTACTTTTACTGAAGTAAAAGATGTGAGTACTTCTTCCATCTCTGCTCTCACAGGAGAAACTTGATAAAGTGCAACAACAGAGTCGGTTTTAATCAGGAGTTCACTAAATCATCAGAACTAATAAACCACTAGAAACTGTTCAGTGAAGGAGAAACAAACTGATGCACACATGATGTATGGATCACCATAGCAACATGGAGGAAGGTGGCTGGATGTGGTCACAGAGATATTGATCTGTTGATCGACGGTCAGATGGACCAGTGGGTCCAGAGCTGAAAACATCCTGCAGCTTTATGAAGGACTAAGGACTCGTTGTGGTTAAAACAACCACAACGAGACTCCAAAAAAACACAAAGAAACTTAAAACTACTACAAAGACACTAAAACTATTACAAAAAGACTAAAACAACCACAAACATTTTAAAACGACTACAGAGAGACTCAAAGCAACCATGAAAGTTAAAGAAAACCACAAACGGGTGTAAAACGACTACAAGAAAATATAAAACTACTATAATAGGACTCAAACAACCACAAACATTTTATAACAACTATAAGGAGACTCAAAATGACAGCAAAGAGAATCCAACTCTTTCCTATAATTCTCTTGCTCTATAGATTCATAGTTCTATGGTTCTACTACTTCCATGACCTCGCATGCTGTACAGGACAATAACTAAACAGATTTGTGTCAGACCAAAGTGAGAACCAAGACACCAGTGTGAAAAAGTGTCTGATCCACCGGTCAAACTGGAAACATGGTGGACAGAAGAACCTGATCATGTGACAGAGACTCTTCTCTGTAAAACTAAAGACAGATAACCCTTCAGTAAATCTCCACCTCTTCCTGTATGCAGATATATACTGAGGAGAACCCACAGACACACAGACGGGCAAAGAGACAGACGGGCAAAGAGACGGTCTACCTGGGCATCATGGATCACCTGTTGATGCTGCTGTTGCTGTGGAGCTCAGGTAGGACTCTGATTTAGAGATGATGTGCTTTATTTAAATATTTCTGTTGTATCTTTAAATCAGAGAACACACACACATACTCAAACACACTCACACACACATACTCAAACCCACTCACACACACTCACTCTCACACACGCTCACTCACACACACAGACACATACATGCACACACAAACACGCTCACACACGTACTCACACACGTACACACAAACACACATACTCAAACCCAGACTCACGCATACACAAGAAAACATTAAAACTGCTCAACAATTTTATTGCAATTCCACTAAACAGTGAAGACAATGGAGTGAGGTCGTATTGTCGCATTATTCAAAATAAATAAATTATTCCTCGTGAAAAATAATGAATTAAAGTCATTAATTATTGACTGCATGAACTGTATGAACTCCATGTCAAAAGAAACACCACAAAAGTTTCCTCTTGGTTTATAAAACGTGATGATGTGACCTGAACTTTGTCAAATCGTACACATTCAAGTTAAAATCACCCAAATTTTAATCGTAAGTTATTGATTATATTTGTAGTAAATTAATATAATATTTCTGTAATCAATGTATATTCAGTAATTATCTCTGTGTGATTCAGACTCATGATTAATTGACAAGAAACGATGCAGCATGTAATCAGTGAGGCTGTTTGTAATCTGATATCAGCCTCACTGTTTCCTGTTCACTCTCCTACAGACGTATCAAGAGTTGGGATCTGGCAGAAGCTTGTTTGGTTATTAGCAAGTATGAACATTAAGTTATTGACATTCATACAATTATTAATATCAATAGGATTACTAACATATATTAATAATAACGGGGCAAAACCCTGGGATCAGGGACCAGTAACCAAACTGTGGATTAACAGTCAAAGTACTATTCTACATTCAGAGTGAACAGTGAAGGTTTGAATCACATCCAGCTATATTACAACACATATGCCCAAAATAATCACAGAAACTGCTCCTTAAAATATGACAGAGTTATAAACCAATAATATAAATCAACAAACATCTATTATACAACTACAAGCATACTACCTAAAAACCACAAACATGTGTTTGTGTATGGGGTCAGATCAGTCTCAATAATTGCAAATGCACACAGAAAGACTCACAAATGCAAACAGAAAGATTCACAAATATACACAACACAATGTTTGTTGTGATTGTATGTAATGGTGGGTGTGTTGGAAATGTTTGGATGTGAGCTGCTGTCTTCTTAACTTTTGACATTTCTCTTTTTTTAGCCCCTTCCCTAAGGGTGCTTTGCCTTCTGCCAGGAAGCCATTGTTAATAAAAAGTTAAATTTTAAAAATAATACATTTCCTGTTTGTGGTATTGTCACAAAAAAAAGATTACCCTTTAATCGACTCTTCTGTGATTGGCTGAAACGGATGGAGACATCTAAAAAACAGTCTTGTTTTTTAATGCAGGTTCAGCTGTCTGAATATCAATGTAACAACATCCAAATAAGTTTTTGGTGAAATTTCCATTTCTATTATATTTACTTAAAACAACAAATATGTGTCTATTTCTCCAGGACTCCAGGCTGAAGGAAATCACACATCAACAGGTAAATAGAGAAAGAAACGAGAAATAAAGATTCAATGAAGCAGAATCAGCAGTCAATTTTGATTTTATATTTTATTAATTCTATTTATTTATTTTACTGACGACTCTCTTGTTTCTGTTCAGAACCTGTCAGGTTGGTGGGAGGAGACACCGCTGACTATGTTCAGTCTGGACCTATTCGGAATTATCTTTCAATATCAAATATCAGAAATGTCTATTCCACCATCTTGAAACTCACCTGCTCAGGTAAACCCATCAATGACGTCATCTATGACAGTAATCATGTGTATCCAGGTTGACACACACATGCACCAGCTAGAATGGCAGCAGACTTGTCTGATGAGCTGCTGCCTCAGTAAATCAGATGCTGAATGCACCAAGATGTCTTTATATATGAAACCTACATGTCTGCTGCTTAAGGAGTCCTCTGGGCCAACCAACAACTAGCCTGAAAGGACTCCTTCAGCTTCACAGCTTTCTTATTCACACCACCAGGGACATGCGGTCAGGGGAGTCATCATGAAAAGTAAAAAACAAATAATGATCAAATAAAATAAAATATTAATATTTCTCTACTGATCTGTGCTATAAATGTATTTTCTGTATGATTCCAATCATTTTACGCATTTTTATAATCAAAATCGCTGAATTTGCGCATGTCCTGTTTAAACAGACACGCGAGGTGAGGCAGCAACGAGCTGTGCCTCATCTCAGATTGTGCAATCCCTCACAAACCGGGTTGAGCGCACGCCTTTTGCTTTCTCATTGTTTGTCACCACTGTAATATTTGTAGGCACCTTTATCATATGTTCTTTCTTTCCATATAATAGGTCATGTATTTCACGTATGTGTAGAACCTATTTAGTCTTGCTGATCTGACATAAAAGCGCAGTAACAAAGCACAGAGGGGAGGCAAACAGTAGCCTACATCTGCCTCAATGAAGGGAGCGTGCGAGAGCCCACGGGTCGGGTTCATGCTTGATCAGCCGTTGCTCTTCTTCTACACTTCTCTTCTTCTTAGATTTAGCTTTGACCGCAAAAATGGAAGATTCTATATCTAAGCTTAAAAAAATCTCAAAAAACAGGGAAATATGACCACATCAACAGCCATTCAACGACAGGTAAAGTAACATGTTATGTGTTTGTTGTTCTCTTTATACATCCGTGGTTGTTACACAGATTATCGCGGGATTTCGCGATTTTCCTGGGTGGCGCCCGCGAGCACTCCGCTTCTGAAACGCTCCCGGTGGGGCAGGTCGGTAGGGCAGGTCGGAGATCGCGGTGCGCACACTCCCGGTGGAATCAAATATGTATCTTACCTGTGTGTGTGTGTGTGTGTGTGTGTGTGTAAAGAATGCTGAAATGAAATACGAAAAACTACCAGTAGTGAATGTGCACGCTGCCAATTGAATGGTGATTTAAGCTACTCTATTGGGTTCAGAATGAGTCAGTGCCTCACCAGCCACGAACTTCACTGCACGTCACAGGTTTCCACCAGCAGGTTCTTTGGTTTCCATCATAACAGGCACCAATGACCTACTGGACACAACTTTCAGCAGCTTTTTAGACAGATTTATATTCTGGATCACAGATATTCTAAGAACAATGAGGCAGAATGTTATTTAGTGTCTGGTGTCTTTTATCTCTCTCTCTTTCATCTTCTATCATCTCTCCAGACTCCGTCAGGCTGGTGAATGGGACTAGTGTGTGCTCAGGCAGACTGGAGGTGAAGTCTAACCAGTCTAACCAGTGGTGGTCCTCAGTGTGTGAAGATGACTTTGACCAGCAGGATGCAGAGGTGGTCTGTAGGGAGCTTGGCTGTGGGGCTCCTTCAGTCCTCCAGGGGGTGCTCTATGGAGAGGTGGAGGCTCCAATGTGGACCAAAGAGTTCCAGTGTGGAGGCAATGAGTCTGCTCTCCTGGACTGTAGAAGCTCAAGCTCAGATAGAAACACCTGCTCACCTGGCAAAGCTGTTGGACTCACCTGCTCAGGTAGAAGAGGAGCTGCAGCTTTGATCTGGTTAATTTCTGTTCTACTGAAACTCACTTTGTTCTTTTACTGATGACTCTCTTGTTTCTGTTCAGAACCTGTCAGGTTGGTGGGAGGAGACAGTCGCTGTGCAGGAACACTGGAGGTGAAACTGAGAGACTGGAGACCAGTATATTACTCTGGTTTGACCCTGAAG
>NW_022280054.1:1309624-1371006 GCF_004355925.1 Anarrhichthys ocellatus | reverse complement strand
TTGGTGGGAGGAGACAGTCGCTGTGCAGGAACACTGGAGGTGAAACTTCAAGGAGATTGGAGACCAGTAGATGGCTTTGACTGGAGCCTGAAGGAAGCAGCTCTTTTCTGTAGAGAGCTGGACTGTGGCTCTGCTGTTTCTGTAGAACAGAGAGTGGAGTCCTCAGAGAGATCTGTGTGGTGGAGCTTCGATGACTGTGTTCTGTTTTCATCTGATCTGAGAGATTGTTTAATACCAGATTCCTCTTCCTCCATCTATGATCTCATCTGTTCAGGTAAGTCCATCAGTGACATCATCTATGACATCATCTCTGACAGCAATAGCTGTATTAGACAGCAGTATGTTCCGTCCTCTGTCACAGTGACAGTCAGTGGGTTTCCATTGGACTGAACTGTAAAGTTATCCAGGACAACAACATGCTGAAGTGTAGAGAGGTGGGTTCGTTTCTGGAAGCTTCAAACCCTCCATAGACTGCTGAGCTGCACCTGGCAGGACACACCTGTATGTCTGTCTGTCTGTCTGTCAGACCTGTGACATTACGTCCTTATTCAGGGTCCATCTTGTTCAACGGAGGGTAAATGTGAACTTTCATCATCTCTCTGTGTTTACAGACCTGCTGCTTCAGCCAATCATCACCGTGTCCTCCTCAATGTACGGGGTCTCCGAGGCCCAGCAGCAGGGGGCTCGGGTGCTCAGGCGCTCCACCTTCACCATCTGCTGCTCCATCCAGCCACAGTACCCAGGAGGCTCCTTCCAGCTCACCTTCACCTCTTCCAACTCAGCACACAACTACACCCAGCCAGCTGTCAATCACTCTGCCCACTTCCTGTTTGCTGCTGCAGAGCCCGCCCACCAAGGAAGCTACAGCTGTGTTTATCACCTCTATGTTTTTAATCATACCTTCTCCTCTGAGAGCCGTCCGCTCTCTATCACTGTCTTAGGTAAGCTGACTGTTTACATGCAGGTTTGGGGGAAATGATTGGTCCAAACTGACTGAATATGATCAGCTGACCACAGAGTCCATGCATGTTGTTGTTTCTGGAATGACACTGTGACTCCTGACATTGTGTTACTCATGTCATATATTAACCAAACCTAAAGTCTATAAATGGCAACAGCTAACAATATAATATAGGACAGAGCAGGTTTGGTGGTTCTCTGAGAACTGAAGCACCTTCTGATGTGACCAATCACAAAAGCTCCACTGCCACCACATCAGTCATAACATCCCTTAGCCCCCAACTCGCCATTTTCAAGTGTTGTTCCTCCACCTATCAGAAGCAAGAAGGGCGGTGTGCTCCGATACCTCACTCAGAGAACCAGGGTTATCCTGGAAACCAAACGTTGAGACAGTCGTTAACGATAGCGATTACATTTTCAATTGACTCTTCACTGCGTCCCTTCCCTCTAATGCTGACTGGCCAATCACAGCGTAGCATGGTCCAGCTCTGACCAGTAGCTCTGGTGATGAAAACAGGACGTAGGTGATGACATCATTGTAACATGAAACCAAGACTAACCAGATTCTCTCTAATGTCCATCAGGGGGCGACTCCTCTGGTTGTAGAGAAGTCTATGAGAAAATGACTCTACTTCTCACTTCATTTATTACCTCAGTAAACATTATAAACATGAGTTTATGCTCTCAATCTCTAGTTTCAAGTCTTCTTCAATACAGCATGATGTTCATTTAGTAAATTATGGTCCATTTAGAGTCAAATAGACCATAAAGCAGGGTAGGCTTTAGGGCGGGGCTACACGGTGATTGACAGGTCTCTACCATATATATCGTCTGTGGTTCAAACAGTGAATATGAAGTAAACATGAAGAGTAATACATGTCAGTGATTGTAGATTTCAGGGTCAATGGGAGCTGTTGGACTCATGATGTCGTGAGATATGATGACTGTCCATGTGTTTGTTCAGATCCAAGACCTCTGATCATCAAAGCGATCGTCCTGCCGCTGACTCTGCTGTTGGTGAACGTTGCCCTTTACTTCTACTGTAAGGTACGGACACACGTCTGTTGTTTAGACCAGCGACTGGAATGAAGCTCTCGGTCTGTTTTTAGTGAACTGAAGACAGGACTGTGCTCTCCAGGCCAACAGGGGGCAGATGCCGTGCAGACAGAAGAACACTGAGCTGGATCAGTATAACCTGGATGTTCCTGTAGCTGAAGAAGGAGCTCAGGGAGCAGAGTAGCTCCTCCAAGGACCTCATCTCACATCCAGATGGATGCCTGACACACAACCACCATCAGCTCCCTTGAAACAAGAAGGCTGGACTATTATATCACATTATTATAGCCCGTCTTTCTTATTCTCAACAATGTGTTGGTCTCTCCATACATTCTGACTTCCTGTCTGTGGCTCTCAGCTCCAAGCCCATTGGTTCCTGCTGAAGACGTGAATCTTTAAAAACACCTCACAGATATAAAGTTTCATTTGAAAACTAGACTTGAGAGCAGGTTTACCAGAGTCCAAGCAGCCGGCGTCTTAGAAACCAAAGACTATCAGGAACAATGTTAATGTGATGTATTAGAATAAACATGAAACATTGACATATATCTTCTACATTCTGTAGAACGATACTCAATGTTGACAATCTGTTATTTCACAAGAATTTTTCTTATTATTGTACATGTGGAATTTTATCATTTTTATCATTAAGGTTTTTGCTTATTTCATAAGAATGTTATTGAGGATTTTGCTTGTTTTTTATAATCAAAGATTTTCTATATTTCATAAGAATGCTTTAATTAAGGATTTTTGCTTAAATCATAAACATTTTGCTTGTAATTAAGGAAATTGATTCCATCAGAATTTTGTTTATTATTGTACCTCATGAATTTACTTACTTTTGTAATCAAGGAATTTTCTATTTGTTATAACTAAGGCTTTTGCTTATTTCATAAGAATTTAGCTGATTTTTGTACTTCGTAAATTTACTTAATTTTATCATGACGGAATTTACAATTTTTGTATAATAAAGTATTTTACTTAAATCATGAGCGTTTCGCTTAATTTTGTTATGAAGGAAATTACCTTTTTCAGGCGAATTTTGCCTATTTTGTACTTCATGAAGTTACAATATTATGTAATTAAGTATTTGGCTTATTGTAAGTGATACAGTTTTTTTATTTTATCGTAGGTAGGGTAAATATGAAAGTGATATCGATCTTCTTAATAGTGGTGGAATGTAACTAAGTACATTTTCTCAAATAATGCACTTAAGTACAATTTTGAGGTACTTGAATATTTCCAATTTATGGTATTTACTACTTTATAGTTCTTTATAGATAAAATAAGAAAATGTACACAACCTATGAACCCTTAAAAACCTTAAAAAGATATAATGCATTGCTAAAGACTAAACTACCCACAAGTGTATAAAATGTTAAAACATTAACACTAAAATGGGGTTTAACAAGCAATAGTAATCACATAATATTATACGTGGTAATATAATTCTGAACGGAACCACAGTACTGTATGATGAACACTTACTAACACCAATACCAACAATGTACTCTCAGTTAAATTTTGAATGCAGGACTTTTACATCGTGATATTGGTACTTTTCATCAACTCTGCCAATATGCGTATTTTGCGAAATGTCTAATAGTTCATTTGGATTTCTAATTGCGAAATGTCTAATAGTTTATTTAGGTTTCTAAAGTATTTAGTTAAATGTGTATTTCACTACCTTTGAGTATGTACTGTAAACCCAGGACATGTTAAGTCTGTTTACCCAGTAGATGGAGCCAAAATGCTTTAAATTAGCAAACTCTCCATTTGATAGCGTTAGATTATAGCCTGTTGGATTATGAAGCCTTCTTTGTTCTTTTAAAATCGATTTAAAGAACTACGGAAAGAAAACAGGCCAATACAGCTGCAGTTAAATGTGCTGTAGCTCCTAAAACGTTCTTTGATTTTTTTTCTTGGTAACGACAATAAGTAGTGCTACAAAACAAACAAGTGTTGTAATAAACCACACATCTGCCCATGAAGACACACTGATACAGCTAAAATCCTTATATGGTGACAGACAAAGAGGTGCACTCAAACATAAAACCAGCCGTTTCTCGGCCGGTTTCGCTTTCAACACCTCTGGTCTGATCTGTGACAGTTGTATTGGCGTTGTGTAGTTTAGCGGTTGCAGCGTGCTATTATGGGAAGATGGGGAGTCCCTACTGGTGTGGGGACTCCCGTGGGTGTTGTAACTTGGCAACAGAGGGAACAAAAATGATACCTGGCCCGTGTAAACAGAAAGATTCACTCCTTAAATAGATGCAACCCCTGTCTGGAATTACCCCATTCATATAGTGCACGTGATCAGCAAATCATCCAAATAAACACAAAATCTTAAACCGATTTTTCTCTGTCAGCAAACGCATGTTAGAGCCTTCAGGCAGCTTCATGTCGCTCCCCTGAGCTAAGTAACACTTAAAGTTAGAGATGTTAAGCCATTTTTAAATTTGTAAATGTTTATCATTGTAGCTGCCTCTTTACCAATCCCCTTTCCAGTCCACCTGTGGTCAAATATGGATATTTTTTTTAATGGTTTAATGTTTACACTCAGGTTTATCAAGCTTAAGAAAGTTAACTTTGTGGATGGTGATGTAGTCCACCACTGTGGTCCAGACTGATTACGTAATTTAAATTATCTCCACCTTAACCAGCTGCAACATTACACGGACCATTCTGCACACTTTTAACTTTTCATACTTTATGTACATTGTGATGCTAATACTTTTGTGCTTCAGTACAACAGCGGAACACTTCTTCTTCTTCTTCTTCTTCTTCAGATTATTCACCATAATATGTGAGATTTATCAGTGAGTGACTGGTAAACAGTTGTGATCACCTGACAGAGAGTGGGTGTGACTGCAGCTCCTGTTTTGATGACTTCATCTGAGTGATGTAACTGAAAGTTCAACTTCAACCTTTACACATTTCCGGTTAAAAAAAAAGACTCAAGCACCCTGATTAAGTCTCTTTCCATCATTATTTCTGTATGTGATTTTTTTTTTCCACCGCACATGACTCACCCTGTCTACTCAATTTTCCACTGAGTCTCCACAAACCATCAGACACCTCTGCACATCAGACAACTGCGAGTTGAGGTTCATGACTGCAGTTTTAAACCTGCAGATATTAACAGTGGTGGAGGAAGTATTCAGATACTTTACTCAAGTAAAAGTACCTCAAATTTGTATGTAAGTACAGTACTTAAGTGAATAAATGTACTTGGTTACATCCCACCACAAAAATGTCCTTTGAGGATACTGCTGTTGTAAAAACTAAAATCCCAGATCAACTAGAGATCTTGCGATGGTATCACACCAGCTGCGATGCCAAATCAGGCCAGAAGCTTAAAGTGAGGGTTCACCTTTCGCCATGATGATACACACTCAGACTCACAATCTGAAAACAATACCAGCCACAAGCTGTCGCAGATGGTAAAAACTAGACCGTGATACAAATAAGCCTCAAAGTAAATCCTGACGTATGCTAATACTTCCTGTAGCTATTAAAGCCTTCTTCTATTTATATAAATTTTTATTAAACCACCAGTTTTGGGATGACCACATGTTATGGCTGATAGTGTAGACGTGTCCAGATGAGTCACAGCAGCAGGGTAAGGCGGTGCCATTTTACAGGAAATAATGTTTATCTCGATCAGAGGCCTTGGATACAAGCTCAGTGTGGAGTTTCCTAGCGGCAGTGAGCCAATTCTGTTCGGGTCAAGTCAATAAGTGACAGAAAGAGCCAGAAAAAGTAGCACACCTGCTGCTCTCAACATCTCACACCCAACAACAACACATGAGATAACCAGGTGCACACGTGGAATGTTAAATATTTAAACTACACCTTGGCCATCATTGTTTGTTTAGGGTTCAGTAAAAATCGGGTCATGGGTGTGACCATCACAACATTTACTGGTTTCAACTTTTTAAATGTGAGGATTTGTTACTTTTTCTATTTTTATATGATTTTAAATTGTATTTATTTAGGCCTTTGATTGACGTCAGGCTGGTGTGATCAAATTGCAAGACGGCCTCCAGTTTAGGTTGTTGCCAATGCTCACTTGATTACTTCTGCAGTCCACAAAGCCTTCTATAAAATTGAAATCAAAGGTACATATATAAACTTAACTTGAAATTATTTGACTGATTGATTTTAACATTCTTTGTATTTACATTTGAGAAATTATTTCCCTGTTAAAGATAGTTATATAGCGTACCATAAAAAGTTTCATTAAAAAAGTCATAACAGAAACTCCCAGTATTAAAAATGTGTGATGTCACATGTCACAGGGCCAGATCAGACAAAATCTGTCAAAAAAGTGATATGATTATAATATAGTATGACATAAAAAGTCATAGCATAGTATGCAATTTAAAAATGGAAGTATAGTATGTAAAAAAAAAGTCACTAAAATGTCTGAGTATTTTATATTAAAAGTAGTCATGAAAAGTTTTAATATTAGTTTTAAAAAGAGTTTCCTAGTATATATATATATATAAAAAAAGAAAGCCATTAAAAAGCCATTGTGTACTATGTCGAAAACAGTTACACCAAAGTCACAAAGATATCATTGTATATTATTCAGAAATAGTCTGAAAAAAAGCCATAATACAGCATTTAGAAAACAAATCATAAAAAGTTATAGTACAGTATGTCGAAAAAAAGGCCATAGAATAGTTTGTCTGACAAAGCCATTGTAGAGTTTAAAAAGTTCATAATATAATATCTAAAAAATGTCTCTTTTAACATGTCAAAAAAAGTGATTAAAAAGTCAATTTTACATGTCAAAAAAAGTGATGGTATAGAATGTCAAATAAAGATACGGTATATCATGTTCGAAAACGTTCATGAACAAGTCATAGTATAGCATGTCAAAAAAAGTCATTAAAAGTTATAGTATGTCCAAAAATGTCATGAAAGAGTCATAGTATAGTATGTCCAAAAAGTTTTGTTATTTCATGTTCGCAACAGTGCAGTGTTACAACCCGGCTCAAAGGCTGTAACATGAAGGGAGACAAGACGAGTGTAAAAGTATTAAATATACATGTATATAAAGAACATGTAACCAAACTAACGAACAAAACAAATAAGCAGCCGTGTCATCCAAACAAGAGGCAGCAAAGAAGAGGAGCCGATCCATGGTCAGCCGGTGTGTCTTAAAAGCTGGAACCACACCAGGCTCAGGTGGGACTCGTCAGCTGCAAATCCTGAAAGACAAACTAGGCAGCAACCAGGACACAGACCCCTAGTGGAAGAATAGCATGTCCAAAAATAACGTAAAAAAGTCATTGTATAATATGCCCAAAAAAGTAATAAAGAAGTCATGGTATAGAATGTACCAAAAAGTTAAAAAATATATATATGTTACAGTATTTCCAAAAAAGTGACAAACAACTAATATAGCACGTTGAAAAAAGCCAGTAATTTATAACAAAATGTCTTAAGTCATAGTATAGTATGATATGCCATAAAAAGTCAAAATAACTATAAGACATTAAGATATCACAACATATTACGTCTAGTATACTATGTTATAAAAAGTCATAGTATAGTAAGCCACACAAAAACATTTAATATTGAAGTTACTCTTCAACGACCCTCGTATGGATTTTGAACAAAAGCACTAAAAATTTGCTCACAAACCTCAATTTAGACATTCTGACAATTTTGAAATGAAGGTCACATAATATTGGCGTAAACTTCCTGATCTGTCTATATACAGTATATATACGTATATATATAAATAAATATTCCTTAAGTGGTATTACGAGGTTCCTGATAAGCATGTGACATAACAAAAGATTCAGCAGAAACCACAAACTGAAAGCAGAATTGTTCTACAGCCTGGACTACTGTAAAATGTGCCAATATCTTGAGAATAAAAAGGCATCGAGTGAAGTTAAGACGCTGCGAACAAAGGACACCTCTCACCTGAAGGTTTGTATCTAATATCTTGGGCAAACAAGTCATTCAACATCGTCTTGTGACAGTGCTGACATTTAAAGCCAAGAAGAGAAAAGCAGCAAATACACAATCACGTACTTGTTGATGTTGCTATTGCCAAGCGTCATTGTTTTTATAAGTGAGCGAGCAGGTTAGTACTGTGTGTAGGCAGCTGAAAGTCACATTTAAAATAGATTTCATCCTTTTGTCACTCTGCTCTCTGCTCTTGTTTCTTTTGACAAGTCATCAAGGCAGCAGTCGGCTTCAGAGGAAGTAACGACAGGACAAAAATAACAGACAAAGAGACAGTTTATTTCCCGAAACATGGACACTACAATGCTACAGCGACGGGCGGAGTTGAACTCGTGACGAGCTACGAGTGGAAGTTCGAATGTTTAGCACGAGAGTGAAACTGCACAACAGCAGGAACTGACACAGACGAAGTTTAAATAAGAGGACTGGTTTCTATTGCCTTTAAGTAGATTAATTATTAAACAAGCGGCCACATCAACAGAGAGTGATCAAAGAACAAGAACAATGTGAAGAGCAGATCTGAAACTACTTGAGACTTTTTGTGCTAAAACTAAAATCCTACACTTCTTGAAGGAAGTCAGGTCGCTTTCCCAAAATCATGTTGAAGCACATAAGACCTTACACAGACACTATATGACAGGTATTTAAGTCATACCTCACTAATCATTTACTACAATAGAAGACAATTCATGGGAGGGTTTCTATTGTTCCCAAGTTAAATATAGACGTTCATGAGCTCTCTCTTTAAAACGCCACGCTGACCGTGAGAATCTGACGATTAGTGCTGTGAGCATCTACCAGCACACTTGCAGGAATGTTAACCCTCTCCTGCTGGTTGCTAAAGCCTTGACCAGCAAGGTCTCCAGACAAAGATATGGATTTAGCAAGAGGGCAAACACATTTTACAGTGCAATCAGCCGAAGCAGTAGTCTTGGATTGAGGACAACATAATCTTGTTTGGGTCTAAATCCAGAGGCGTTAAGGGGGTTAACAAACCATTCTTTCATATGAGAGTGGTACCAATTTTCTCATCTAACTCTCTGCAAGAAAGCAGTGAGCATTTTTCCCCAAAGTGCCAACGATATTATTTTGAAGTGGACAGAGAGAGTGTAAGGGCGATTCATGATCCGGACTATTCGTTCCTCACAGCTCCTCTTCTGTCTTCACCTGAACCATGTTGGAGGGGCTGTCCTGGCCCTCTGACTGCGGAGTCTGGATCTCGTTGACGAGCATGTTGAACTGCAAGTCGCTGAAATGGGAAAAGTCCTGTGTGTACGAGCCAAAGTTCTGGTTAAAGTTCATATCCGGGGTGGCAAACGTGGAGCTGGCATCGGGCCCCTGCTCAAAGCTAGAGGGCACGGACAAGGCAAAGCTGGGGTCGGCAATCATGTCCCATAGTACAGGTATTTCGAACTGATTCAACTGATTCAGGATGTCTGCATCGCTGCCATTGTTTGAGTCCTGGGGCTCGTTGTAACACATATCCCCTAAAGCCGAGGCCCCAGGCTGGGCAGCACAAAGCCTCTCGTTGGGAGACATCATGGTTGGAGGCTGCTGAATGAGGAAGGGTTGCTCTGCTGCAGGTGCACTCTCCGCTGCAGAGAGAGGAAACGGATTATGTTACAAAGAAAAATAACAACCGGTTAGAAATCTGATGAAAGGTCCGTTATTATGTTGAGATCTTTGTACTTGGATCAGGACATGAGACTTGTGCCGTTTGAAACTTGACATTATTTCAATCAAGACTTTTCTGCTTAATTGGAGTAGCGTAGGCTATTTTGATGGTGGTGTAGGAACAAACGCGTGTGTACACAACAAAAAACACTTAGTTACTACAAGGAACTTTCATTTTCAGGTGTAGTTTGTGGTGCTGTTGTACTTCTCTGTACAGTTACTTCATTTCTTGTCACCTGAAACATTTAACTGGTTCATTAATACGTTGCACCTTTATTTGTACCTTTATTTTATTTAACGTCAGTGCGCATGTATATTTTATTTCAATTTCCATTCAGGGTAAACAGCATGTGCATATGCATGTACATAGAATAGTTATACTACATTTATTTCACTATGTATATCAATCATCTTGGGCTCAACAGGTTTTTGTGTTTACATTCAGTGTGAGTATAAAAGTTCTCGTTGTGCAGAAAAGCCGATTAAAACACGTAGTGCGAGTTAACACAACGTACAAGATGAATAAAAATGCACAGTGTCTGGCCAGATTTCACAGAACTGAGCCACTGTTCATGTTGGATTTTTTATGCCGTGGCAAGTCAGAATGTTTGCTGTGAAAAAGCCGATACAGCCACAGTCCAAAAAAACATAAACATGAGAAAAGAAAACATCAAATCGGACTAAAGAAAAGACATTTGAGCCTCACCTGTCACACAAGCTTTCTCACTGAAGCCGATGTCTGACTTTATCTTTCTCTTCCGCTTCACCTCATATGGATCTGAAATGAGTTAAATGAACCTGCTGTTAATGTTTCTAATTTGTTTTCCATCAAGTAAACTTCAGCCATTCAAGCCGACATCAATAGCTCTACAGACCAGACAGTTCAGTGTTGTACAGTCTTGACTGACCTGGGTTGTGTGGCAGGTACGTGAAGGTAACACACTCGCTCTCCATCTGGTCTGAGAGGCGACGCAGGACCACGCTGACTTCAACCTCCTCTGTGATGTCCTGGTCCTGGTAGGGCGGAGTCTTAAACACGATGGCGATTTGCCGGTGCACATCTGTCTGGGCAAACTCCCCGCTCGCCTTCCACGACCCTCGCCTGAAGATGATCTCTATATCATCTTTGAATCAGTGAAAAAACACAGAGCCATGTTAATCAAGAGAAATGAGAAAAATACCTCAGAATATAAAGGATTTATTTTTCCATCCTAATTTCAGTTTTTAAATGACAAGTCAAAGTAGGGTTGGGCGATATGACAGTATATACATACGTATACATATACTGTATATACATACATATACATACATACACATATACTGTATATACATACATACACATACATACACATATACTGTATATACATACATACATACATATATATATATATTTATTTGGCAATACCGTCTCTACCACGGAAGCTACTCTTAAGTGATATGGCAATATTGTGTGATGATTGCAGACATGGAGGAGGAGAGTAAAGTTGTAAATACAGAGCAGGTACCCAAGATGAGTAAGAACTCTGGTAACATGATTACAAGACATTTGTAGTTTTTGTGTTTAGACGGCTTTTTAAAATGAAAGCTGAGCTAATCCAGCAGGAAAAGTCAAAGTCTTTTTTTTCTTTTGGTTTAATAATTTGCGTGATTTCTGATCACTGATTCTGACTGAAGCCAGGCTGGTATTTATTTGCAACTGTTAAACTCCAAACACGTAACACTTGGAAGATTTAACATTCCTGAGAACAATCATTTCATTTTGAAAGAACTTTAGCTTTTTTTTTGAGTCTTTTGTTTTTATACATGTGATGAAGTACGGTGTGGTGGTTTTATTATTTCATTATTTTTTTGTTCTCAATTATATATTTACTGTATATACCATTACCATAATATAAAATAATATATACCATGATAGAAGATGTAGGCTATGTCGCCCACCCCTAGGTCCCAGTGCTGTCCAGTGTGCCTGCTATTTATATCTTCTTTTATCCGAACCATACTAAGTGCTGTGTCAATAATGATCTGGCCAAAGCTCTTGCCGGTGTGGAGGCATAAAAGACATTAAATCAGACAGCAGCTGCTGTAAATCAGTCACAGAGGCATCTACTCTACGTTAGTACTAGTTCTGCTGTATAACAAAATATCTAACTTACAGGTGCAAAGCCTGCAAAATGCACACTGCTCCACTCATAAATAATACGATGCAGCAAGAGAACCCGTCTAACAAATGAAGGTAGGAAAACGCTATGATAAAAGAGAAACAGTGGTCAAAAGAAACCCCTCCTCAATAATGACTGAAAAAATAAACATAAGCAATAAGCTTTATAAAACTATCCCTTGCCTCACAAATAAACAACTATAATCGCAGAAGCTTGCTTTAATTCGTATCGACAAGGCCTTGTTTTAATGGCTGCTAACTAAAGTTTGGGAGCATCATCATACTGTAAATGTCTGCCTTTGGTCGGGTGTGCATTTGACCCAGCAGGGGATGTTTCATACACTTAGCTTGTCCCATGAACTACTGTGTGAGCATCGTTTTGTTCACCCTCTCTATACTTTTTTTTTTGTATATGGGTGACAGAAAGGACACAAGGAAACTTTCTCTTACCTTTCTGCACTTTGTCACACAACATGTAGATCTCTGTCTTGCCGGAGCAGGAACCTCTGTACTGGTTAAAACGACTGATCTTCAGCTGTGATGTAGTCGTGGCCTCTGTGAAAAAAACAAAGCATCCAACAGTTCGTGAGAATCAGAAAATGCATTTACATATTGTTAGTGCAGTTGTTTAAAAGAGTCCGTTTCTTACTCTTGTCATAGATGGGGTTGGACACCACTGGGCTGAGACAGTCTTTTCTGCCGTCTTCCCATTCAAACTCGCACTGAAAACACAGACGCACAGCGTTCATGTCCATGTCTTCAATGCCCTTCGTGTGACCAGCTGAGGGATGAAGAGACACAAAATTAAAGTCTGTTTCCAGGAGACACAACAACAAAAACAGCAAGGAAAGAAGAAACAGCACCAGTACCATGGATGTGTAGAAAGATGACAACATTAACTAAGTTCTGATGAGCTGTGTGTGTGTGTGTGTTGGGATCCATCTTACTTTGAAAGGGGTCGATATTTTGGTTTCTTCTCTTCTCAAGAGAAGTGTCCAGCTCTTTCCTCCTCACACACTGGATACCGAGGTTAGTAAAGCTGCAAGTCCAGAAGAAAAAACACATTGTTGTAAGAAAATGCAAGAAAGATAATGATTTAATAAAACGTTGGGGAAGAGATAAATGAAAGATGGGATTAGCACCTGTGACGTCGGTTGCTGTGAGGATTGAGCGTGACCACGCAGATCCCTGAACCGTTTGGGCAGTCTTTACCCACAAGGCAGTGGGGGTGAGGCCGGTGTGGGGGGTCTTTGGTCACCAAGGAAACCGTGACTGTGACCCTCTTTAAGTGTTTAATGGGACCTTGAATCTGAAAGACAGAACAGGACGGGAAGATGAAAAAGAGAAGTAGGGAGAAAACAGAAGAACATGAGGCAACAGTAAACGTATCGACATCTAGCTGACAAAAACAACCACACAACACACAGACATATAAAGACACATTTACGGTTAAACAGGAAGTGTCTTAACATGGTGATATAGTAAGAAATATTGTAAATAACAAGGGGAACTGTCAAATTGAGAAAGATTGAGGAAAAACTGATGAATTAAACATTAAAATGTGCAACAGATGCTGCCTGAACAAGTCATTCAGAGTAGCTGCAAATCAAAATCTTGGAGTGTTTGTGTATATATTTAGCATATTCTCACTTTTCTCCCCTCCCCTCCTTTTCACAGTGTATTTTAACTGACCCATTTGGGACAAACATCTGATCACCAATGCCTGAGGTACTAATTTCACCAAGAACGAAAAATGGCATCAACAAAATGTTAATCAAGGATTACTTACAACTACATGTTATTTACACAAAATAAAGAAATACACTGATTTTAAAATGTTAAGAACTTCACACGCCTCAAGTGTTGTCCTCGTTGTGCGATGGTGTTTGTATAAAGGGGAAGATGAACGTGTAGGTGTGTTTGTTAGTATGGGGGGTAGGGGATAAACCACTCATTTTTGACCACACTTGAGCTGGGATTTGCAGGGACTTTCTAATTGACTCCAACAACCCACATCCTTCCAGCTCCACCCATCTTACACGGGGGGTTGAAGTGTGCACACCAAACAAAATCAACTGTGGTTAAAAAAAAAAAACTCTCCAACTGTCACTGAAAGCTAGTAAACCCCCTTTAAGGTCCAGCACATCAAAATAAATTAAAAAAAATGAACTGCAGTGCATCTACCTCTATTGTAGGCTGACTCTTGTTGGTTTCAGTGCTGGACGCCCCCAGGATGCTGCCGGCCGAGCGTCCCTCACATTCATAGCGAAACCTCATGCCTCTCTCCTTGGGCTCCTCCAACACCACCAGCTTGGGCTTATTCAGAAGCCGCTCCAGCATCTCCGTTTCGCCGCCGTGGTTCTGAGAGGAAACGCCATGGGAGCTCCTGGAGGCCAGCGAACACGAGGAGCCTCGACCACGCCGCGGGAAACCGGCACCGGCTCCCCGGGAAGAATGAGCCATCTCTCGCTGAGGGAAGGTGCAGGTTGGCTATGGAAAAACAACAACAAAACCTTATTAACACCATCATTTATCCTCTATCCAGCCAGGTAACACCTGTTGAGGTTAGAAAACCTCTTTTTTCAACAGAGACCTGACCAAGACGACAGTATAAACAGATGCAACAGATAAAACAATACAAAGGTTTCAAATTAAAAAGCTGGAGCAAAACAACATAAAGACCGTCTTTCCCATTTCTGTCCTCACATTAGGGACAGACAGCAGATGTACGTCTTGTGATCCGAGATACTGATTGAAGGATGAACATAATTCACAGAGATATGCTTGTAAAATAGCCAAAATGGCTTTAAAACACCAGCACTTCAAATGAGAAAGTTCAGTCTCTGTTTCTTAACAAGGTTTTCAACATGTTGCTTTTGAGAGACATTCAAGAGGCAAAATACCTACAACTTCTATTGTCTGGTCCTGAGCCGTGAAAAATACTCCGCTACCTTATCTCACAGCTTTAGCTACTAGTTACTTTTCAGATTAAGATTTTACATAAAAACACAAGAGACTTATCCAGTGGTTCCCAAACTTCTTGGCCTGTGACCACCTTCTGACTGTGTCTGGCTATCCCATTAATCATCCCATGACCCTATAGGCTTCCCCTTAGCATTAGAAAACAACATAGACTGTCAGAGGCACGTTTTAGAAGTATATACCAGATGACGCTGTACGTGACGCATTCTGCATGACGGCTGCAGTGAAACTAAGCAGTAAAACTGAGTCACTGCATGTTTTTTCCTTCATACATGTGCTTTCTATCTGTGCAAAGAGTTAACAATGTGCTCATTTGACTCCTACTTACATTTTGATCTCTTATTTGCTCGTTATACCACAGACCACCAAGTTTTTCCGCTCCCAGTCAGACTCTTGTTGTTGAAAATATCTCTCACAGTGCTGCCATTACTTTCTTTTTCTTTATCTGCAGTGCTCCCTATATTCACTATTAGGCTTCAATGTAACGCAAAAGGAAGAAAAAGAAAACCTGCAGAGAACAAAGAAGTTGACCTCTTTTTCACTTGAGAAGCAGTAAATCAGAGAGGCAGAGAGCTCATTAAACCGTTGCTGCAGAGATCTGGGTGATGCCTTTGCATGAGATCATGTTTCACAATATCCTGTCGAGCCACAGATATCAAATTTAGAAGAGCGTGTTAGCCGGGACGGACCTGTTAGCCTGAAAACAGAAGAGCTAAACAAAAGCCTGGCAGACTGAACCAGCGGACAGGAAATAGGAAGCCAGCTCAACTTAACGTGGATTGACCAATTGGAGAAGCGCAAGGCGAAGAATGTGACCTTTCACCCCTCGGTGGGTTTGACTGGTAAACAGAAAGGATGGCAAACTGAAAGTAGGAGTCATATTACAGTTATTCCAACCACTCCTCCATCTCAGCCGCCTCCCACAGAAAAGCATGCTGAGGAGGTGCGTCAGCCACGATCACAGGCCGCGAGACTTTTTTTAAGAAATTGTATTTACACACAGACCCACCCAAAATGTTGCATCTCACATGCAGGTACTTTGCGGGTAAAGAGTTTCAGCTGTTTTCTTGTGACCTACATTATTACCCGTCTGTGCAGGCTACAACATCACTGCAGTCTTATCAGATTACAGCACTTCTGATCTGTAAACCACGTGCTTTATTGTAAGAGCCCGACCGCCTAAATATTACTCTGTACAACAACAAAACATACAACCGCCTGCAGTGTCTTCTACCTCCACTTAATCCTTAAAAAGGCTGCAGTCCCCAGACATGTTTTTTAATGGCCATCACAAGCTCCCTCAGCTCATGGTAACATCTTCAAATTACATGTCTGACTGGATGCTTTGTTATACTTTAATAATCATTTTTATACAAAACAAGGAAAAATAAAGCAGTAAATCCTCACATTTGAGGGACTGTAACAACATGGGGATATAATGATATCATACATATGATGATAAACGTTTACAGTACAATAATAATCGAAGTTGTGGAATAAATTCTCTGACAACCGACCAATAGAAAAAAAGGACTATTTGTTTCAATAAAGACAAGCTGGGAAAAGCCTTAAAATCCATGAACTATTACAATGGCATCTGTACTCAGTCTTGAGATTGGAGCTAAAATATGCAGGTCCTCTAACACTTTATATACAACTAGCATTAATAAAATGATCTTGTGTACAATTAAACTTTATCTGCGTTTGTCAAGGCCTGCTGCTGCATTGCTATAACAGTCACTCTAGGAATGACTGTTGGCAACAGTCTAGGAAACATCTAACAGAGGTAGAAACCAGAGGAGAACAGACGTAACCCAAAACAACCCAAATGACTACACTGGTAGACAATCATCACACTGTGAGAGCACACCCTCAGATGTTCTTGTACCTGACATGCAGTGCCTCTGGCCAGCAGCACGGGCTGAGATGGCGGTGAGGAGCTCTGTTGTCGCATCCTGGGGTTCTGGTAGAGGTCAGCGGGGGGGTCAGGAGGTCCAGGCAGGGAGGCACCTGACCACTCTGTGATGATTTCCTCAATGAGATCTGCAAAGAAATATATTGATAGTGTCTCAGATGGCCGATGTAACTGAAAGAATGCTGGTGTAAAATGTCTGAAACAAATGTACTAGGCAATGAATAATAAAGGGAACACCGCTCTCTTCATTAAATGTCAGCTGTTGTCAGAGACATAGCGCTACAGTAAGATGACGTCATCTTGACAAAAGGATATAAAATGATAAAACCTCCAGAATAAATAAGGAACTGTGCTGACAATATAAACGCGGTAGATCTTATAAATGGCGTCTCTCTGAAGACCTATAAAAAAGCATCACATCGTCTACTTGGCCTACTAGTAACAAATCTCTGTGTGATGCTGCACCTTATGATACGTTTAAAGAACTTAAACGATATGTGCTGAACAGGTCTAAAGTAATGTTCACGTGTTCTGTTGTGGTTGTCAGTATTATATTTGCCTGTTTATTTATCCGACGTTTGCTGTATGGAACATGATGAAATATGAAAGTCCTAATATCCATCTATGCACAGTGTTGAAGCTGTGTATAACAATACTTTGACTTTTTGTTCGTATGTGATGAACTTAAAAGTGTTTATCCCACACTGTCCATTATTTTCTATATCAGGTCACTACACATGTATTATAACGTCTTTACCATGACCAATTACCAAATCACACTAAATGTGTTGTGCTACAGTGGTTGGTTTGATAGTTTCACCAGTGTTAGTTGCTGCTATGGTTATCAGCACTTGAATATACAGTGCACACTAATTTGTACCTGTGGTTGAGCTCTACGATGTATGACACTTGCCAAACAAACAGAAATTACAGTTTCTTGCAGCGAGTAGAAAACATTAACAAAGTCGAGACAAGTCATCTGTTAGGCAATTGCGAGACAGTTAGTCAGCAACAATTTTGATCGTTTTAGTAATTTAAAACATGTATAACGTGAAAACAAACCAAACGCATTGGTTTTGAACTGCAATTACAATAAGTGCAAGTGATCTGAATATGCAAACAGGTTATGGGAATTGTAATTACATTTGTCAATATTATTAAACATGATAGACTTGTACTGTATCGACAATTAAATGAGAAAATAATTGTTAGATAATGAAATTAGGTTGCAGTCTTAAATATAATAAATATATTAGAAAGACTACATGAAATGCTTAATAATGCTGTTAATATTTTTTTTATATTCTTGTCTTTATGATTAGTTTTGGTTCCCAGAAAATCTAACCAGAGGCTTTGTCACATTACAATAAAAGATGAGGAAGCAGAAACACTGATGAAGGTGAGGTCTAACTTCTCCTTCTGCACGAGGTCACCTGAGGTTCCACTTGCCTCACAATCCCCACACACGTGACTTAAAAAAACTAAAAAAACAAGTCAATACTCACCAAATTCTGACGGCCCTCGCGAGTCTGCAGGACAAAGAGAAAGCATCAGAATATAAACGTAGCTGTTCAATGTTTAACCTCTCATCTCCACCAAGTGGAGCAGTAACAGCGCGAATGAGAGCCGGTTAACACTTAATGATCCGTTCCCGGGAATGGGTGTTGGCTGCTTTGCTCTGACAAATCACATGCCTGGTAATGATGTCAGCCCTCTTTCTCTCTCTCTCACACACACATACGCACACACACACACACACACACACACACACACACACTAAAACCTACCAGAGGTCCCGTTGAAGACGTCCATGTCGTTCATCGCATGTGAATAGTCCTTAAAGACCATATACTCCGCCGTCGTGTCCTTTAAATTCTTTCTGAACCGGATTACTATCCGGTATTATTCTTCTCGTGTGTGTCGAGACGCGTCTCTCGTTTGAAAGCAGCTTCGGTAAATACGGTAAAGACTAGTCGGGCTACAACCAGCCCCGAGGTTCACTGCCAACTCGTACGAGCCGTTAGACGGACTTGAATCCATGTGTTGATGACTTCTGAAGCGTAGTTTGCTTCACTTTTTTGGTTTCCGCAGTAGCCTCGCACTGATTGGCTGGTTGAGGGTATGGAAATCCCCCCACGTCACGTCACCTCCCAGAAGGGAAACCCCCCCATGGGGACAGCAGGTACCTTTACCAGGTACATTGCTGCATTCAAATTAAAGATGTTCAATATTTAAATTAGAGCCCAAAAGGGGATCGTGACACCAAAAAGAATATAGATTTTTTTCCATTAAGTAATAGTTTCACTTAATTTGCTAAACAAATTGCAACTATTTAAATGAGCCTCCATCACAAACACTTTGGCTATTTATAAGTAGTCAACGCCAGCTTTTCCCATACAGAGACATTAATGGCGCTTATTTATTGCATCATGCCGCAGCTCCCGTTTCCGATGACCTGATGGATAAGTGGGAATTCCGATGACCTGATGGATAAGTGGGAATTCCTATTTTTATCAACTATATTCGTCAACTGCGCCCATAAGATCGCTGCACGTTTAGGAACTGCCCTTATAAGAGTGACGTGCATGAACTTTTTAACCGTTTGCTCAAAGTTGTGAAGCGCAACAGCGACACCTGCTGGATACACAGAGAACAGGCGGCTTCCAGGAAATGGAAAGTGAACGTTGAAGCGTTTAGAGGAAGCAGTGACTCAGCGAGGACCAAGTAAAAATAAAAAATACAGATACTCCTCTCAGCTGCAGTGGTGTTGCACATAAACTGTTCAACCCGGAATATGAAAAACTACTACACATAAAAAGTTGAACAGAGCTTTAGCTCTTTAGGACCCGAAAAAGCTATGACAATGAACAGTCACATCACTGTGCGAGACCCGTACAACCGTCATGTCACAAGCTGGGACCTGGTAGGTGAGGCGCATGCAGCACCGACCTTTGGCGTTTCTGCAAATGCTTCATAAAGGAAAGTGGTGGATGAATCCTTTGCATAGGCAAATGCCAACAGTGTCAAACACGTCCATCTAGCCTCACATCACTCATACTGCAACTAGCCCATTTGCTTCCCTCATCAAAGGCCCGACTACATAACACATGTGCCCTTTAAGCAAACAAACTAGCTGTAACATCTATTTTTAAAATGTTGGTTTCATGCAAAAAAAAAAAAAAAAAAAAAGGTTCTTGAACCTAGAAAGTTATTTAAAAACAACAAAGTGATACAATTGAAAAGAAGCTTTGGAAAGACATTTTAAATCACACTTAGGTTTTACTATAAACATGAGTGAATCAAAAATTTAATATGTACGAATATGGAAACCGATTCGTTTCAGGATTTACAGCACTCAAAATTAAAACTGGAGTTCCTCCAGCACACCCGACTGTCTCCACCGTGTCTGTCGAGGCGATCTGTTTTCAAGCGTCGACATGAAACAATTTGAAAATCAGACATCTGGCTGAAGGGATAAAATTAAAATTAGACTTGCAAATTAGCTAACGCTACACGGATTTGACAACAGTATTATTAACATGACAAGCTGAGATTCTGTGCAGTTTGAGGATGTACAAAAAAGATGCTTCAGTGACTGAAAAAAAAAAAAAAATTAAGTCATTGACAATATTAATATATTTATATTAATACCAACAAGGCTGTTATTTTTTTATGTTCAAGTTGAGAACATTAACCATTTGTTTTAAATTGAGGGTAGTCACTGTCTTGTGGGTAGTGTCCTGTTGAGTCGGCCATCTTTTCTCCAGTCACAACCTCTCTCTCTCTCTCTCTTTCCAGTTTCCTCCAGCACTACTCACCAGGTTCCAGGCAATCCGAAACACAATGCTCACATGGAATGAAAAGAAAAATTCACAAGGAATCTACACAAAGAAAAAATTAAATAAAAAGCTACACTTAGCCTCTTTTTTTTTTTTTTTTTTTTTTTTAAAACTTTTTTTTTTTTTTATAAAAAAAAAAAAAAAAAAAAAAAAAAATAAAAAATAAGTAGTATAACTGCAACCAGTTCCCCTCCCAACCTCTACTCCAAGACATCGTTACCCTCTGAAAAATCATACAGATACAGTACATCACGTTTTGTTTTACTTCACTTGAACTGCAAAACGAGAGGGCCGGGAACAGAAAGAAGAATTTACCAAGTCTACACTGAATACGATTCTCTGTGGATCCACACAGAGATCACAGGGAACAGTTGAACTGCACTTTTTTTTTTTTTTTTTTGTAGTGGCGTCCATGACAGCTTAACGACGACTCCCCTCCCTGCCTCATCTCCACAAGTCCTCTTCGCCCCAGAAGTGAGGGCCAGGGAGGCAGATGAGGGCGTGGTCTCGCTTAATCGTTCTTCTTCTCCTCCTCTGGTTTGTCTGTGATGGCGGCGGGTGTGGCAAGAGCGGCGTCTGCGCCAGGAGCGGTGTCTGCCGCTTCCGTGCCGTCGGGGACGCGTTCCACTCCGCTGGTGCCAAACTCGTTGAACCTGTTGGGATCAACCCGGTAGATCCAGCGCTGGTAAAGGTAGACGAAGAACACCACATCTGCAGGAACGGAGACGGGTTAGTCCAGTGAGAATCAGGTATAATTAAAATGCATTATTCCCTTAATAATCATTTGCCATCAAGTACAAACCGTATTAATTATAGTGGTTAAATAAAGTCTTTAATGCCAAATCAAACCTTTAGGAGCTGAGCTGATGGAGATAATGACATAACCTACATTTCCTCACTGACCCACCAGCATATTATCAGCAAAGGGAATCATGAAAATCAGTGTGATGTAGTGAGTTGACACTAGGTGGAGGTGGTGTGACGGGCATCAAAGGCTGATGATGTTAAATGATTATTTAACTTCCCCTGATCTAAGTAAATGCATAAGAAGTGAAACATGTAGATAAGGGAAGACGTACCGTCTCTGAGGCACCCTATCCTGTACATCATGGGCATCTTGATGACGAAGGCAAACAGGTCGTCGATAAAGGTGTTGAGAGCCTTGTAGGTGAGCATCCTCCATGGGAGGTGGGCCACAGACTTCATTTTGTAGTTGATGAATAGCTGCGGCGTCATTGTAATGAAACCTTTTAAAAAAAAAAAATAAAATAAAATAAAAAAATAAAAATAAAAAAAAAGCAGATATAGGAAGGATTAGACAACAAGCAACGGGACTAAGTAAAGTCTATTAATACACAGCACATTAGCAGAGGCCGCTGGGAATTGGATATGTAACCATGATGCAAGTGTGAAAACATTAGCTGCATGTACGTCCACTTAGAGACGGGGTAATTAAGAGAGACCAATAGAATAATCAGCTAAATCTCTGGCCTCTGAAAATAGATTTACAAAAACAGGAGAAAAAAAAATCAATAAAGTAAATTCAATAATACATTAAGAAAATAAATATACAACAGTTCCAGGGATAGAGATTCTTATAAACTTCTGTATTTACTGTATTTTTATGATCTTTTTCTGTTTGGAAGACCTACAGACATTGGAGATTTTGATTTATAGGTAAGAACAAGAGTGTTCCCTGCATCATTTCATATACATTACCTAATTCATGGGCAGTTACATGGCACACACATAAATAAATCATCAAGTTTATTTTCTCCTTTTTCAGCTAAGATGTTTTTTGTATTACCGTTACAGTACATTAAGACCCGTTTATGTGTGTTTAAACCATGTAAAATATAAATATTCCTCTAAAACAGAAAGGACACACAAGACAAAAATGATAATTAGTGGAGTGAAGTATGTGAATGCTTCAGACGTACTCACCAAAGGTTAACAAGAAGCCATAGAGCATGCTGAGTACCCATGAGTACCAGCCTTTGTGCTCTACGTACAACAGACTGTAGACGGCATAGCAGCCAAACAGAGGGTAGAGCAGCCACGACAGGTACTTGAAAGCCATCTGCTCACAGGTCAAGATAGGAAAACGTGTTATCAGAAGAAATATGACATTTACATATATAAAAGATTACTTATTTGCTGTTTTTCTAACACTCTTGCGGTGTTCAGAGTTGTGTAGTTTTGGTTTTACTTACGTCGTCGTAGATTTTGGTTGAAGACTGCACATATGTTGACTTGTCTTTGAAGACCAATCTTGGCAACACTCCTGCAATTTTGTTCTCTCTGTCCAACTAGAGAAAGACAAACACAGTTTATAGGTATATACACAATGGTACATGGCAATAATAATAATAGGAGAATGTACAGTAGAAGTACAGGAGGTTAGCATTTGAATTAACAAAAGGAACAGTTTGAAAATCAAGGTCTCTTTCTGAAGTCAGTCTAGTAGAGGAGTCTGCTAGTTCTCATTCAAACATCATCCTGAAACATTCACTGGTTAACCATCAATTTTCTGGTTGAAGATGAACTCAGTGACATTTGTAATATTTGTTAAAGGACAGGAGCCACTGGCTCAAAAGGAAACGTTTTTTTTGTTCCATAATTTAAATAGAAATAAACAATGTTAAAACAATATTGTGCATTAAAAAACACAATCCTCCGACTTACCTTGACGTCCATGACCTTGGTGATTTTCCACAGGTCAATAAGAAGGCCGATGAAGACGCTGACCTGCACCACGAAGTTGGTTTCGTTGTCCAGGATGTACAACAGCACCACCAGAGACTGAAAGACTCCGAATGTGATGGAGCGCACGGAGAGGCCTTCCAGAGACTGTCTGCTGTTCCAGAACTGGATATCTGAGGAGGAGATGGTGGTGAGTTGAAGCCGAGTGGTAGACGAACACAGTTCAGTCTATGTGTCGTTGGTGACAAGTCTTCACTAAAGACGGGCTGCTGTGACCTCACCATTCTTGAAGGCGAGAAACTCAAAAATGCTGTGCACAATGGACACAACAATGGTGATTCCCAGCAGGTACGGGTTGGTTTCCAGAAGAGCCACCTATAACAGAGTTTAATCTTAAATCACAGGTGTAACATAGTCTGAATCTTTATGTTTGATCAGAAAGTATATAAGTTACATTTAGCTGCCGCCTCACAGCTAGAAAACAAATAAAAAGATAATAGAAAAGCACTATAAATACAGCTAATATGAAAAAATGAAAGAAATTGCATTTTCAACTAAACCTGTGTATAAGAACCAAAAAAACATGTTCCATCTCATCACATATAGTGAAATTCCCTTTATTCAGCCTTCCGCCTCTGACCTGTGACCTTTGACCTCTTACCTTGACAGAGTCTTGGTCCTCGTCCGACTGCTCGTAGGTGTCGTCTGGTAGGAAGTTCCACGGTGAACGTGCATTTTGGGCAGCGTACAGCTGCCAGCGCCACAAGGACAGCGGGCAGTAGCCGAGGCGCAGTGGGAGTGTTGTCAGGGTGTCGTTGATGGGAAAGTAGTCCTTCTGAAGGTTCCAGTAGTCATTGAAGTACACAATGGGATAGTAGTCGCCACTCACCGCATCAAACTTAACATCTAGTGGTAGAAGAGTGGAATAGTCAAAGATGGTTTGACAGAAAAAGAACAACTCTTTAAACAGCGGCTGTAGGTGAGACATGGCAAAGGGCTGAGTGGGAGGAGCTTACGTTGGTCCAGGGGAGGGGGAACAGAGCCCTTAACCCAGGCAGTGTGGTCGTCCACCATGTTGATGGTGAGGTTGGGGTGCCAATGAGAGATGATCTCCACTGGACCGTGGCTCTCTGCTCGCTGTGAAGAAACATTTGATTTGACATGTCAGAGATGAGCTGCATCATCATCTACGAAGAGTAGATCTTCTATTGATGATAAGACCAATACAAAGTCAACTTGTTGATTTACCTTATTACTGACTATTTTAACTAATTACATTTTGTTAAATGTATTTATAGTCTTTGCTCACAGCCTTTCTCAAGATAAGCTACAATAAGCGTTTCTGTAAGATGTATGTCATAAAATGAGGATAAACACATATTATGGACTAACAGACACTGGATTCAAATACTGGTAATAAAAATACTACAAACAGTAATATATTTCGTAAATAAACAATCTTTGGTTTTGTTATTGTGACGAAGATGCTCACTGCTGAACAAACTATGTAGCGGTGACACCACTTCTAAAATACCTTAAATCTAGTTTGACATTTCTTGACTGATATTTCTTGTTTCTTGACCAGCCCACACACACACAGACAGCGATATATCTGCAATAAGCTAAGTGATATATTAGCCTGGTGAATATATCGGTCTAGCTCTACGGTGTACAAAGTATTACGTGAAAGTATTCAGTAAAACTAAAATACCTTGATCACTTCGGGATCTGCTTCTGTCTCGCCCGTTAGCAGATTCTTGGTCTTCATAAACTTTCTTCGCTTGAATTTATTCAGCACTGAAAGAGATAAACGAGTAAAGGTTAACGCTTAGAAATGATTAAATATATTGTTCTATTATTACAATTTTTGTTTAAAGTTTACACTTTGTGCGTTCTCCATATGTGCTTACTGCGTGTTGAATGAACTGTTGCCAGTCTGCGGTACTGCCCCTTGCGTTTTGGGTCGGGGTGGAATCCACTTTTAGTGAAGTAGACGTGCATGTAAAGAGAACCGTTCTTCAGCAGATTCTGCAAGTACACAAACAGGAACAAGTATTAGAGTTTCAGACAAATACACATTACAAGTATTAGAGTTCATAGTAACTCGTCTTTCCTGTTCCTCACCAACGTCAACCTCATACCCTGAACTAATACCGGTTCCCTCTCACAATCCATCTACTGTCTGTCGCCTCTCTCTTCAGATTGTATCACTCTCCCCGTCATCCTCACCTCTGGGACGTCTATCTCCTTATGGTGCTCGTAACAGCCGTCCCCTTCCTCCCCGACGGTCCAGTCTCCGTAGACCAAGTCCCTGTGGAACCAGAACAGGGCTTCTGTGTTGTTGAAGTCGGTGAACACCTCGTCTTGGGACAAATACACGTACAGGTCCTGCAGCACGGTAAGAAAGGTGTTTATGACATTAAAAGAGTCATGACAGAGTAAGCCTGAAAGGAAGCTATAGCACCGTTTTGCTTTCTAAATACTTCAAGAGGTCACAACAGCTTCACTTCAATTAAAAACAACTAGCCGTGTACATAAAGGCAATGGACAGAGGGGACGAGTGCAATACCATGAGGGTGTCCTTGGGGAACAGGTTCCTGCTGGGTACTCTGGGGGCCCCGGCTGGAGTGCTGGGGTCTGGAGTTGAAGGCCCACGACGGAACCAGCTGCTGATCGCCCAGATTATGAAGATTCTGGAGAAACAAGTGAAAACAGAGTCAGAAGAGCTGGTAAATAAGGGATGAAAGTCAAAGTTAAGAGAAAAAAGAAACGTAGGAGAGCAGTAGGTGATGAGTTAGATGAATACTCACATTTGTATGTTAATAGAGAAATACTAGGTAAAAAACCCTGAGACAAAGTCATTTGTTTTGACCTTTTAGCTTGAGATCTGAAGAACTCTCAACCACCCTTTGTGTGCTTGTGGCTTTGTTCAATGTATACTTCCCTCTTTGGCTGGTATCGGTTAAAAATACATTAAAATGATGCATTTTCTGTCGATATAATACAATTGATAAAGATTGATTATTTGTTACACATGATATCGTTACCTTTAATCTACCCAACACTTGATCTACTTAATGAAAGATTTTAAAAGCTAAATCACTGCCAGACAAACTTAATAACGCAATATAATCTTTTTGATCAAATAAATTGACATGTTTGTTCACTGGTTGACTGTCAAAGCAACTGCTTGCCTAAGGCAGGAAAATCAACCAAAGGGCTTTATTTGATCTGGATGCCATACAAGTACTCAACTGGTACCACCTCCACACATGCTGTGATTTGCTTGAGCATTTTTAGAGGAAAATAACCCTGTGGTTCTGTACATTTGGAAGATATATCAACATTAACTGATTAGAAAAATGTTAAAACGCCCTGAAAGTTACTGCAATCTACATACACTAGACAACTGACATCCACCACAGTCAGGTAATACTCATTACTAGGGATGGGTATCATTTCTTTTGTTCATCCACCAGAGTCAGAAATGAACACTTTTTGAACGGTCCATTACACAAATCACAAGTCAAGATTTTTTGCATTGAAAGCGTTCTGATTTCCATTTGTAGGTCAGAGTAGTCGTGACTTATGACACTCGAGCAGACGTTGGATAAATGCAGGTAAACAGTCTGTGTGGAGAGCAAAAGAGACAAAACACTTTGGCCAAAAGGCATGATGGGAACCCAGCCAGTGTCGTCTGACAATGATTTTTAATGGTTAAAAATGTACCTGTAAACTAGCTACTTGTGAAACAACCCTGTCGTCTCTCAACTCCAACACCAGTTTCGAATCAGAGGTTGCTAATCGGACCGCAAACAATGAGCAGTGCTCTCCGCTTACAAAGGGAGGACAAGCCGGACAAATTAAAGAGACAAGAAGAAGAACTAACCTGAAGAGGACTCCTTTAATGACCTGCCATGCATTAGGTGCTGGTTGCTGCTGCGGCTGAGGATCCACTGCATTTTCAGCTGTCTGCACAGCCTGGCCATCCGTTGTTGCAGCGGTCCCATTACTGCTCACCTGCAACCAGACAGAAACACGGTCAGTGCAGCCAAAGACGACACAAAGCATTTTTGATGCAATGCTAAAATAATGACAAATTACAGGAGGATGTATAAAGACAACATATTAAAAGGCCCTAAAGCTGAGATATTTTATTTCTAAGGATCGCTAACTACTATGATCTCCTGACCTAACAGAACCTTTGTATCATGTAAGTATTAGCATATATATTAGCATATTAAATATCAGTAAAATCTTTCATTAGTTTGCTTCAGCGTGGCCACGTAGCCCCCCCACAGCCTCCACCCCCACCAACCCCTCCAGCAAGGCCACATTCTATTCAAGTGACACAATACACAAGCATATGCCAAGTCATGAGACTCATTCACCATCTGAACATCTAATCTCCCCCATTGTCACCAACACAACGGAGACCAGAGGCTGGCCTCAAGAAATAACACTTGAGGGTAAAAAAACATTTTCTGCTCAGCAGGTTATTAAGGTGCCAAGAGGGCCAAGAAATGACTAAATGAACATCGGAAATGTTGAGATTTGTGACAAGCCACTGGCCCAGCACCATCACAAACCGAATTTCAAGGCCATGAAGTGGCTCAGAATAGATCTCTTCATCCTCGATGCCATGTCCTGCAGTAGAAGCAATTATATTATCTGAGACAAGGATCTCTGTCTCCTGGAGGGATCAACGTAATAACCGTGACACAGATGGATCATCGATATATGCTCTACAAGAGAAACAAGGTTAGCTGTTCCAGCTCGAGATAATAATGTACAATTTACACACAATGACCAAGGATTAACAATTAACCACCTATTCAGGGTGCATAGTAAATGCTTCACACTGGATAGTGTGTGTCTAACAGGAAAAGATAAATCAGTCAGTCATTCACAGAAGTGGAGATTGCTCCGGTGATATGTATCACACGCGACAGTATCTCCTACAGAGGGAAGTAAGCCAATATTGAACATAGGCCAATAAATAGGGATATCAAAGGCATGTCTGTTGAATGTGTGTTAATTGGTATAGTAAAAGGCTTTCCATCTGTACTAAACTTTCCATCTGTGCTTATTTAATTACATTAAAGACCACTTTAAAAAAAAGGAAATTTTGTACAAGGAAAAAGGATGATATTTTAGACATGAAAATGCTGACTTCATCATGTGTGTTGTGCTGGGACCAATACAGTTACACCTGTAACCATCAGAAATATTAAATTATTATCACCATTAGCCACTTTTCCATTGATTAATACCTCAGAAATGTCTCTTAACTGATCAACTCTCCAGCAGTTGGCCTAAAGAGCAACATAACTCATCTAAACGTAATAAATCACAGAGCTTTGGTTATTCTGGAAGATAAATCCATAGTGATGTGTACAAAATCCCCCAAATTGTTTTAGCAACATGTAACCCTGGAAAATACATGGTTGTAAGAGAACTATGTGGAAAAACCTTCAAAAAGACAGCCAATGTTGTTTAACAACCTTCTGGGCATTTCTGAGGTTCTCAGAGATTTGTCATTGCTTAATCAATGCAATGACATGAGGTGTGAGCTAGGGTTACAAAACAATAAAAAGGTTCCTAAAGACAAAAAATACTGGTCTGTCTTGGTCTTACGAGTAAAGATAACAGACATTTGACACAGTATATTATTATTATTTTAATATATATATATATATATATATATATATATATATATAGTGTAATTTTGTGTTTGTTTGGCTAAAGACAGACTTAAACTAAGCGGAGACCATGAGAGAGATGATTCACTTTGACCAATGGTGACTTGTGACATTTGTCACTCCGGAAGTAATTGGTAGTTAACTGGATATTGTCCCAGTTACTTTAACAACTAGCTACTATTTTCACAATTTAAGAGAGCACATTCCAGAGTAAGCCAATTTTGACGTTGTCTATCTACATCCGATTCATCTTATTTGACATTTTTAATCAAGATCAGCTGCCGGGGTTTCCCGTGAGGCGTAAACAAAATGTACGTCGAGCCTCAACGTTTCCCTGGAAAGACTGTAATAATGGAAGACTCGGTTTGACAGTAAATAATAATGTGGTCGAGCTGCTCGAGACTGGCCTGGTTAGTCACGCCGAGCTGCGTTGCTCAGGCCTTGTGATAGCTAATTGACACACCGCAGCGGTCAGCTGGCTCACACCGACACACAATGAGTCAACCGATATTAATGTGACTTTTATGTAATGTTAAGTTTTCAACCGTTAACACCTCTCTCACGTCGCTAACAGTCCGGGTTTCTCAGCGCACTGCTAACGGCAGGAGGGGGTCGTTTTAAAAACCAACCGGCAACTGACAACGTCACTGAGGCTCGTGCAACGGTCGGTAACACGTTTGAATGTTAACGGTCCCCACACCGAACGTTCCAATGGATAAAAACGGCCCACTTCGCGTGGACGTGAAGAATAAGTGACATAATGAGAGTGTCATTAATTTTCTTTTTACCTCGCCGTTGCTCTCGATGGCTTTGGTAGCTTCGCTCTCCTGCGTCGCCATCTTTCCTTGTCTCTATCGCGCACACACACACCACACTGCTGCTTGGGAAACTGTGCTCCCGTCTCGCGAGAGGACAGTTTGTAGCGTCATTGCAGTGACGTGCGTCTTCAGGGGGAGTGATGAAAAAAAATGTGAGGCTAATAAATACTGTAAAAGATGCTGTTTGTGGCTGATGAAACGGCATGAAACACCGTGCTTAGTCATACATCTTCCACATTCTTCTAAATAGAAGCTTCCTGAAAACTAAAAAAGGATTATATACTATTTGGTGTTTATTAAATTTAAATAGCAAGTTGTCATTGTTCTCTTAATCTCTGCCATCCTCCATAGACATACTTTTAGTATGAAGTCGACAATTTGCAGTGATAGAAAGCACCTTACTTCTGTAACATCTTGAGGGACCAGTACATTACTTTAGTATTAATAAAATGCTGCTGTGTGCTGCTTTCCAGAGGCAAATACTGCATGTTTTACACACTACACAGTAGTAAAGCTCAACCAATTACAACATTAAACGCTGCCTACGTGTTAATTCATCAGGAAAATTGTTAATAACGCTCAGAAAATTTGCCATTCTTCTTGAGTGGTTTAACTTTTGATATTTAAAGTATACTTTGCTGATAATACTTCTGTACCATGAATATTGTGCATAATGCCTTTTTCTTCAAGATGTTTTGCATGCTTGCACTACACATTTGTTACTTTATTATTAGAGACAGTTCTACGATTACCGACTAAAATCACAGAACCCATATTTGCAAATGGTCTGTATCATATTACATGTACAAGAAACATCAACTCAATCATACGCTCCAGTACTGGCAAATCATTTTTATTGCCATGCATTAATTACCCTTTGGCACATAGTAACACCAGCACCTTTGAGAAGAAACCGTTTTTAATATAAAATCAAAAGACAACACTACATTTTTACAAGTAATGACATTGCATTGAAAAGAAACCACAAGAACAATTAATGTGTATTTCTTCTGTAAACTTCAGATGATGAAAAACAATGTTACAGTTGCAATGGTGTTACAGTATTGGACCAGAAACATAAAACAAAGCAGAAATAAGGCATAGCATTCATTTTCAAAAGCAAAGTGTTGTGGTCTTCGTAGTTTTTGCTTGTGTTTTCAAATATTTCTTTGATAGCGAACCTGTTATTTAATCAAAATATATAAGAACATTTTAAACAGAACCATAAACATGTGCTTCAGAATTTAACATCCCATTCAGTTGGACAGTATTGAAAGATGTACCAGAGCTACTTTACTGGTCATTTGAAATTATACACTCTATAATTATTGGACACATCCTTGGATTTTGTTTGTTTATATATATATATATATATATATATATATATATATATATATATATAAATAAATAAATATAAAAGAGAGCTCAATTAATATTAAGGAAATACACTGGATTTTCTCAATCACATTCAAATTTTAAATATGTAAGATTGGGCCTCATCTGTCAAGGCAAATCAATTCCCAGTGGTTCAATATAAGCAGGAAACATTTAACTGCAAACTATTTAATGTTTAACAAGAGGAACTCATGTCAGTTAAAGGGAATTACATATTATTTCCACTTGGAAACACACATTGGGTTTTACACAGTACAAGCACAAAATGAATGAAAAGGACAAAGATCTTGGTGGAGACTTATTGTTCTTTCCTCTTTTTTAACAATTTATTGTCTGTCAAACATGAGCACAATTTGGCGGAATGAGTTTGACCATTAAGCACTGATGTTGATCATTGATCGGTATGCGATATCATGTTAGTCTGAAATACAACGTACAATCACACTTTTTTCAGTTTCAAAGTAATTAAGGGGGTGTTTTTCCTTTGACCACTAACTCAGCAATTTATATTCTCCAAAAAAATCCTAAGACTACAGTTAACTATAGAGTTATACACAACCATGTTTGAAAAAACTGATACAAATTAAATGTGGAGAAATTAAGTTGTTATCTGAACTGTCAATAGAGACTTTTAGATTACATATAAGACTGCCATGTTGAGAATGTGTGGAAGCAAAAAGTACTAAACTACACTGAACAGAAGTGCATGAAGTGAAGAACCACATATAACCTTTATGCAACACAACCCCTCCTTTATCAAACCATGTTGGGTGTAAACATCCTGAACTATTACCATATTCATCACACAGAGATGTACTGCCTGACATTCACATCTATCAGTTGCATCAGCGTTAGTGAGAGGGAACTTAAACCAAAAAAACGTTTTTGACTCTTGAGATTATACCCTCGAGAGAGAGAAAGTACGATGACAATCTCTGGTTGGTGAATGAAGCATCTTGAGATTCACACTTAAATTTATTTTGTCACATAACAGTCCTACATCTCATCAAAATCATAAACCTCCTCAGGAAAGTCTCCCACAATCACACTCAGCGGCTTCACAAATCCACCATATTTGTTCTCGCACTGAAAGTATTTCTTCCCGGCAACACTGTGGGAACACAATTCAATAAAAGACGGGGGTCAAATGCAAAATCAAGACCAACATGACCAACATTGTGCATAGCTGTATAGAAACTACTTACGTTCCATCGTGCTTTCCCATAGGCTCATCGTACTTCACTCCAACCCAGTGGCCTGGCTTGAAATCTGCTGTACCTGCAATGGACATGACAACATTGTTCTTTACTCCAGGTACTACTACTCTTAATGTCTCTTGTTTAGTCAAGATCCTTCATTTTTTTTTTTTTGGAATATAGTGAGATGACATAATTTAGGTTAATATGCTATAATTGTGGTTAAGTACAAGCCATCGCATTGCTCTCTAGAGCAAGCAACAAAAACACTGATGTTTAAGAAGGGTTATCATTCCTCCACCAATATGCTCCTGAAAGCTGGGCTTTTAAGCCTAAAAACCTAAACCTGTCCTAAAGGAAGTAAACCAGCTAACATGTATCCACACTTACCAACATACATGACCGTGGCAAGCTTGGTGGGTTGTCCAGGGACCTGCACTTTGCATCTGTTGCCAACAGACAGAGCATCAGCAGCAGCCTTCTGCTCGTCGTTCCGAGCAGCAATGACAGCTTTCTTCTTGGCCTGTTCTTCCTCGTTGAATTGACCGACACCCTGTTTCTTCATGAACGACCTCATTGAGTCTGAAAGAAAGAAAGTTGGATTGTAAAAAAAAAAAATATTACAGACTGAATGCTGCAGAACGTCTATCAAATAAGATGAGAGGATTCTTTTAGAACATTTGTCAATGGTTAAAAAAGTTCAGCCGTGGTAGGGTGGCGGTATTGGCTTTTTTTTGTCTACGACTGCAACTAACAATCAAGTATCGTTAGCGATTGCTTTACAAATGATTGTCAGAATCCACTGGTTTAAAGTCAATGGTTCATTTTTGCTATGTTATCCTTTGTTGCTGCCACAGCCACATTTCATCATGACATTTGGGAAATACATTGTATTTACTTAACATCAAAAGCATAGAAAAAAAGACTACCTGGTCTCTTTCCATAGGCGTCATCTGGTAGTTCAAACTTCTCCACTTTGGAAACATCAGTGAACTCGTTAATCTGACCACTGTTATCAATAACCTGTGATTCAGGATGAGACACAAACAACTTTTAATAAAGTCCACACCAGTAGTTTGGCATGTTTTAGCCAATAACTGCAAAAAGCTTCAAACAAGCAGGTAATGAATGATATGTTACATTATTGTTGAATAGAAACTCACACTTGTTAGTAAACTTAAGTACTCATTAGTCAACACTAGTGAAAATGATAATTATTCTATTTACCATTAACCACTACCTACATAGCAGGGTTCTCATTTTAAAACCAGTTTGCATGTTTTACTGCAAACTTTAGACAATGAGAAGTTTCCAGGCACATGTCTTGGGGAAACATGCATTTCTACAAAAGAAGAAAATATGCTAAAAAAAAATGCCTAGTATCTTATCTGAAGACAGTGTTTGATTTGGAACCAAAGAGCGATTTGAAAACCTGTTGTACCTTTTTATTACTACAATACGACGGTGGTCTGGGCCACTATATTAAAAGAGCGTCTGAACCGAGTAGCTACATACATGTATTCTGCAGTTATCATCCACAGAATAGGAACCCAGCAAAGCTTCATTGTCATCCATTTTCTGCAGGAATATGTCAGAGACGCTGAACAATTCCAGGTCCATGGAGGCGGGAGATGCACCCACAAGCATCTCCAATTTTCCCTATTTACAATACAAACAAAATGAGTGCATTAGTAGAGCCAATGCATCTTTTGAGGAGTATACTGTATGATAGACTGAGCCTCACCTTTAGTTCTGCTATACTAATTCCTCTATTGAACCTGCGCGTCATCTCGAAGGAGGAGATGGTGTTTGTTATGCGCACATTCACTGTGGGGTTGGTCACTACTGTCAAACCTTCCATGATGCTGGTTGTGGGATCAGATACTGAAAACAATAGACAAACAATGCGCCATATTAGCCAGTGAAACTGATACAACATCCCACAGTTGCACACCAATACAGTAAATGGGTAATATCCCTGTGTCCTCCTGTTGCATGGTACAGAGTATTAATAACGTTACCCGACAGTGAGTAAAGTTTGATCATTTAATTTCAATGAAAGGACAATGAAGACTCACATAAAGAGGACAATGAAGACCCACATAAAGAGGATGAACATCCACTCCCACGTAGTATTTAGCTGCTCCCCTTATAACTTACTTTCTCTAACATCGGCCTGTTACAAAGCACGTTCTGGTGAATTAATAATAGTTATGTTTAACTTGGTAAATTACCATCTGTCCCTCATGTTTGCACACGTTATCATTTGAATTTCATCCCACATGTTCGTAGTTTAGCTAGCATGTTTGGATTAGCTAACTGTTAGCCGCAGGCTGCGTCACCGTCAGCCGTTTGTGTGGCTAACAACAGCTGAGTCACGTGAGACACAAACACTTAGTAGTAGAACCAGGCTGCCACACTTACCTGTAAAATAACGTTACGTGTGTTTTATATCAGGACAAAGCGGATTAACAGACACGGTACGCACCTTTCAAAACAGAGGAGTCGCAGCAAGATGTTCTGACGCCTCGCGACACCACTCCAAAAAGCACGTGGTCCACCCCAATGGACCAACCGCTCAGACTCGCGCGTTGTTTTCTAATACAAGAAGCCCCGCCCTTCTTACACGCAGTCTGTGGTTCTGTTATTGAACAAACAGCTCGTTACTATAATTACTGATCAGCTTAGCAATTATGAAAGCAATAAACACCCTTATATTGTGACTAGTATAAAATTCAACTACATTATGGTATTTGTATGGTCTCAGATATGTTAATTCACGTGAAGCAATACGGAGAGTGAACTATTTTCTGCCCTGTCATATGCCCCAGGAGCCATTTTCAATAAAACGGCTGCTGAGCAGTTATTATTTTTCGGAGAGCTTCGTTCCCCTCCTCGCTACCTTGTCGTCTTTGTGTCACCATGTAACTTTACACTATTACGTTAAAAATGGAGATGGTGCAAGTCACTCTGGCGTCAACGTTTAGCGGCGTACATCAATTTCCGTCACGCCCAGCTCTGGAACCTTCTGCCCCGCCCACCGGCACGAAAAGCACCAATCACATCAGGTGACAATCAAGTCAACCAATAGGGTGTCGTTACAAAGTGAAAAGGTCTGCGTCACCGCCTACTTACCGGTAGATGGACACGATCGAAAACCAATCATCTAAGAGTGAATGTGACAATTGAAACAACCACACAGTGGCGCTACCCACCAGTTTAAACCATGATGAAGAAAGACTGAACAAAGTTTATTTTTTGTGGACTATTGTAAACATGACAAATTCAACATGGCCAATTTTTTGGAAGTTGACGAGTCTGTAATAGGAAAAGGTAATACTGTACTGTGATTTAGTCCGACAAGGTTTGACCTAATAAGCAGCTTGATCCCAGGCTCTATAATGACTACACCATGGTCAGGTCCATTACAATCCTGTCTTCTGTGTAGTACCTTTGCACTACAATAGCTGCTTTTGCACACGCCACTAATGCACAGAATACAGTATATTGTGTGTAATGTATAGGAAATCCTATTGTCGCAATTTCCTTGAGGAATAATCAGTTCAACCTGTCATTTCTAAATGCTGCATTTACACATTCCAAAACAAATGTCTTATTTTGTTCTGTTGCAGTTTGATTTTTGACATCAGGAAACAATCTCTGTGCCGGGAAAACCGGCCTTTTCATTAATCGTGGACATATTTCAGTGGACCAAAGCATTCAATGAGCACAGATAACAGACTAGAGCATGTACGGGCAGACAAGACGAGATCAATGAAAGCTGAGAGCTCCGTCCAAACACTTGACTGGGAGGAGCAGAGTGGAGCTGAGACAAGCCCACGGTCCCACAGCGAAGATTTACATTCCTATGGTTGTTGATGGAGACAAACCGGCCTCATGCATGACTTATCTGCAGGTCATGCTCACATATTTGTGGTATGTATATCCTTAAGAACATGCCGAATTCTCTGTCTGACACAGTTTTCACATTAATGTCTGAGCTTCAGGTTAGGACCTGTGTATATAAAGCTTTCAGTTTGTATAACAATAACGAATAGCTAAAATTTAGGTAAGCCATTTATTTTCTGAATTTACCTACAATTAATGTACCTGACGTATCACAGTTTTGGTTTCATATATTCATTGCAGAGAGACGTTGCCACTAGCATTTGACTCACTGAAGTGGGCTCAATGGATGTTCCAGGATGCGCTCTCCTTTTAGACTTAGTTGTGTGTGTGTGTTTACTGACACTATTTACATTAGTAACCGACCTCAAGCACACCAAACCCTGGGATCCGGTTGGACAACTGGGATGACAAGAATAAACTTACCTGAACAACCACACTGTCTTACAAAGGCCTTATTCTGAAATTGTATACATTCATTAAACTGTTTGATGTGAAGCTCCTGAAAATGCACAGATTGTTCTAGGGTGTTAGGTTAATGCTGGTGCATGTTAGGAAATTTGGGCAACTCTTCCGGTCTGAATTTACCATCTCAGACACACACACTCTTGTACTGGTTGGATAGAAGCTGTCGGAGCGCACTTTCTTAACTGTGCATGTATTTTATAGGAATCTAGACATTTGCCATTAAAAAGAACCATAGTAATTCTTATTAATCATAAAGGGTACCTCTGTCTGGCTACATATATAATCTTAGAGTGCTATCAAAAATAAACAAATGTAGAGTAAATTATCAAAAAGTGCACACTGCCATCAACAATTATTCACTGGTTCCAGCTCTGGCAACTTGTGATGAACATTTTTTACTTATTTACAACATTATACAGACGATACATCAACTAATCAGAAAAATAGTCAGCAGACTAATCAATGATAAAAAAATAACACAGCACAAGTTAACACGTGACAACATAAATTCACATTACATTACAAGTATAAGGGAAGTAATCTGACAAAAAGCCAAGAAAAGGAGAGCAGACAGGTCAAGCATGCGGTTTATCACCTCCACAAGCTACAGCATTAAAATGCTGACTACACAGTAATGCACTAGTAATCAATACTATACCAATCCGACAGGGACCATTCCACCTAATTGTTACTTTTACTTAGGGCTGCAATTAAACATTTTAATTATCAATGAATCAGTCGATTATTTTCTCAACTAGTTGAATAATCATTGTTTTGGCAATGTCAGGAAATGATTAATAATTTCCCAGAGGTGGCTTCATGTTTTATTGACACAAGATTTCCAGTTGTAGTTACTATGACATATGACAGAGATAAGCAGCAAATTATCACATTTAAAAAAGGTTTTTAGCATGAAATGTGACTGAAAAGATGAATTGGTTATCAAAAATAGTTAATTGGCTCCGCTCTGTACATGTTGACGTGTGTAGTTTTATTTAAGTAACCAGTAAGTAATAAGTATCATGAATATGCAGGACTTTTGCTTGTAGTGAAAGAGTGAAAGATCTCTATACCATCATCCACATCAGCCAGATGTTTGTGAAATTTCATATTATGGTTTTACACAACCGCACATGTGAGAAGCGTCAATAAGAAAAGCATTGGTAGTGCTGGAGCTACACAGTAATAAGTTAGTCCAGAAATATAATATGATGCGCATAATCTTCTGTCACAAAGACACTTTGAAACAAAGACACTACATTATAGGGTAGGAAAGGGGCGGGGCCGCTGGTAGCTTGCAGGCACATTCATGGTTTGGTCGACTGGCGGAGAATGGGAGAGAGGGAGGGAGAAAGAGAGGAGGAACTGCGGGAGGAAAAAAAAAGTTAAAGTAAAAATGGCTTCCTTGTCTTTGGAGTCTACAGAACAATCTGAGAACAGCCCAGAGGAGCCAACGGCAACGGAGTGCAAAGAAGAGGAAGATCCGGTGCAAATTTCGGAACGATTACTCCAAAGTTTCCAAAAGTCGGCTTTGAGTTTTTCCATCGACCAAGTATCATGTCTCTGCGAGGCCCTTCTGCAGGCGGGCAATGTGGATCGCCTGTGGAGATTTCTATCCACCATACCTCCTTCGTCCGAGCTGCTACGTGGCAACGAGACCCTGCTGAAGGCCCAGGCACTGGTGGCTTTCCACCGGGAAGAATTCAAGGAGCTGTACGTCATCCTGGAGAGCTACGACTTCCACCCGTCTAACCATGGGTTCCTGCAGGACCTGTACCTGAACGCCCGCTACAAGGAGGCGGAGAGGTCCCGGGGCCGCAGCCTGGGCGCAGTGGACAAGTACCGGCTCAGGAAGAAGTTCCCCCTGCCCAAAACCATCTGGGACGGAGAGGAGACCGTATACTGCTTCAAAGAGAAATCCCGAAATGCCCTGAAAGAGTGCTACAAGAGCAACAGGTACCCGACTCCGGACGAGAAGAAGAACCTGGCCAAAGTCACCGGACTGTCCCTCACGCAGGTCAGCAACTGGTTCAAGAACCGCAGGCAGAGGGACAGGACCCCGTCCGGGACCCACAGCAAAAGGCAAGACCGACAACACTGGAAACACATTTATGTATCGAGTCTTTATGTAGCGAGTTAGGGGAAACCAAAAGTCTGTCTTGAACGAGCCTTTGATTAAGTGAAAGCGCCTCGTTACTTTGTATTGTGTTTTATGACATTAACAATACCGGTCTGAACAGTCACTGAAACCAGACCAAACCTTCATGGTAAACAAAGACCTACAGGCCTACACGGTGCAGCATAGAAAGAGTATGTGGACACACATTAAACTCCAAAGTAAAAGAACAGCAACTAACAACTAAACTAAACATTGCATCAATTAAGAAGACGGACAGGGGAGCTGTCCTTTTGACAGCGGAAAGCCACACAGGTCTGAGAGGAGCGTGTTGCTTTGTTATGAAATGTGAGATCCAGGCGCCCACCGTGGCTCAAGTTTCCTGAAACCCTGCACCGCTGGCTAGGGCCTGCAGGGTGACC
Organism: Anarrhichthys ocellatus; assembly: GCF_004355925.1. Taxonomy (NCBI): domain Eukaryota; kingdom Metazoa; phylum Chordata; class Actinopteri; order Perciformes; family Anarhichadidae; genus Anarrhichthys; species Anarrhichthys ocellatus. Next base: position 1,331,708 of record NW_022280054.1, on the reverse strand, counting down.
GAGGTCACAGTCAACGTTCCCACTAGAGACGGTGGTGAAAAATAAATACAAAAGAGGGGGGGGGTTTATCTTAAAGTTGGTTTTTTTTTACAGCTACTATTTCACCAAATTGGGGTGGGGGGGCAAGTTGTGATGAGATAAGAGCGATACAGCAAACCTATCTTATCGGGTTTGTGGTGGTCTGGATCACAAACAATGTGTACGGTTGACCAGGCTGCTACACATTGTAACACACATTAACCAGGGAGACGACCTAAAGGAGCTTCTAGGAATCTGATCTAGCTTTGTCTTCTGAGAGTTTATATTGATCCACTGCTGTGTATGGAAGGTTTTGTAGATAAGATGGTAAGGGTTAAAATAATAATAATAATAATAATAAGTTGGTATCTTCACCAGTTTACCACAATTAGCCACTGAAAAACTAATTATTGATTTGAATTTAAACATCTGCAAAAAATAAGTACTTATTGTGTACATTCCCCAGGTGTTGCGTTTCAAATAGAAGAGATTTACAAAGTTTCCTAAGTTTATCTTTTTGCCGACTCTCATAACAGACATTATCATGAAAGTGGTATTTATGTCATCATCTTTAAATAGCCTGATAAAAAGTATTTATTGAGTAATTTAATTGCCCGAGACGGGACATGTTTTAAACAGTGCAAATGAGCCAGACTTGGCTAAATCACATGCTTTGGGTGAATTACATTTTTTTGTCAGCATTTCAATATTACGGCAATCTAAATGCAAATTCAAAGTCTTTCTTACAACAATGTGAATTTATATCCTCCGACACATTCTAGCCATTTCAAACTCTGCTACTGTGACTGTGAATGAAATACATTCTCAGACCAAAACCAAAGTCAAAAATGGTGTTGAACAACCAGATGCCATCATGCAAGATGCAGTCTGATAAAGACTCTGCTTATTTGATATCTTGTCCTTTCAGTCGAATGGAGTTTGGGAGCTATAATCCAGTGCACAGATACTGTTTGTTTTCTTGTTCATGTGTTCTCGTTGAGCACAGGTAAAGCCCCGTGCCCAACCCTCTTAAGTCCCACGGATTGCTCTTTTATTTGAACCATTTGTTTTTCCTTCATTCCAGTGAGTCTGATGGGAACCACAGCACCGAGGACGAGTCGAGCCCCATGGACGACACGCCTGATAAACCAGAGGAGGCTGCTGGCTCCACAGCTTCCATCATCTCTCTCTCTGCCGTCCCCTGTAGCGCGGGAGGCCAGCTCATCCTCAACGGGTCCGGTGGCTTCCTCACAGCGCCTCAGTCGTTACTACTTAATGGAAATTCCCTGCTCTCCAGTACCGGTACTGGTGTCATAATTAATGGGCTAAGCTTGGGCGATTGCCAGACAGTCACGCTGAGTCCTGTTGCAACCAACTCTCCGCTGATACTGAACGGGGCTCAGGTAATAACCAAACCTAGTATCAGTGTGCAGCAGCAGCAAGCAGTTTCTATGGCACAGCCGGAGCTTTCGGCCAAGCCGAGCAGCCTTCCGGCCGTTGTTTTTAGCACAAACACCACATCAGTCTCATACCCTCCATCCATCATCTCTCTTCCTCTGCTAACCAGAACAGACAGCGGCAATGCAATGGATTTCATCAGTGTCTCTGAATCTTCGTCTTCATCTTTATCTTTATCCCCTTCCTCACCGACTCTGTCCTCCCCAACCAGGCTCCCCTCACTAGTCTTAACACAAAACACCCAACGCCAGGAGTCTCTCACCCTCCCGGCCTCCATGTCATCTGCAGGCATGTTAATCTCCAGTTCTTCTGTGCCTCTCTCCAGTCAACAAGGGGAGTACATTGTCTTCGCCACAGCTGGCTCTCACTTAAACCCTTCTAGCTCTGTCATTTACTCCAGCAACTCCGCCCCTCAGGTCTTCTCTCTGCCCCAGGTTGTGCCTTCCATCCAGGGTATACCAGTCTCCCAGCTGGTCCAGCACTCTTCAGGAGCCCAGGTGTCCCAATGCCCTCAGTTGGTCCCAGTGTCCTCCCTCACCTCGCCAGCTCCTCAGTTCCAAAACCAGACATTGAACACGAGCACCAGACTGGTGCAACAGCAGCAGGATGCCTTAACAACTTTGCCTGAAGGTGCTACAACCATAGTCTCTATCTCACAGCTCAACAACAGTCAGCTCCCACAGCGAACGGTACACCAGCTGGGGGACCAAAGCACAAACTGCACACCCAGCAAAATCCAGGTCCCACAGGTTATTTCCATCTCCTCCCCGACACAAGTATTCCCAGTCCCCCAGACCAAAGGCACCACACCAGCACAGTTAGTCCCCCTCTCCATGCCTCAGCTGGTCCCCATCTCCCCCATCCAAACTTCCTCCACCATCTCTTTCCCCCAAGTGGTACCTGCCAGTCCTTCTCTCTCCATCCCCTCGGCTGGAGTGCCCTTACAGATCCTGACTTCAGCTCCTGCAGGGGTCGCACAGGGTCCTCTCAGAATAAACCAGTTGAGGCCCATTCAGAGTGTGGGTCCCCAAAGCATTGCGGCCCCCAGTGTGCAGCTCCTCAACTCTGGGATCATTCAGCTGCCCTCTGCTCCTCCAGGTAAACTGAATTCATTAGATATTTGTGTATGAATGTAGCAAGCGGAGCTGAAACGATTAGTCCACCAACGGGGAATTGATTAAGTAGTTTATTGCATTTTCTAGCAAAATTGGGGACAAACATTTACTGCTTCCAGCCTTTTTAAAAGTGAGGATTTTCGTAATCATATGCAACATTAAATTGAATATCTGGACACATGAAACAAGCAAGAAGACACAAATTTGGGCTCTGGGATGCAGAGTCACTTGATACAAGTAATTACTAAATTACCAATAGTCCACAATGGGATGATCTACTCTAGGAATGGGACTAACAACAGTTTTTATTATTTATGAATCTGATGATTCTTTTCTCAATAAAACAATTTTTGGTCGATAAAATGTCTTAAAAGCGAACAAAAATGCCCTTCAAAGTTTGTATGCCCATGGTAGTCATGTTATTTGTTTCAGTCAAATACCTACACATACACTCAGTTTAGTTTCAGATTAAACAAAGAGGGGCAGAAAACCCTCACAAGAAAATATAACAATAACTTGATTATTGTCAAAATAGTTGCCAAAAGATTATCTGGCAATGGATTAATCCACTGATAGTTTGAGCTGTAAAATATGAATGTTTACTAGTACAGTAGGCTAATTCATGCATAACATTGCAACACTTAAGAAACAATTCCTCAAAAATGTATAAAAAAAGCTCTGACAATAAACAATAGAGCATCTGTAACTAGAAAGTTAAGGGAAAAAAATGATTGTAATACACACAGCATTCATTAAAAAAAACACAAATAAACAGAATACAGAGACAGAATAGTATTAATGCCTGATTTTCTTTAATCTAGAACACACGTTATAATAAGTACTGGTCTGTAAATGAATCTGCTGCCTCCACTCTGCATCTCATACTGGTGTGCCTCTTGTTTGAATGTTGTAACTCAGTCTTGATCGCCGTGTATTTTTCCTTCATCGCCACCGTAGGTAACCTTCTCCTCGGTGGAGGCCCCTACCTGAGCGTCCAGCAAGGCAAGCTGATTCTGACCATCCCAGCCGGCATTCAACTCACCAGCTTGCCCCTGAAACCAGTCCCTGATGCTTTACCCATCTCTGCTAATGGACTGAGTCACCTTCTCACCTCCTCCGCCCCTCCTGTAGTCTCAACCACCTCAGGGCCGACCCCCAGTGGCCTCGCATCATGTCCCCTAAACTTCATCAACTCGTCTCCACCGTACTGTGCTCTGGAGACGGGGACACCTGCCGTCCTCTCCCCTCCGGGGCTGGAACATTCAGTCACCCCTACAATGCTAAACTCTCTCACTCCAGAAAGTCTGCTTACCCTCAGTCCCATGTACAGTGGGGTGACACCCAACACCCAGTTGTCCCAGCCAACCTGGAGCCCTGTGCCCCTCTCCACTTCGGCGAGTCTAACTTTGTTTGATGTCCGCGGCAAGGGGGACCTAACTGTGGACCCGGCTTTGTTAGGCCTACCTGGAGGAGAGTCGCTGCTTCTGGGAAGCCCCTCGCCGGAGCAGGATGTGGACGCCAACTCGGCACTGGGGAATCCAGAGGACATGGACGGGGACTCCAAGATTCTCACTCAGCTCCAGTCAGTCCCCGTGGATGATGACCTCGGCTTGTAGTCCGTTTACCCGGCTGGTCGGCAACCCAGTGTCTCTAAAAACAAAAACAATGAAACAACGCAGTAGGTTGCAGAATCTGCCGTCGGACAGATTTTTATTCCACGCTGTCAAACTTCTAAGAGCCAAATGTTTTTTTACAAAATGTTCAGGTTCTGACATGTACAACGATGACGCACACTCGGTAGGGCCTGGTACCGTCACGGTCTCAGCTGGCACTTTTGAGATCAAACCTCAGCAGCTTTATTTCACATAGATGGGTAGGGTTACATGGGATGTTCTCGTGCGTTTCAGTTTTTTGTTTTTTTTTACTAAAATCTGTACGTGCCTTATGTGTTTCATCAGATGCAGACAGAAGAACTAACACAGATTGGCCCAGTTACAAGTCCTGTGTGTTAAAAAAGAAAAGACTACACTATGCAAGGCGTTATGGCTTTGTCTACTCTCTCAGCTCTTCTTCGCAGTTTTGTGGACGACAGGCCAAGTTCAGCTGTACTTGGGAAAGATGTCTGTTTTTTTTGCTGGCAAGAGAAGAAGTTCTTTGTGGATCGACCACAGTAACTACACACCGCGGCGCTGTCTGGCAAAGGCATGAATCTAGAAATAGTTGAGCTTGGCCTGTCTGTCCAGAGCGCAGAGATTCAGGACTCATTCTACCAGGAAACACTCCAGGAATGAAGTGAGGATTATATTCTTCACAAAGGGAACTGAGTTTAGTCGGTTGAGTTTTATGTGGAACCATTAGTACGTCGTAGCTTCAAGGGCTATGCAGCAGTATTTTATTACCACAGGTTACTGAAGTCTAAGCTGAAACATTATTTGATCAGTGAACTGTTTTAAATGACTTTCTGCAGTTTTCAAGTGAGAATGCTGCTCACCATTAGTAAGAATACAACACAGGAAATAAAAAGGTCTACACTCTATGCAATGCATGTTTAGTTCTTGATAGGACACTTTGTGGCACAGGGGCAGAGTTGATAAGCCAGTACTCTTGGGAGATGAAAAAAAAAATAAGAAGCTTTTAAATACTGAACTTTTAAATGAAGCATGACACTAAAGCATTTGCTGTGATCCCACTTCGTGATATTTGTTGTCAAATGCATCCAAAATCTTTGTTTGTTGATATTGATAAGTGCCTTATTTTAAAGCCTACAGGTTTGATGTTTTTGATAAAAATGTTTCGACTTTTTACACAGTTTTACAAATGCTATACACAACCAAAGTTTGGGATTCACGTCATGGACTTATTTGAATATCCACATTTGTTTGTCTGTTTGATCGCCAGTGAAATATAATGTGACAGATTTTGTTGCATAGTCATAGCCCGATCGCATCTATTTGTATATGTTGCACCTTTCATTCATACGATGTTTACTGCGCTGCTGTGTTGTTATGACAGTGGTTGGACTCATATTCTCCTCTGAAATATCTTTTTTTAAATTGGACCTTAATCATCCAGATACTGATCTCCTGATGAAATCTGTTGTAAATTGATTGGAACAGCTCCTTCCATTAAAACCTTAATAATGCTTATCATCGTTAAAGCGTTCCACTGTCATAACGCAGGTAGCGGTCAGACCTTTGGCTAATTATGGTACACAATTGTTTGTCTTTTTTGTACATTTAATCTATTTAAAGCATGTATCAATCAGTAAGAAAGTGAGTCCTTGTGAGAAAATGCAGATAGGAAATGATATTCATTTTGACTTGGAAGGTCACATTGTTGTGCAAACTGAGGTTTTACAATCTTAGACTTGCATGTATTGAAGTCATTTTGATGGTCATTTACAAATACAGTAGGTCGCCCCCTGTTAATTAATGTTAAGGCCATTTGTTCCCAGTGGCCTTTGAGCAGATTATTGAATGGCTTGGACAAATCAGTTTCAGTCTGAAATTTAAATGAATAGTTAGGGGTAAAGGGAAATGTGGAATATGGTAGCCTGCATTTGTTTATATGAGCCATTTCTTACCAAAGTATGTTGACATTAAAGCCTCAATGGGCGTATGCACATTTGTACCCGTTTGTTTGTAGCCTGGGATACGTTTATGCTCTCTGCTACCGGACACACATACAACTCCAGATTTAACCAAATATAATGTATTCTGATCGACTTTTTGATATTTGTGAAAGGGAACGTTTGTGTCTGTCATTCAAGCTTCTTGTTTTCTCATTTTTGTATTCAAATGCATTCTATTTTTTATATTTCATAATATTGCAATAAACTACATTTACCGAAGCGGTTTCGGCTTTTGTTACGACTGTTGGGAACGGTTAAGTATCGTTTGCACTAAAACTATTTGTCCGAGGATTATGCTTCTAATTTGGCAGGAAAATGTTATTCAAATGCGTTTTCTTTCTACATTGCAAAACCATCATACTCTCTCTGGGTGAATGGCAGTACAATAGCAAATCCAAATGTGTGTGAGGGTGTTTGTACAAGAGAAAGGAGGGGTGTATGGTGTGTTGTTGTAACCCTGATGGTCTCAGGTTACCTGTGATTCAATTCTGCCTGGGCATGATAATAAACACACATGCACGTTCACTTGTTCATCTGCAGACAAGCCACAATGCTCCACAGAGGCTTCAGCTCGCTCCTGTACAGACTTAAGAGAGGTTGTTAGAAGACAGACTTTGGCTCAACTTACATCTCTGGGCTTTGAGGGCAGCCATCCTGTTTCCACAGCAATGATCTTCACACCAGAGCAGGTGGCTTGTGTGTGCGAGGTCCTCCTGCAGAGCGGTTGCATGGATCGCCTTGCTGGCTTCCTCCGCACTCTTCCTCTTCCTCCTCCTCCTCCTCCTCCTCCTCCTTCCCTCTCCTCCTCCTCCTCCTCCTCCTCCTCCTCTCCTTGCCCTGGGGAGCAGGAGAGTGTGCTGAAGGCTAAAGCCGCTGTGGCCTTCCACCAGGGCCTCTTCACTGACCTCTACACCCTGCTGGAGGGCTTCCCCTTCTCCCCGCGTAGCCACCCGCTCCTGCAGCAGCTCTGGCTTAGAGCCCACTACATGGAGGCCGAGAGGCAGAGGGGCCGACCGCTGGGAGCTGTGGGGAAGTATCGGGTAAGGAGGAAGTTTCCTCTACCACACACCATCTGGGACGGGGAGGAGACCAGCTACTGTTTCAAGGTATATACATATCTATATGTACAGCTATACATATATATTATATTCTTTTACTTGTGATACTTGGATTATATTTTGCTGGTGAAACTTCACTTCTATACAATGTTGAATGCAGGACTATTTCCACTTTAGCACCTTATTTGAATACTTTTCCCAACATCAGGGAAGTAACAATGGTGGAAACTGTTAGCTTGAAGGGCTTTGGCCACCGTTTAACTTCAAATTAAATATTAAATAACAATCCATCATGAATAAATGTTGAATGGCAGAACCTACTTCAAATAGTTAGGATTAGCTACTAGAAAAGGTGCGATACAGCTATTCTAATTCTTTGAATGACTTTGTGTTTTAGTATTGTTCAGGCCTGACTTTATTTATTCAATATACCAACAGGAGAAATCCCGGAGTATACTCCGCAAGTGGTACCGCCATAATCCTTATCCCTCTACACGGGAGAAGCGGGAGCTGGCGGGGGCCACCGGCCTCACAACCACGCAGGTCAGCAACTGGTTCAAGAACCGCAGGCAGAGGGATCGAACCACGGACGTTAACGGGTCAGTGAAGGGGCAGCAGGTCGCTCATGGGGGATAGGTCTAATTTTACTAGTTGAATGCTTTTCTGCGTGCAAGTTAATTTCAAAAACAAAAAAAGGATAACATGACTTTCCAACAGGATAGAAGCATTAATAGCTAGTAAAGCTCATTGGTAACGGGTGCCCTTAAATGGAGAAAACATAATGCAGTGTCATAGGGTGCCCTACATGCTATAAAATGCCGCCCCTGCCCGTCAGTCAGCCTAGGTCCGCCACTGTCTAGCGCCATGAACATATATTTAACTTAATTATAATTAATTAATTCACATATAGATACTTATTTAAAGGCATGAAGTTTACGTTAAATTGATTAAAATAAATCTATTAGATCCACAGAGTTGGTTGACCGCAGAGTGCTGTGACAAATGATTGAGACCCGATTATCAGATCAGACGTTTGTTTTCTCAGCTGAATTAGAGGAAGATAACTTATCTTCATTTTCTGGTGATCCAACGGAAATATTAATATTAAAACAGAAATACATTTTAATAAACTTTTGAGAATTATAAAATTTCAAGCACGGACCTTAGTGGTCTGTTAATGATTGTTGTTTTTCTTGTCATTGTCGTCTTCCAGTTTGAGACTGTGAAAGTAGAAATGTTTTTGTTTTGTTTTAATGCAACATGAACATCTGCAAAGCATTTACAACAGAACCAAACTAGAGCAATCTGAAATCATGTAAAAAAACTAATTGAAGTCATTTTTAACTTTGTGCCACACATGTCATTTGTCTAATTTTACATAGTAGAGCAGTACCCTCTTGTGGTCAATTTAAGACATGACAAAAGATTTAACAGTGTAATGTAAGACATGATCAGGTGCAGTTTTCTGACGCTCATCATCTCTTCATTCAGTTTCCTAATATCAAACTCTGGAGGAACCTCAGCCGAAGTCCATCCTTCCTCTGACAACGACTTTTCACCTCCAGGAAGCCCCCATCCGCTGTACCACTGCCCTCCACCTCCACCCCTCTCTCACCCACCACGTCCTCTACTTCACATGTGTAGAGGCCTCCATTGAGCATGCCTTTCAAATGTTGAATTTGTGACTTCTATTACTTGGTTGTTTCTTTTTGATTAGTACAACATTAAAAAACTGTTTCACTCCTTTTTGAATGTAAAGATACTTTGCAAGTAATGTTTGTTAACAAAACTTCTTCTTTGACTTGTCAAAGGGGAGCTGAGTTTGGGACTATACCGGGAAAATGTTCCTGGATGTACTAATATTTTCTAGTAACCGCAATTTCCAGTGTTTTTGACGTCCCAAAATTGCATCAAATTCTAACAGAAACTCAAAACTTTATTGCAGACTTTTCAGTACACCTTTTACAGGGTGTAAATGAAAAGTTGTTGGATTTTCACTATAATAGCATCATTAAACTGGCACAAAATGTGCAGTATAGCCATATAATATAGCTAGAATTAATAACAGTGGGTTGTAAGGCCAAGAGGATCCTCGGTCAGGTGAAGGTAAAGAATTATTCACAGATATGAACGAGTGTTTACAGCAGAGAGACCTCAACTCATCACAAAGTCTGTCTTCAAGAAGACATTAGTGCATCTCAATCGTACTAATGGGGGAAATAAATGTTAATGTTTTTTTGCTTAATTTTTCACAGGAATGAAGCAAAAAAAAACCTCAATAACAAATAGAGTGTGTTTGAATTCACAGACTTAACTTTCCAAACTGTTGCTCCGGTACCGTGATACAAGAACTATTAACATTTGAATTAAGACTTTCAATCCACATCGCATCCCCCGACATTTAAACAGATGTCTTCAACTCATCTCTCACGAGAAACCAAGGAGTCTGGACAGTCCAGCAGGGCCAAGTCTTTGGTAAAGTTTTAGCTGGTAGCTGGTCCAATTTACGCTGGTCATTTAGCAACTATCTGTCATCAGTGACAAATAGCACGAGCACTCCAGGACGGGGTAAAAAGTGAGGCACCTTCACTCCAATGTTTGTCAGTGTTTTGTGTTCAGAAGCCCAGATATTCTGCCAGAAACACAGCCATGATCTTGGTCAGGTTCACCACGGTGGGACGGTGCAGGTTCTCCTCTGTGTCGTCCAGCGTGTGCCAGAACTGTGGGAAGGGAGTGGCGATGACGTGTAGCACAGGGACACCTATATGTGTGGAGGGGAGATAGTGATGATGACTAGCAGCATGTGTTATATACTTACATCATGCAGTATGTTTCTTAAGCTTGTCTGTGTGTCACACACCTCTGTGAAGGAAGGGGATGTGGTCGTCCTGCACAGGTCCGAGGTACACATCCTTCCTAAAATACGTCTGCTCTGAGGGGTGAGACGTCAAAAGACCCTGTCGATGGAGTCTCTTCTCTGAGAGCGAGGAGGGGTGAAGGCAGAGTTAGGGCACACGAACAGAGAGGGGGATTTTAAATATTCATGAAAAACGTTACGGCCAGCGCTTACCTGCAGCGATCAGACGGTCAAACCAGCGCGCCGTGTTATCAAAGTGATTAGCAATCAGTGGATCAGGACCCCCGAGCAGGTCTAGCAGCACAAAAAGGTCCTGGAGAGAAAGTGCAAAGTCATACATACAGCCCTACATGTTGCTGAGATGTAAGAGGGGACATGACAGGAGAAGTATTTTCATATATTTAGTAGGAGGGTCAGTCCATACAGAAATGACAGACCTGCTGTCTGTTGTTAAGTTTAAAATGGAATATGTTTGGGCAGTCTGCTAAGTTCAGCCTGCTCATACATCATTTAGAGTGTCTCTGGATCAGGATTTTTGTTTCCTCACCACAGCCTGAAGCATGGTGGCTTGTGTGGCGCCGGCAGGGTGAGGCGTGCTGGCCATCTGCTCAGCCAGGTGACGGGAGCCGTAGAGCGAGTCTGTGGCGGTCCACTCTTCAAAGGACTCCTCCCCATCAAAAAACACCAGCTGAAGAGACACTGGGAGTTTCTGAGGAGGAAAAAGGGAAGAAAGAAATTAAAATGCATTTAAAAAAAAAAAAAAAAAAGAAGCAGCATCTGAGGCCTGTTTGTTTGTCTTCCTGCAGTGATGTGGCAGTGTGTATTCTTCCAGTAACTACATAAATCACAGCCTCAGGAGGGATACTGCTATTTACAGATGACTGCTGCAAAGAAAACAAGGAGCTGGACTCAGCATTTCTTATCCTACACTGCAGCCACAGAGCCAGAGGGAACAAATGAGTCACATAAGAAGAAGAATCAAAAAAAGAAGAGATTAGCATCGATGTTAGCATCTCTTTTTCTCTTTGTCATAGGAAAGATTAGGAAGTAGGGAGCTAATCTGTCAACATGTGCATCTCTAAAGTGCAACTACTGCAAACCGCCAGGACATCAACACACGTGTAACAAAACACGACTGAGCACAGACCTGCTGTTTGAACGATAGAAGCTGGGCATCCAGAGAGGTGACAAGCTCCAGGATCATAGCACACGGCACTGCCGAGTCACTGGCCCCCAGAAACACCTTCTCTGGGGCCCGGGGGTCTGGAGGCAGGGCCTTGGAGTCGTAGTGGCAGGCCAGGAGCAGCCTGCGTGGGGCCGAAGGATCCAGAGTGGCGACGATGTTGGTGAAGGTGACCTGGCCACGAGGAGTCGAAGACTGGAAGGAGTCCAAGTCTACGGCCCAGCCAGCGGACAGCGAAGACAGAGTGGAGGTGATGTGCTGAAGCGGAGCAGGGAGGGCGGATTAAAGACGAGTGAGGACAATGTGTGAAGAGGAAGAAACTATAAATATCTACACACCTGCTGTACAGCCAGGCTGCCCTGTGACCCTGGGAGCCTCTCTATCAGGATGGGCCTCAGGTGGGTCTCCCACAGGCGGGTACCGTCCACCTGAGAGGCCAGACGGTGGATTTGAGCCGGAGAGCACTTGCTGGGTTTGTGGGCCAACTGGATGGACGGGAGATTAAGATTAATGATTAATAAGCACATGTGGGAAGATAAAAAGCAAGGAAAAAAAAAAAAAAGTAAGAATCTGAACTCTGTCCAGGTTGTTGTGGTACAGAAGAGGTTTTGTGGTCCAGGTCTGACAAATGCTTGGCAGCAGCTAATAGCTGTCATCTAATTATAAGACATCTCTCCACATCTGTCCATCCTGGAGAAGAGGCTTCTTTGCTCTCCCTGAAGTTTCTTCCTGTTATTTTCCCAATAGAAGGTTATTGTTGTGCCATTTTCCTTATTTGAACTGAGGGTCTAAAGTCCTTTGAGGCAAATTTTGGATTTGGATGATACAAATAAAATATAGTGAAAAGTATGGGATAACAATGAAGAGATGAACGACATCAAGCACAAGATGTTGTAATGACTACTTTCATTATCAATTCATCTGCAGATTACTTTCTCAATTCATTGTTTTGCACAGAAAATGATAGAAATGAATAATGGTTTAAATCACAATTTAGTGTTCCAGACAATGGTATCAGACTGAAGGGCAAGCAAAATGTTGCACCAGAAGGCTGTTTAAAATGCATCAGCTGAAGGGGGAAAGTGTATTCGTGCTCCCCTTAAATCTGAGTTTAACACAGGTCTGCATTTAGACATCACAACCTGTTTTGAAGCTAATCGTGGTTCAATATGCAACTAACACAGGTGTGATGTGGAAACTTGAAACCTCTTATACCCAGCAGTATAACGTTTTGAAATGAACAATATTTGCATATTCATAGATTTTTCAGTGAGAGGGAACATGACTTTGTGGTAAAAACATCAGACACAGCACAACATGTCTGGAGGGTCTTTACACACGAGTATCACATGACAGATAAGTAGCGAATCAGAACATATTTGGCATTTTTGTTTAAAATATGCCTTAAACTATTCATTGATTACTGTTCTGTCCATCGCCTAATACATGAATTAATAGACTACCATTTGCACCAGTAGACATGTGATCAGCTCCAGGTTTAAGTAGCTGGATGGATTTAAACAAAGTGGAATGTGAGGCTCACAGCTCAGCTTTGTCCCACTGACACGTCTCATATCTGGTTACTCAGAGACGTCACACTCTGGTTGTGACTCTATTATATTTCAGTGACAGCTCCCACAACAGACAGGTACAGTTTTAGAGTCTGTGTCTACGTGTCCGTCACTACTCTTACCCGGTCTTTGGTCAGATCTGCGGTGGGCACGCGGTTCACGTGTCCGTCGGCGGTGTCGTTTGACAGGTAGACTCCCAGAACCACCGCCAGCACCAGAGCCCCGAGGAGGCAGAGCAGCAGCACCCGCGCCCGGGGCATCCGCACCCGGTCACATCCGAGGAGAGAGCCGCCGCCGTTGTTGCTCTGCTGCAGAGACTTGTACCTCCGACTGGACCTGGACATGACTGGGAGACAAGAGGCGTCGAGGAGGAGGACGTCCTAACAGATACGTGTCCTACCCGACGTGTGGAGCATGCAGGGGGGAGATCACACAGGAAGTCAAAGCTGGAGCAGCCTGGAGCGGTTAGGGCTGTTCGTCAGCTCGGTGGTTACATGTGTCTGTAGTCCTGTTTCAGTGATGCATCCTTTACATTTGATTGTCTGTCTTTTGAGGTCCCGATCTTCAATGTGACTCCTGCAGCGCGTTTCCTTGAAGGCATTGTTGATTTTATGGCTTATTTTTTATCAAATTAATCGAGGATAAACTATAATAATTTACACACAAACAGATTAATTTTGTTTAGCGAGCAGCAACTATCTACAGCTGTTTAGTGTTTAACTCATTTTCACCTAATGACGAAAACTACAATAAATAGATCATGTAGCGTTAGCAAACTTGTCGTAACTCTTCTGTTGCAGTATTCCATTTAAATGTACAACTGTAATGTCTTCTCATTACGGGACATCTTGGCAGTAGTTTCTGGTTTAATGGCGTAACTTCTTTTAGTTTTATATTGTGGTTAACGAACAGATTTGAGGTGCGCTATCGCCGCCTACTGGTCGCATGGTAGAACTACAGTCAAAGTGACTAAGGACAAATAATTTAATTTTATGCTTTTTTGTTTTTGTTTATGCTATTACTTTTACTCCACTTAATTTTGGAGGCAAATACTTTTCTTTTTTACTTCACTTTTACTTTGCAAAAATCTGATTTTGAACTATAATCAAAATAATTCAGATGTATTTTAATAGCAGTATGTAATTAAGTGTTTAATTTTGTACAATAATTGTCCTTGATTACTTATGTGACTATAAATATTATAAAACAAAAAAATCAGTCCAGTACATGAATCAGAGTATATCAAAAGAGGTCTCAGATCAGCTCACTGTGATCAAATTCCTGTTATGTGCCATGGTGCTTGACCAATAAATAATTTTGTTATTTTTGTTTGCAGTAATATTTGATGTGATGCATCGATGCCCTGTGTGTGTCTTTGAAATAAATTGCATAAAATGAGTGAGAGCACAGTGTGGATACATTCTTGTGTGCTGTATGAATGCTAATTAGTGAGCTGGAAACAGGCCAGGACAACACAAAACATGTTATGTGACCTACATCGCTCTCTCCCGCCACATTTTAGTCCGGGAAACATGAACGGAAGAGGAAGCTGACCAAACTGTTGTGATTGGTGCTCAGATAGTAAAGTCCCGCGTTCTCTCGCTGCTGATTGGTCAGAACGCCCGTCCATCTCTGCTTGTAGCGGTGACGCCTTCCATACAAATACAGCGTTAGCGGGACTTTAAGCGGTTATTCTCACTCTCTCTGGGTCTGGACGGAGTCTGTGTGTATCCGCACAGTTTGACACCGAGCAGAAGATAAAGTTGTAGCTGCTCAGCTGCTGTTTTCTCTCTCAGGACACGAGGAACAACACACGTTACCAGCATGCACGTGCTCAAGCGGGGTGAGCTGTTTTCTATTGTTATGGATCCTCAGTTAGCTTCAATGCTAACTGTCAATAATGTGGATCGATCTGTCACTCACCTGCAGCGACTCATCTGCTGCCTCTATCCGACTGATTATTTGATGTAGCACTAAACTTACTCACCGTGCTTTAGTCGGTTAGCTAACGTTGGCTAGTAGCCTTCAGTTAGTTATCTTAACTAGACTAGTTAGCTATCTTAACTAGACTAGTTAGCTGTTAGTTCACCAGTGTAACATAGCAGGGTGCAGCCAAGCTGTCACTTTATTGAGTGGACTAACTCTTTTGGCGTCATGTTAACATGTCGTTGTACAAATGTCCGATTAATCACCAGCTGGCTGTACAATCAACCGTTGACTTACTCGTAATGTGATTTCTGGAGCTTTCAGCTGAAGGCATTTGTTTGCTACAAGTCTTTGTGTCAGGGTTGGCGCCAAAATGAAAAGTTAAGCTCGTAAAGGCACAACATACCTGCATGTTAATGTGCACCTCGAGTCTCTGGTTAGAGGACATGTTGGTTAAGTATAAAGACTAATGTTGACTGAATAATCTAAATAAATAGTTGAAGACCACAATACCGTGTATAGTAGTTGTAGTGGAATGTAACTGCATTTCCTCAAGTAACGTGACTACTAAAGTACAATTATGTGGTACATTACTTGAGTATTTCCACTTTATGCAATTTACTACATTTTGTAGGTAGATACTGTACGTGTTACTCCACTAAATCTATTTAATAACTTGAGTGACTTTGCAGATTTAGATTGTTATAAATTGACTAATACATTATAGGTTACACTACCTGGCTGTGTATAAAGACATTTACATCAGCCATACTTTACCAGCTGAAACATTAATAATAAATCTTATTTATATAGCGCTTTTCAGAGTACTCAAAGACACTTTACATTAAAATCATTATATGTAAAAGCAATACACTAAAAACATAAAATACACAATATCGTCACACATTAAAAGCAGTTTTGAACAGGTGGGTTTTGATTTGAGATTTGAATGTGGAAAGGTCAGTGCAGTCTCAGATGGTAGGAGGGGGCCTGATTATGGAGGGCTTTGTGAGTGAGAGTGTAATCACAAGTTATATTAGTTATACATTATATCAATCTAAAACTGGCCATTCTGCATAATGAGTACTCCCACTTTTGCTACTTGAAGTATATTAATTAATACATTTAATGTACTTTTATTTAAGATTTTTAATGCAGTAAAACGCTTATTTTACACTTTATTATATAGTTACTTTGACTTTGGTAAAAAATATCTGAATACTTCATCCACCATTGATTAACAGTTAAATACCAGAAGGAATCGCACTGTGTTGAGACCATGAACTACTGCGATTTTTATTATTTTATCAAATGTATACTTAAGTTTGAAAGAATACATTTGCTTTAATATCGGCACAAAATAATCCATGTGTGTGGATTTAAAGTCGGAACAGGAAAATATTAAAAAGGAAGCCAATTCAAACATTTTTCTTTTTGTTAAACAATGACAAAAAGATCTTAACTGATTTAAAGATCCAGTTTGACATCAGCATTAATCTGATTACTGAGGCCGCTGATAGTTTCATCTTTACTGTTAATTGATTGTATAATTGTTCTGTCTTCTTTGGACCGTGATGATCGGGTTAACTGAAAAGTGTTTTGTTTGTTTTTCAGATGGACGCCAAGAGCGCGTCATGTTCGATAAGATCACCTCTCGCATCCAGAAGCTGTGCTACGGACTTAACGCTGACTTTGTGGATCCGGCCCAGATCACGATGAAGGTGATCCAGGGTTTGTACAGCGGCGTCACCACCGTGGAGCTCGACACGCTGGCCGCAGAGATCGCCGCCACGCTCACAACTAAACACCCCGACTACGCCATCCTCGCTGCGCGGATCGCCGTTTCCAACCTGCACAAAGAGACGAAGAAGGTGTTCAGCGACGTGATGGAGGACCTGTACAACTACGTCAACCCCTTGAACAGACGCCACTCTCCCATGATCTCCAAGCAGACGCTCAACATCGTCCTTGAGAACAAAGACCGCCTCAACTCGGCCATAATCTTCGACAGAGATTTCGCCTACAACTTCTTCGGCTTCAAGACTCTGGAGCGGTCCTACCTGTTGAAGATCAATGGCAAAGTGGCCGAGCGACCGCAGCACATGCTCATGCGAGTGTCCGTCGGCATCCACGAGACGGACATCGACGCAGCCATCGAGACCTATAACCTGCTGTCGGAGAAGTGGTTCACCCACGCCTCCCCCACGCTCTTCAACGCAGGAACCAACAGGCCACAGCTGTCCAGCTGCTTCCTGCTCGCCATGAAAGATGACAGCATCGAGGGCATTTACGACACCTTGAAGCAATGCGCCCTCATCTCCAAATCAGCCGGAGGAATCGGCGTGGCCGTCAGCTGCATCCGGTCAACGGGGAGCTACATCGCCGGCACCAACGGCAACTCCAACGGGCTCGTCCCCATGCTGAGAGTTTACAACAACACGGCACGCTATGTGGACCAGGGCGGGAACAAGAGGCCCGGGGCCTTCGCCATGTACCTGGAGCCCTGGCACTTTGATGTGTTTGACTTCCTGGAGCTGAAGAAGAACACGGGAAAGGAGGAGCAGAGAGCCAGAGACCTCTTCTACGGCATGTGGATCCCTGACCTGTTCATGAGGAGAGTGGAGAGCAACCAAGACTGGTCTCTGATGTGTCCCAACGAGTGCCCGGGGCTGGATGAGTGCTGGGGGGAGGAGTTTGAAAAGCTCTACACCTCCTATGAGAAGGATGGCCGGTTCAAGCGTGTGGTGAAGGCTCAGCAGGTGTGGCATGCCATCATCGAGTCCCAGACGGAAACCGGTACGCCGTACATGATGTACAAAGACGCCTGCAACGGGAAGACGAACCACCAGAATCTGGGCACCATCAAGTCCAGCAACCTCTGCACAGAAATCGTCGAGTACACCAGCCACGACGAGGTGGCAGTCTGTAATCTGGCCTCGATCGCGCTCAACATGTACGTCACCCCTGAGCAGACCTTTGACTTTAAAAAACTAGCATCCGTGACCAAAGTAATCGTCAAAAACCTGAACAAGATCATCGAGATAAACTACTATCCAGTGCCTGAAGCGGAGAAGTCCAACAAGCGCCACAGGCCGATAGGAATCGGTGTACAAGGTTTGGCGGACTGCTTCATCCTCATGCGTTACCCGTTCGAAAGCCCCGAAGCTCAGCTGCTCAATATTCAGATCTTCGAGACCATGTACTACGCCGCCCTGGAGGCGAGCTGCGACCTGGCCGCCGAGCTCGGCCCCTACGAGACGTACGAGGGCTCTCCCGTCAGCAAGGGCATCCTGCAGTACGACATGTGGGGGAAGACGCCCACCGACCTGCTGGACTGGAAGCTGCTGAAGGAGAAGATCGCCACGCACGGCGTGAGGAACAGCCTGCTGCTGGCGCCGATGCCCACGGCCTCCACCGCCCAGATCCTGGGCAACAACGAGTCCATCGAAGCCTACACCAGCAACATCTACACCCGCAGGGTGCTCTCCGGGGAGTTTCAGATCGTCAATCCTCATCTGCTCAAAGACATGACGGAGAGAGGGCTGTGGAGCGAGGAGATGAAGAACCAGCTGATCGGCCACAACGGGTCCATTCAGGTAAACAAGACACATCCAGGTTGCCTTTCATAGGAAGCTCTGATGTGTGCTTATGTTTGCTTTAAAAAGGTTGTGAACAATTAAATGGGTGTTTCAGCTCTGGTGTTGTAACTGTTCTGGTTAAATGATTTGTTTCAACAGGACATTAATGAGATTCCAGATGATCTGAAGCAGCTGTATAAAACAGTTTGGGAAATCTCCCAGAAGACTATACTCAAGATGGCCGCCGACCGCGGCGCCTTCATCGACCAGAGCCAGTCGCTGAACATCCACATCGCAGAGCCAAACTACGGCAAACTAACCAGCATGCACTTCTACGGCTGGAAACAAGTAAGTGAGACCGGGATGTAAAGGAGCAGTTACTACTAATGAGTGCAACAACGTGCATTAAGACTCGTCTCTTCCTCTCACCACAGGGTCTGAAGACGGGGATGTACTACCTCAGGACGAAGCCTGCCGCTAACCCCATCCAGTTCACCTTGAACAAGGAGAAGATGAAGGAGGCGCAGGAGCCGGTCAAGGCCACAGAGGAGATCAAAGAGCGCAACATCGCTGCCATAGTGTGTTCTCTGGAGAACCGCGATGATTGTCTCATGTGTGGATCGTAGACTACGTGTCCTCGCACTCTCTCTAATCACTCCCACCTGCTGAGGCTTCAGGTCGTCACCAGCTGTGACTCGATCGTGGTGTTATTTAAGTGCATTTGTTACAGAAACGTGAGCATTTTTCATTGACCGCACTGTCACAAACCTGTCGGAATGTATAGAATTAAATTTATTAAAGTGTTCTGCTTTCTTATGTAAAATATATAACCGCACGTTCTCGCTACAAAATATATTTTATGTTTGAAATAAAACATTTTACATGCAAGTTTTATTGTGTTGAAGCTAATTTCTGTTATCAATGAATTCAGACTACACATGCAAATTGGCTTACAGCTATAATCTGGTACAGTGCATCAAATGGTGACATGTTAACTGTACATGGTCCCTTTAAAATAAAAGATGAGATGCATTTTCTTTATGGTGACAAATTCCCTGTGCTGCAAGTCCCAGGTTTGATTCCTGGATCCTCCTTCATTCCCCGTCTAAAGCAGTCTACGAAACCTGTTAAAATAGTTGCATGTTTGAAGTTACAGTAATGTTTTTTCCCTCCAGACTACTTTAGCAAAATATTAAACTAGACATTTATTGAGCTTAAAACCACAATGGTTCCACATTTACACGTAATTGGATGTTTTCAGATAAATATCTAAACGTTTTTGATTAATGAAAACGCGTACCAGTTGTGTAACTTCATTGGGAGAATTGTTATAGAAATCAGACCATGTTGACTGTTTTTAATATATTTTTTATAAAATAATGAAAACATAATTTACACTTTTAAATGTACAAGTTATTACAACCCAAAGAAAACAAAGTCCAACCAAAACGTTTTGTCGATACATCGCGTACGCTGCTCTGTGCAGAAAGCACCGACGCACAAACGGGGAAAAAAGATGCCAAAAAAATAGAAAACGAGGAATCATACAAATCAGTTTGTACAGAGATCAGAAGTAAAACAGCATACACATAAAAACACAGTACCCTCATCTCTCAACAATGGGAATGTGTTAAAAAATAAATTATCAAAATATTTAACATCTAAAAAAACAAACCTAGTTATACAATATTACCATTAACTATGATGCATTATTGATTTGTTCAACAAGGACCGTTGTGTATGCTATAAATAGCTTAAAATGATACATAACATTAACAGACTTTATAAAAAAAGAAACCTTGCCCCCTTTTTACAAAAGCAAACTAAAGAGATACTAAAATCACAGCTACACCTGCAAAGCTGCATGAATGCAGGAGGAGTGAGTCACTTGAACTAGAAATGCCCAAACAGGAAATAAAAGAATGCTTCTTTATAGAATCTGACCCCATCATAGCCTGAACGTGTTCACGAGAGACTGGTAAAAGGAGCATTTCTGAACACAAACAAAACGGTCCGAATAGGCCCAAACGTTACTGGTATCAAAGTTACACAGCCCGACTGTAGAACTGGCTGCAGAGTAATGAAGGAGCTGGGAACATGAACGCAGGATGAAGTGGCAGTTTTCTGTGCAGCTCAGAGTCTTGTGATGGTCGGAGTGGGCGATTAGGATATTTCTCGTCACGACATATATCATTTTATATGTTTCAATATAGTCCACTCTCTGGAAAATCAATTGAAAAACAACTTTCTAATCCTGCAAATGAAACACTTATAAATCAAGTTATTCAATCATGAAGAATCCACATTGCCATAAAAAAAGGTCAGATTTGTAACTTTGCCAAAAATGACGTAATACACCCATAAATATTAAAGGGATGACTACACTGGTAGAAACTGTACGCTGCAGACATTGAATTTACATTGTGTCGGGCTACACATCGCCCACTCCTGACTGATGTGTCATCATACAGCATCTTGAGGAACCTGAGAGAGTGTTATGATTTAAAATTCAACAGTTCCAGTCAGACCAGGGAAGAAGAAGAAGAAACCTCACGGTGAGAGAGAAGCATCGGTCCTTCAGGGCAGAGCGGGAGATCGTCATGTAGTACAATTTGATCAGCAGTATCTAAACCGACACAGGAAGATTGAGAGTCGACCCTCTGCAGGGATGTAACTGTTCAGTACCAACGTCCATGAAAAACACTCATCGATTCTGTATGAAAAATAGATATAGTAAGACAATATCGTTTAGCAAGCTAACGGTATAAATAGTG
Source organism: Anarrhichthys ocellatus (assembly GCF_004355925.1). Taxonomy (NCBI): domain Eukaryota; kingdom Metazoa; phylum Chordata; class Actinopteri; order Perciformes; family Anarhichadidae; genus Anarrhichthys; species Anarrhichthys ocellatus. The sequence continues at coordinate 1,310,539 of NW_022280054.1, read as the reverse complement.
TCTTGTGTTCATTTAGAGAACACGGGGACAAATCCTCTCACGCGCACAGACACACTGGTTCTGATGTGAAGGCGCTTCACTGTGGTCGAGTTTCATGGACAGAAAATGTTTTACAATGCAACTTCATTTTGATTAGTAAGCAAAGAAGACGTCATTTTAAGAATAGTTTGACATTTGACATTTTTAGGGGCACCATGTTTGGTAACAGCTGTCAAATCAAGTATGTGATAAATAGCTGATATTTGGTGCAACACCAGGACCAATAAGTCCTGCAAGTTACTACTCTCCCAAAAAAGTAGTCCCTAAAACAATGAATTTTCCTTTTTTCAACTCAAGACTATATTTGGGGACGAGACAAATTAGAGATAACATGTTATTTTGGTAACCGTTTTTACTTTTTAGCGTATATTTACCTGAAAGTCTGTCAAACTACTGCTTTAAATACGAGTACGCCTTTGAAATGCTCTTTTTTCTGTGATAACGACTCAATGTTAAAACAATTATCCAGTACATCTAGATCTGAGATGATAACGGCGCTGCTGAAAACAGTGACAATTGAACCCAAAACAATGCACAACATTAGAGATATGATACTAATAATATCACTGCGCTGCATGACATCCACCATTCAGACTCACTCCACGCGCCGATGGCTTGTTTCACATCTAAAGGGCCACAGGTTCATCCATGTAAACGGAGGAAAGAAGAATATGGTGACCCACAAGTGTTCATGTTACAGTAAACTGGTTTGTTCATCACTCTAAACATCCTACAACAGACCATCACATTCACACCAAAGGGGAATAAAATGCAGTTTGCCTTGAGCACAAATACTGTTGTGCCATAATGCTTCTGAGTACCATCAGCTACACACACACACACACACACACACACACACACACACACACACACACA